>NC_132911.1:71056083-71370202 GCF_047675955.1 Chlorocebus sabaeus
TTATATAAAACTATATAGTATTTAAAGCATTTTCTCTTGCATGCACTTTCGCCCTGTCCACCACATACACTTTCGCACCCTGTTATTTACTTGATTTTCATTTATTACAAATTCCCCTCCACTTCTTTTTAAAAAGTGTTGTGTGGCATATTTTCACTACCTAAACTTACTTTTACTGTTTTTGTTGCTAAATAATACTAACATTTTCATGAACTAATAACACAGAGACTAACCAACTAGTAAGCTTTTTGTTGAGGGTTTGGGACTATCTAAACATCTAAATCATTTCCTTTGGCAGGAATTTGTTAAGTGCCTCTTGTCTGCATGAGGTAATGTCTTTTGCCTTGAACGCTGAATCACTTTTTTTTTTTTTTGGAATTTGGTGAGACCTCCTTGATATAATTAGGGAATCTGCATGTTTGTTTCAAATCAGAGTAATTAAATTTGTAGTGTAGTTACTGGCATTATGTTAGTGTGTCAGTAAATGCACAAAATATTAAGGAATATGAACTTCTAAATTGCTTTCTCAGATATTCTTGGAGGCTGCTTATCAGTCTTGAACCTGAGCTGTGAATAAAAGACTTTGCTGCTACTGCTCTACTCCCCGCTCCCCAGTTCAGCTGGTAGCTCTGCCAACAACTTCCTTTCCGTTGTTCCAGACAGTCTTGCTAATGTTTCACACCTCCTTGTCCCTTGGTCCATTTATTGAATTCATTGACGGAGATTGCAGCTCTGGATGAATCCAACTATCATCTCGTGGGCTGCTGAACAGTGCTAAAGAAAGTAACAAACTGGGCATATTGGAAGCACTGTGAACCTCGTCTGTGCTTCCCCACTGTCTGGTAATACTCTTTGTTTCTCTGTGTAGCTTACTCTCCTCCTCTCTGTATTAACTATTTCACACCTTCTCTCCAGACTTCCCAGATTCCCTTTCTTCTTCTTCACTTTTAACAGATGATCTTACCTTCTGTTTTGTAAGGAAAATAGAATCATCAGAGTGGAGCTAACTTAGCTTCCTGTTATCAAATCCACAGGCCTATATAAACCTGCAGGATCCTGTCATTTCCTTCCTCCTGTTGTAGTGGAAAAGGTCTGTTTCCACCTGTGCACTAGATCCTGTCCATTTGTAAGGAACCCTGTTCTTGCTTGCTTGTTTGTTTTGCACAAATAATTGCTCCCTTTTTTCTGGTTCCTTCCAGTCAGTAATTAAATGTTATCAAATCTGTTGCTTGTTAAGCCAAAAAAAACCCTCAGTCTTACTCTCCTGAGACGTACTACGCTATCTTCTTCCCTTCTTAGCCAAACTTGTTGAAAGTTTTCTTTGTTCAGTCTCCCTTTCCCAAGCTCTTTCATTTCTCAGTCTACCACAAAATAGCCAGGAGAATTGCTGGATACTTTTCCTCAACTTACGCTGCCCTCAGCAGCATTTAAACTTACAACACTCTCCTGTTCCCTAGGCTTCTGCTAGAGCACACATACGTCTCATCTCAGGCTTTTCTTTCTGTATTTCTGGACCATTCTCCATTACCTCCTGTGTAAGCTCCTTTTCAGCCTTCAAGTGTTGCGGTGCCCTGTTGTCCTAAACCCTCTTTTCTTCTGTGCTGTCTTCCTGGGCAATCTCAATTGATCCCATGGCTTTAGTTATCTATGTGTTTTCATCTCACACATTTATATCTTTTCTTTACTCTTCATCTCTCTCTTCTAAACTCTAGACTTACATAGTATCTGCCTGCTCACCACCGCCACTTGTAGTTCTTGAGAGTACCTCAAATGCCGCTATTGTCCCCCTGTGCTCCCTTTCATATTAAAGGATATCACTGTCCATGTGGCTGTTCAGGCCAGAAATCTGAGAGGCATTCTTGAGTCTTCTCTCTTCCTTACTTCCATATTGAACAAACAGCCAGGTCCTGTTCCGTTTGCTGCCTGAATCTTTCCCCTATCCAGACATTTCTTTCTAGCCCCACTGCTGCTACTCTTTTCCTACTATTTGTCATCTTTAGTCTGGTTACAGTGGTAGCTGCTTTTCCTTTATCTGGTCTTGACTCTTCAATCTAATTCTCCCTGTAGCCAGAGTGGTGTTTTGGGGGATTTTTTTTTTTTTTTTTTTTTTTTTTTTTTTTTTTTTTTGAGACAGGGTTTTGCTTTGTCGCCGACGCTGGAGTGTAGTGGTGTTATCGCGGCTCACTGCAGCCTCAACTTCCCAGGTTCAAATGATCCTCCCACCTCAGCCCCCAAATAGCTGGATTACAGGTGCATGCCACCACACTGTTTTGTAGAGATGGGGGAGTCTCATTGTATTGCCCAGGTTGGGTTTGAACTCCTGGGTTCAAGTGATCCTCCCACTTCAGCCTTCCAGAATACTGGGATTATAGGTGTGAGCCACTGCGCCTGGCCCAGGGTGGTGGTTTAAAAAACATTTCTCACCAACCTGAAGCTTTAAAAAACAAACAAACAAAAAAGTTATGACATTCTCATGACTAAATCCCCTTGATGGCTTCTTGCGACCTTAGAGCAAAATCCAAAATGTTTAACGTAGACCTGATATGATACAGCCGGTTTAGCTCTTGAGCTTCATCTTATGTGACAGTCCCATCCTTCCCTACACTGCAGCCATATTGGACTCTCATTTCCTTGACCATACTAACCTTTTTGCCACCTCAGAGCCTTTCTGGAACATGCTCTCCCCATTCTTTTGTCTGGCTGAATTCTTACTCATTTTTCAGACCTCTCATGAGATACCATTTTCTCCGAGAAGTCTTTTTTAACCCACCAAATTAGATTGGATCCTGCTTTATACACTCCCGTGGCACCTTGAAGGAAAAAAAGCTAGAGTCAATACTGTGCCGTTGTTTAGTAATACCAACCCTGAGTGGGATATTTTTTTATTAGTAGAACTCATGACAGATTTCATTTCTACTCTACTGTATAAAGCTCTCTGCCTAACTTCTTTACCCCCCCTACTCCAGTAATAACACTAATTCTTTGTACCTCTGTAGTGCTTTATTCTTTTCATAGCACTTTACATCCATACTTTACACTGATCCTTAAAACATACTTCCCCTGAAGTATTTAGGGCAGAAATGTTATCCCCATTTTACCAGTGAGGAAACTGAATGTGAAGAGAATACAACTTAAGTTTAAGTAGATCATTCTAAGTAACTTTTTTTCAGTCT
Organism: Chlorocebus sabaeus; assembly: GCF_047675955.1. NCBI lineage: Eukaryota > Metazoa > Chordata > Mammalia > Primates > Cercopithecidae > Chlorocebus > Chlorocebus sabaeus. The sequence continues at coordinate 71,059,257 of NC_132911.1, forward strand.
TTCTGTTGCTTACATGAATAACATCATTTTGCTACACAAATAACATACACATGTTCCTAAAAAGAGTCATTGAGGGGGAAAATAGTAATAGTGTGGCTTCATAAAATTATGCAGTTAGTACTTAATATATTCTTCAGCATTAGTCAAACATTTTTTTAATATTCCAGCTTGAAATTCAGAATCATCCTTTTTTTGAATCACTCAGCTGGGCTGACCTTGTACAAAAGAAGATTCCACCACCATTTAATCCTAATGTGGTAAGTATATATCCAAATCTTCCTTTCTAAAACCGTGAAACATAATAGCAGTTCATTATAATTTTGAGACTAGATCTCAGAATCACCTGAATTAAATGGAGTCATTACCTAAATATTTGTGAAATATGTCACTCAGGGTTGTCTAGTATAACTGATAACTTTGGGGAGACCAGTAAGATTATAGTTAGATTAGCTTGATAAAAATGTCTCCCAGGACAGTAATTGTAAAGTGTTTCTTTGGAATATGTGTAAGAAAAGAATGAACTCAATAAGTCAGCCAGGCATGGTGGCTCACACCTGTAATCCCAGCACTTTGGGAGGCTGAGGCGGGCAGATCACTCCCAGCACTTTGGGAGGCCGAGGTGAGTGGATCACTTGAGGCCAGGAGTTCAAGATCAACCTGGCCAACATGGCGAAACCCTGTCTCTACTAAAAATACCAAAAAAAAATATTATCCGGGTGTGGTGATGCATGCCTTTACACTCCCAAACTACTAGGGAGTATGAGGCATGAGAATCACTTGAACTCAGGAGGTAGAGATTGCAGTGAGTCAAAATTGTGCCACTGCACTCCAGCCTGGGTGATAGAGCAAGACCCTGTCTCAAAATAAAATTGGAAAAAAAAAAAAAAACAGGTATAGACAAACATTAATAAAATAATATTAATGTAAATTGTTACTTTTTTGGGAAAACAATAGGATAGTATTATAAAAATGTTAGTGTTAGCTAGACTTGTTAAATCTATTTGATGGAAACATTTCACCTAAAAATAATTTGTTTAAAGCAAAAAGCCACATTATAGATGAGCTTTATACTATTAACTGGTGGAAAGTTTTGGAAAATACAGTAAATATATAACAACAGGGAAATTGTTAATAATCATCAGTAGGCCAGTAATGATGTTAGTAACTAATGATAGCTTCCTTTGTATAGGGATATACACTTTGTATATGTTATAATATATAATTTACTCTTCAAGCTACCAGCTTACTTATTAATAAGTATTACTTAGTAATACTATTACTGTTTTTCTTATTACACATTTTATAAATGAGGAAATAGAAGCTCAGAGATGTCTCATAGCTGGATGAAAAGTAGTAGAGCCAGGATTCTAATATATGCATGATTCCAGAGTCATTATTCTATGTTTCCTTATGTGCTATTGTCTTTTCTTGTTAAATTGTATAAAAATGAGCAAACACTTAGAAAATCCTTATAAAGTTACATGAAAACATGGTAATTACAATTTTTGTGACTTATAATTATAGCAATAAAAATAAGGATAAGGACTAGAATAGAATATAAACCAAGATTGGTTTGGAGTTTTAAGATCATAGGTGAATTTAAGTTTTTTGATGTTGCTGTAAAACTTAAGGAATACTTTTTTTTTTTTTTGAGACAGAGTCTCGCTGTGTCACCCAGGCTGGAGTGCAGTGGCCGGATCTCAGCTCACTGCAAGCTCCGCCTCCCGGGTTTACGCCATTCTCCTGCCTCAGTCTCCCGAGTAGCTGGGACTACAGACGCCCACCACCTCGCCCAGCTAGTTTTTTGTATTTTTTAGTAGAGACGGGGTTTCACCATGTTAGCCAGGATGGTCTCGATCTCCTGACCTCGTGATCCGCCCGTCTCGGCCTCCCAAAGTGCTGGGATTACAGTCTTGAGCTACCACGCCCGGCCTTTTTTTTTTTTTTTTTGGAGACAGAATCTTGCTCTGTCGCCAGGCTGGAGTGCAGTGGCGCAATCTTGGCTCACTACAACCTCTGCCTCCCTGGTTCAGGAGATTCTCCTGCCTCAGCCTCCTGAGTAGCTGGGACTACAGGGGTGCGCCACCACGCCCAGCTAATTTTTGTATTTTTAGTGGAGATGGGGTTTCACCATGTTGGCCAAATGGTCTCGATCTCTTGACCTTATGATCTACCTGCCTCAGCCTCCCAAAGTGCTGGGATTACACGCATGAGCCACCGTACCTGGCCAGGAATACTTTTTTAATAAATTAGAGCAGATAAGGAGATCAGGAAAGTATTACTTAATAGTCTGTCAGGCTTTGTTCAAGGTTAATTTCTATACATAGCTCCTAGCTGGTATTAATAGGTGTAATATTTTACACCTACATACATAATATTTGTAGACTGACTTATTTCATGTAGTGCATCCAGGAATGACACCATTAAGAATAATTTTGGTCCCAAATTTGTAGAGTTTGTGGTAGGAAACTAAGACTCTTAAGAATTATTTTTCTCTTTAGACTAAGTATCTTAGCAGAATTTAATTACATTCAAATAAATATATCATCAGGCATGTTGAATTAGGGACTCCTAAGCGACATTGGAAATGGATAGCTCCAGCATTGGATCCCTGCTCTTCTCTGATTAACTAGAAGTTAAGCTTCTCTATACTTATTTTTTCTTTCACAACATGAGCTGTGAGGTTTAATTCAGGTAACATTTGTAAAGCACCAGAGTGCACTGCACACAGTAGATATTTAATTAGTAATATCTTTTTTTTATCATTTTCCCTCTGGGAATTTTTCCGTTAAATATTTATTGGTAACTTGGTTAGAAAACACAAATAAGTAGAACATAGGCTCTGTCTTCAAGAAAATTACAGTTAAGGGGATAAAATATATAAAGAGAAGAGTTAAATAATTATATATTTAGTGTATATCAGGCATTCAGTGTAGTGGAATTAAAATATGTAATGTGAGACAAAAAAACAGATGCCTCATAATAACTTACGGTTGCATCTGTGGGGGAAAAACAGTTGACAGAAATAGTCTTTGATGCGTATTCTTTCAGTGAATAAAATAAATTAGTTGATTTTCCAGTCTGCTTAGTGTTTTATATTTTAATAGGGTAGTTACTAGGAAAAGAGACAGTGGGGTTATTGACCATGCTAAGCTTCAGTATTTCTATGATGAATGTTGCTAGCAGTTAGTGAGAATTATTTCAAAATCTAACAGGTTGCATAAAATATTTACTTCAATTATACATGTCCAACTAGTCTACATTAAAAAAGGACTGGAAGCAGTTTATTTCTCTGTTTACAATGGGTAAAAACGCATTCTGGATTCTCTTTTTTAGCCCACAAACTTGAGGTTATACTGCTAAATGTTTAATTTATCCTAATAAGATTTGGTTGCTTAATTTTATTCTCTCAACAGCTGATAGAGAAAGCATAAGAGCAGTGACCTAAAATGGGTTAATACAATGAATGGGTACATTATTATATTTTAATCTTTTTTTTGCTATAAAATTCATCAACAAGTAGTTTTTGACACTTTGAAAGATTTCTCATTATACCATTTCAGAACAACCAACACAAAACAAGTACCTCCAAAATAAGCCATATTCATATAGGATTTCATTGAAGCTCCATCTGAAATCCTCTAAGTTACTATGAAGCATATCCTAACATTCCATTCTATGTTGGATACATCCAGGTTTTGATCCTTGCCTCCACTTTAATCCTCAGAAAAACTCACTTTGTTGCTGGTTTCATTTTGGCATCTCTTGGAATACAAATTGCTCAGGTTTTTCACTCCATTTTTGAAATACCGACTATTCTGCATAGCTAATAGTTTACAGTTCTGTGGCCTCAGTCCCTGCTTTAGGAATTTCTGTTTATTATGTATAAAATTTTGGAAAAGTATGAAAACAAAATTGACTGCTTGGTGGGAGAGGGCTCACCAACATTTCAAATTAGAGGTTCCCCCCCAAATAATCCTTAAAGTAAAAGTATAGCATAGAAAATAATCCCTAAATTTAAAAGTATGGCATAGTCCTGCCCTGAGGGGGTAGACGTGGTATGCAGCTGTGATAGGAGTGACTTGGCCATGCTCCAAGTGGGTCATTCAGAAGCCACATCTGAGGGGTGGGTCTGGACCTGGGGAGAGGCTGGCATCATTCTAACAATTCTGTAAGATGAAAGAAAATATTCATTGCTGGGTCAGTGAATCACTCTTTTTAATGGTGGTTAACACTAGCTAAGTGTTAAGGGATTGGATGTGGTAGGAAGGGAAATACTATGAAAATACAGGGGTTTGGAAAGGACAGATTGGAGTGAGGGTGCGTATTAGTACCAGGACATAGTTATGCTGTACATTTCCAAGTAGAGGGGAGAAAAAAGGAATTAACTTCTAGTGCGTGCCCACTGTGTACCCAGCATTGTGTTAGGTCCTTGATACGCATTCCCAAACCCTCTGAAGAATTAAAACCTAGGTATGGGCTGAACACAGTGGCTCATACCTATAATCCCAGTACTTTGTGAGGCTGAGGTGGGTGGATTTTTTGAGCCCAGGAGTTCCAGACCAGCCTGGGTAACATGGCAAGACCCTGTCTCTTAACAACAACAACAACAAAAAGCGAAAAATAGCTGGGTTTGGTGGCACGCACCTGTAGTCACACCTATTCCAGGCACCTAAAAGTAACCCTTGCAAGACCTAAAATAATATTTTTGTGTATAATCTTTAAGTGAAGAATGCTTTTTAAAGCACGACCCAGAAGCCATAAGAGAAAAAAGTTGGTAGACTTGACTACATAAAATTTCATTTATTGATTGATTGATTGAGACAGAGTCTTGCTCTGTTGCCCAGGCTGGAGTGTAGTGGCGTTATCTCGGTTCACTGAAACCTCCGCCTCCCAGGTTTAAGCTATTCTCCTGCCTCAGCCTCCCAAGTAACTGGGACTACAGGTGTGCACCACCACACCCGGCTGCTTTTTGTATTTTTAGTAGAGATGGGCAGAGCCCTCACTCTTTTTTTTTAATTGTTTTTATTTATTTATTTATTTATTTTTGAAATGGAGTCTTGCTCTGTCACTTTTTAAAGCATGACCCAGAAGCCATAAGAGAAAAAAGTTGGTAGATTTGACTACATAAAATTTCATTTCATTTATTGATTGATTGATTGAGACAGAGTCTTGCTCTGTCACCCAGGCTGGAGTGCAGTGGCATGATCTTGGCTCACTGCAACCTCCACCTACCGGGTTCAAGTGATTCTCTTGCCTCAGCCTCCCAAGTAGCTGGGACTACAGGTGCCTGCCACCATGCCTGGCTAAATTTTTGTATTTTTAGTAAAGACGGGGTTTCATCGTATTAACCAGGATGGTCTCGATCTCCTGACCTCGTGATCCGCCTGCCTCGTCCTCCCAAAGTGCTGGGATTACAGGCATGAGCCACCGTGCCTGGCCCGCCCTCACTCTTAATAAAGCACATAGTACAGGTTGAGTATCCTTTATCTGAAATGTTTGGGACTAGAAGTGTTTTAGATTTGGGATTGTTTTTTGGATTTTGGGATTTACTTAGTGATTGAGCATCCCAAATCTGAAAATCTGAAATTCAAAATGCTCCAGTGACTGTCATGTAGATGCTCAAAATTTTTGGATTTTGGAGCATTTTGGATTTGGGATGCTCAGCCTGTATTATTCCTGCCAGTATCAGCCATGGGCCATGAGGGCATTATAAAGGCAAGTCAGAGAACATTGCCAGTCATTTGAGTACCTTCTACATGTTACATTCTGGAAATTTTATTTATTAACACATCAGATGCTTGCAACAACCTGAGGTAGGTGATAGTATTATTACTTTATGGAAGAAGAAACAAGCTCATAGAGATAGAGTAGTTTATATAACAAATTACACAACTGTAATCCCAGCACTTTGAGAGGCCAAGACAGGCATATCACTTGAGGTCAGAAGTTCGAGACCAGCCTGGCCAACATGGCGAAACCCTGTCTCTACTAGAAATACAAAAATTAGCTGGGCATGGTGGCACATACCTGTAGTCATGATAATTGCTTGAACCTGGAAAGTGGAGGTTTCAGTGAGCCAAGATCACGCCACTATACTCCAGCCTGGGTAACATAATGAGATTCTGTCTCAAAAAAAAAAGACAGCTAGCAAATTTTGTAGCCAGAATTCAAGAGCCCATGCTTGAAGGATTGTATATAAGAATTTGATGAGGAAAAATACATACATGCATACATACATATAAAATTTCTAGCATTCTTTGTCTCTATGGGGGATTTTCTCATATGGGAGGATCTAGCATTCTGGGTTTTTGTGGTCTCTGCTCAGTCCGTAGATGTACAAGGCTATTATCCTTTGCTTGTAATATCTGTTCTGAATTTCTATGAGTGCACCCTCAGTTAGACTTAATGACTTGAACATTTTAAGGGTTCCCTTCCGTGTAGAGCAGAAATAACCTAGAAATTCAGGGATGGACTTTTTTTTTTTTTGAGACGGAGTCTCGCTCTGTCGCCCAGGCTGCAGTGCAATGGCGCGATCTCGGCTCACTGCAAGCTCCGCCTCCCAGGTTCACGCCATTCTCCTGCCTCAGCCTCCTGAGCAGCTGGGAATACAGGCGCCCGCCACCAGGCCCAGCTAATTTTTTGTATTTTTTTAGTAGAGACGGGGTTTCACCTTGTTAGCCAGGATGGTCGCGATCTCCTAACCTCGTGAACCGCTCGCCTAGGCCTCCCAAAGTGCTGGGATTACAGTCGTGAGCCACCGTGCCCGACCAGGGATGGACTTTAAGAGTGAATCACCTGAATTTGTATCCTAGTTTTTGTCTATAAATTTATTGGGGCTGGGCATGGCGGCTCATGGCTGTAATCTCAACACTTTGGGAGGCTGAGGTGGGAGGATTGCTTGAGCCCAGGAGTTCAAGACCAGCCTGGACAACATGGTGAGACCTCGACTCCACTAAAAATAAAAAATAAGCCAGGTATAGTGACATATGCCTGTGGTCCCAGCTACTTGGGTAAGGCTTAGGCAGGATGATCCCTTGAGCCCAGGAGGTGGAAGCTGCAGTGAGCTGTGATTGTGCCACTGCATTCCATCCTGGGCTACAGGATGACACCCTGTCTCAAAATTGTGTGTGTGTGTGTGTGTGTGTGTGTGTGTGTGTGTAGGAAAGGTAGAGTCTATTAGCTTGCATCAGATTTGTAAAGGAAAATTAAGAATGACCGTCTATGAGCTTAAGCAGCCATCATGCTTAATTTTCATATCAGGACTTCGTAGCCCTCCAGAGCTAAGATGCCCTAGTCAAATGCTTTATGACATTCTCTGTAGCACAGTAAGAGTCATCTTTCACAATTTTGCTTATAACCAATAACCTAATCAAATAACTGATAACAAAATTATAATTTTACTTATAACTGCTTCATTTCTTCATCAGAAGACTTAACCTACCCATAATTGAGAAACCAGATGGATAGGCATTTTATGGAAATGCAAATACAAAATGCTATCCTGAAAACCTACCTGAGACCTCTTTCTAAACTTAGGTGTAGTGAGGCAGTGATGGGTAGAGAGAAAGGGGATCAGTGACAAGCCTTGAGATTTAAATTAACAGTGAATCTCTGTTTGTGAGCCTTCCTTACCTTTCTCTCTCCTCCCCCAACTCAAAAAGAACCTTAACTGTTAGAACAAGCTTGTTCAACCCACGGTCTGTGGGCTGCATGCAGCACAGGGTGGTTTTGAATGCGGCCCAACACAAATTCTTAAACTTTCTATAAAACATTGAGAGTTTTTTTGCATTTTTTTGTTTGCTTTTTAGCTCATCAGCTATTGTTAGTGTTAGTGAGGGTGGTCCAAGACCATTCTTCTTTTAGTGTGGCCCAGGGAACCCAAAAGATTGGACACCCCTGTTTCAGAAGGACAGATAACTTCACCTAAATAATAAAGGTCAGGAAAGGAAAAACAGAAAAGTGTTTCAAGGGAATGAATTAGGAAGACATCTAAACTTGCCAGCAATAAACACACAAATTCATAAAGGAGTTGTAATAAAAGACTAAATTGGGCCAGGTGCAGTGGCTCACGCCTGTAATCCCAGCACTTTGGGAGGCTGAGGCAGGTGAATCACGAGGTCACCATGTCAGCCTGACCAACACAGTGAAACCCTGTATCTACTAAAAATACAAAAAGTTAGCTGGGCGCAGTGGGTGGGTGCCTATAATCCCAGCTACTCAGGAGGCTGAGGCCGGAGAACTGCTTGAACCCAGGAGGCGGAGGTTGCAGTGAGCCAAGATCATGCCACTGGCACTCCAGCACGGGTGGCAGTGCGAGACCCTGTCTCAAAAAAATAAATAAAGGATTAAATTAATGAAAGAAAAGCTAAGATGAATAATACTGTGCTTTTGATGTTTTAGGCTGGACCAGATGATATCAGAAACTTTGACACAGCATTTACAGAAGAAACAGTTCCATATTCTGTGTGTGTATCTTCTGACTATTCTATAGTGAATGCCAGTGTATTGGAGGCAGATGATGCATTCGTTGGTTTCTCTTATGCGCCTCCTTCAGAAGACTTATTTTTGTGAACAGTTTGCCATTCAGAAACCATTGAGCAAAATAAGTCTATAGATGGGACTGAAACTTCTATTCATGTGAATATATTCAAATATGTATAACTAGTGCCTCATTTTTACATGTAATGATGAAAACTGAAAAAATGTATTTTCTGCTATGTGCAAGAAAAATAGGGCATTTCAAAGAGCTGTTTTGATTAAAATTTATATTCTTGTTTAATAAGCTTATTTTTAAACAAAATTTAAAAGCTCTTATTCTTAGCATTAACCTATTTTTAAAGAAACCTTTTTTGCTATTGACTGTTTTTTCCCTCTAAGTTTACACTAACATCTACCCAAGATAGACTATTTTTTAACAGTCAATTTCAGTTCAGCTAACATATATTAATACCTTTGTAACTCTTTACTATGGCTTTTGGTATCACATCAAAACTATGCAATTGGTACATGGTTGTTTAAGAAGAAACCGTATTTTTCCATGATAAATCACTGTTTGAAATATTTGGTTCATGGTATGATCAAAGTATAAAAGCATAATGAATACATTGGCTGCTAGTTAACAATTGGAATAACTTTATTCTGCAGATCATTTAAGAAGTAACAGGCCAGGCGCGGTGGCTCACGCCTATAATCCCAGCACTTTGGGAGGCTGAGGTGGGTGGATCACCTGAGGTCAGGAGTTCAAGACCAGCCTGACCAACATGGAGAAACCCTGTCTCCACTAAAAATACAAAATTGGTGGGGCATGGTGGCACATGCCTATAATCCCAGCTACTCGGGAGGCTAAGGAAGGAGAATTGCTTGAACCCAGGAGGAGGTGAGGGTTGCTGTGAGCCGAGATTGCGCCATTGCACTCCAGCCTGGGCAACAAGAGGGAAACTCCATCTCAAAAAAAAAAAAGTAACAAAAAGAAATTATTTGTTTTTGAAATACCAGTTCAACTGTGTGGATTATTTTTCCTCTGAAGGAAAAGAAAAGTTTAATGGTTAGGATTTTTAAGTATTCCCAAAGATCTGAAGGGTAATAAAATGTACTGCTGGATTTTTTAAGGTGGTACCAAAAATGAATGTCTCTCTGTCATCTATTTATATTACAAATACATTGTGTTTATGTTCTGTTCATCTTTTGAATGTTTAGTATGCTATTAAGTCATTCTAAATCTTTGTATTTGCTTTTGCAAATAGGTATTTCAAAGCTCTTTTCCTAATTGGTTAAGTAAAATAAAAAATTGAGCTTTCTAGAGTATTTGCCTAATTGGGAATTAAAAAGTAAAATAACGGCCAGGCATGGTGGCTCATGCCTATAATCCCAGTATCCTGGGAGGCCGAGGCAGGCAGATTATTTGAGCTCAGGAGTTTGAGACCATCGTGGTCAACGTAGCGAAACCCTATCTCTACAAAAAATACAAAAATTAGCCAGACATGGTGGCACATATCTTTAGTCCCAGCTACTCTGGAGGCTGAAGTTGGAGATGACTTGAGCCCAGGAGATGGAAGTTGCAGTGAACTGAAATCGTGCCACTGCACTTTTCAGCCTGGATGCCAGAGCGAGACCCTAGTTAAGGAAAAAAAAAAAGAAAAAAACAAATTGTGGGTCAGTGTAAATGTATATAGTTTTATTGCAATGTAACAAAAGCTGAAAATCAGGCAGATGTGTATTCAGTATCCAATTCAATATATCTTAGAAAAAGTGCAGGAAACAGACCTTAAAATCGTAACCTACCAACTAACTTACATGCTTATAAAAGTAAAGGAGAATAACTGGCTGGGCATGGTGGCTTGTGCCTATAAAATCCCAGCACTTTGGGAGGCCAAGGCAGGAGGATCAGTTGAGCCCACGAGTTCAAGACTAGCCTGGGCAATGTAGTGACATTAAAAAAAAAAAAAGAGAGAGAATACAGAAGAACTTTAAAAAATTAAAAATAAGCTTACCTTGGATTCTTGGCTTAGAGTAGAGGTTTTTTTAAGTTATGTAGGAAACATTTTTGTAAAAGTTTAATGACCCACGTTAGATGTTCCAAGAGCAAGCATCCCTTCCATGTATGTCTTGAGAAAGAAATCACGAAAGCATTTCTCACCAATATTCTTTGGCTTAAAAGTGTTTAGCAGAATTGGGTAGTGGGGGTGGCAGTGTGCTTTTCTTATATTAATAATATTTACATCCAATACACTGAATCTTCCTTTAGAGGTAAGACTTTAATATCTACACTGTAAATATTTGGTTTATTTGGCACTACTGTAAGTTTTGTTTTTACACAAAGCTCTTATTATAAAGCAAAATAAAAATTGTAGTTTCTTGTATGATTTTTTTGTACTCATTCATTCCTGTTAAGCTGCCAAAAATTAAAGTGCAATATTGTATATTTTTAAGAACAAATTTAAAATAGAATTTTGATGTTTCTCAGATCACAAGAAATACAAATCTATATAGTATAATAAAATCAGCAAAAAAATCAACTAATGTCTGTCATTATTTGAAATTGAAATTGGTAATGGTTACAATAGTCATTATAAAATGAATTATTTATATGTGTGAGGGAAAATAAAATTTGAACAAATTATTTGGACACATGAATTACTAGATTATCATAGGCTTATGTGTATAATATCCAGAGAACAAAATGTTTTCTAAGTTTCAAGTTTATCTTTTCTCTCATAGCATAAGCCTTTTAGGAAAATGTATACCCTTCGAATAACCATTTCATGGTTATTATCAAAATATACCAGAAGGTCTAAATGAAGACTCTTAACATTTTTCATGTTACCCATACCTCCCATTTTATTGCATATGGTATAAAATAGGGCTTCCCAACCATTGTTGCCTCATGATACACACTGAAAATTACCACATTTGTCACACTTGGGGAATAGGTGCCCAACGGTGCAGGCAGTGGTAGTAGATCCTCTGTGTGAAGTTTTCATACGCAACTTACAAAGAAAGCCAGCAAACACTGTTTAGATATGATTTAAGAAGAGTTAGCATTTGAATGGAGGTTTAAATATTCTGAATTTTTACCACTGAAAAATGTATCATTACCAATATTTTGAGCATGTTTGTAACAAATAATAGTGATTTGCCACAGTCAAATGATACTATAGTACACAAACATAAGTCATTCTTTTGTATATAATGTACTCTATTAAAAGGAATAGATATGCAGGAGCATTTTTGGTAATGCTGTAATGACCTTTTCAATACAGTGTTAAAACTGATAACTTCATCCCTCATACAAGCAGTTTGGAAATTAAGTCTGTTTTTGAAGTGGGATTTCCCATTCATTCATTTATCGAGACTGTCTCACCCTGTTGCCCAGGCTGGAGGGCAGTGGTGCAATTTCAGCTCACTGCAACCGCCATCTCCCAGGTTCAAGTGATTCTCGTTCTTCAGCCTCCTGAGTAGCTGGGACTACAGGCATGCACCACCACACCCAGCTGATTTTTGTATTTTTTAGTAGAGACAGGGTTTGGCCAGGCTGGTTTGAAACTCCTGGCCTCAAGTGATATGCCTGCCTCAGCCTCCCAGAGTGCTGGGATTACAGGCATGAGCCACCATGCGAGGCCTGGAGGAGGATATAACAATTCTAAATATATGTGCACCCAACACTGGAGCACCCAGATTAATAACAAAGCAAATATTACTAGGTCTAAAGAGAGATACAGACAGTAATACAATAATGGGGAATTTCAATATCCCCCTCTCAGTATTAGATCACCTAGACAGAAAATCAAGAAACATTGAATTTAAACTGGACTTTAGACAAATAGACCTGTCAGATATTTACATGACGTATCTAACAACTGCAGAATATATATTCATTTCATCAGCACATAGAACATTCTCCAGAATAGACCATATGTTAAGCTACAAAACAAGCCTCAACAAATTTTTTTAAATCAATGTATCATGTATCTTCTCAGACCACAATGGAATAAAACCAGGAATCCATACCAAGAGTAACTTTGGAGAGTGTAAATATGTGGAAATTGAACAACATGCTCCTGGATGACTGACCATTGGGTCAACAAAGAAATTAGGATAAAAGTGGAGAAAAAATTTTTGAAACAGATGAAAATGGAAACATGACGTACCAAAACCTGTGGGATGCAGCAAAAGTAACACTAAAGAGAAGCTTATGGTAATAAATGCCTACATCCAAAAAGTAGCAAGGTTACAAATTAACAATCTAACAATGTACTTCAAGGAACCAGGAAAAGCAAGAACAAACAAAACCCAAGATGAGCAGAAGAAACAATAAAGATCAGGGCAGAACTAAATGAAATAAACTAAACGATATAAAGGATCAATGAATTAAATTGGTTCTCAGAAAAGATAAAATTGATAAACAAGTAGACTAAACAATATAAAGGATCAATGAATTAAGTTGGTTCTTGGAAAAGATAAAATTGATAAACTGCTAGCGAGATTAGCCAAGAAAATAAGACCACCCAAATAATCAGAAATGAAAAAGGAGACATCACAACTGATACCACACAAATAGAAAAGATTATCAAATTATTATGAACAACTATACATAGGAAAACCTAGGGCCAGGCGCGGTGGCTCACGCCTGTAATCCCAGCACTTTGGGAGGCCAAGGTGGGTGGATCATGAGGTCAGGAGATCGAGACCATCCTGGCTAACATGGTGAAACCCCATCTCTACTAAAAATACAAAAAATTAGCTGGGTTTGGTGGCGGGCGCCCGTAGTCTCAGCTACTGGGGAGGCTGAGGCAGGAGAATGGTGTGAACCCGGGAGGCAGAGCTTGCAGTGAGCCAAGATGGCACCACTGCACTCCAGCCTGGGTGACAGAGCAAGACACTGTCTCAAAAAAAAAAAAAGAAAACTGAGAAGTGGATAAATTCCTGGAAACATAAAACCTACCAAGATTGAATCAGGAAGAAATGGAATACCTGAATGGACCAGTAATGAGTAGCAAGATTGAATCAGTAACAAAAAGTCTCCCAACAAAAAAAAGCTTATGACTAAATGGAATCACAGCCAAATCAAAATGATAATACACCACAATCAACTAGGATTTATACTTGATCCTATGTCAAGTATATGTAACAGATGCAAGGATGGTTCAGCATATGCAAATCAATACACATGATACATCACATTAACAGAATGGAGAAAACACATGATCATCTCAATAGTTGGAGAAAAAGCATTTCATAAAATTCAACATCCCTTTGTCATAAAAACCCTTAATAAAACAAGACATAGAAGGAATATACCTAAAAATAATAAAGGCCATATATGATAAACCCAGAGGTAATATAATAAATGGAAAAAGTTGAAAGCCTTTTCTCTAAGAACTGGAACAATACAAGGACACCCATTTTCACTACTTCTATTTGACATAGTTCTGGAAGTCATAGCCAGAGCCATCAGGCAAGAGAAAGAAAAAGCATCCAAGTTGGAAAAGAGTAAGTTAAGCTGGGCGCAGTGGCTCACACCTGTAATCCCAGCACTTTGGGAGGCTGAGGCAGGTGGATTGCTTGAGGTCAGGAATTTGAAACCAGCCTGGCCAACATGGGGAAACCCCATCTCTACTAAAATACAAAAATTAGCTAGTCGTAGTGGCGGGTGCTTGTAATACCAGCTATTAGGGAGGCTGAGGCAGGATAATCGCTTGAACCCAGGAGGGAGGCAGAGGTTGCAGTGAGCTGAGATGGCGCTACTACACTGCAGCCCGGGTGACAGCGAGACTGTCTCAAAAAAAAAAAAAAGAAGTTAAATTGACCCTCTTCACTGATGATTTTTTTTTTTTCTTTTGAGACATAGTCTTGCCCTCATGCCCAGGCTGAAGTGCAGTAGTGCAATCACGGTTTGCTATAGCTCAATCTCCCAGGCTCAAGTGATGCTCCCACCTCAGCCTCTCAAGTAACTGGGACTACAGGCACACACCTGTAGTTTATCATATAGCCAGTCATGCCTGGCTAACTTCATTTTTAGTAGAGATGAGGTATTCCTATGTTGCCCAGTCTGGTCTCGAACTCCTGACCTCAAGCAGTCCTCCCTCCTCAGCCTCCCAAAATGTTGGGATTACAGGCATGAACCACCACACCTGGCCTGATCCTATATCTAGGAAAACCTGGCCACGCACAGTGGCTCATGTCTGTAATCCCAGCACTTAGGAGGCCAAGGCAGGCAGGTCACTGAGTCCAGGAGTTGAAGACCAGCCTGGCTAACATGGTGAAACCCTGTCTCTACAAAAAAATAAAAAATTATCCAGACATGTTGGTACATGTCTGTAGTCCCAGCTACTTGGGAAGCAAAGGTGAGAGGATTGCTTGAGCCCAGAAGGTCGACGTTGCAGTGAGCTGTGATTGCACCACCAATGCACTCCAACTGGGCTGCAGAGTGAGACTCTGTCTCAAAAAAAAAAAAAAAAAAAAAAAAAAAAAGAAAAGAAAAGAAAAAGAAAGAGAGAAAGTAAAAGACTCCACCCCAAAACTCTTAGGTTTGATAAATGAATTCCATAAAATTGCAGGATACAAAATCAACATACTAAAATCAGTAGCTTTTTTTTTTTTTTTTTAAGCCAGAGCCTCACTCTATTGCCCAGGCTGAAGTGCAGTGGCGCAATCTCAGCTCACTACAACCTCCACCTCCTGGGTTTAAGTGATTCTCCTGCCTCAGCCTCCCAAGTAGCTGGGATTACAGGCGACCGCCACCACGCCCGGCTAATTTTTGTATTTTTAGTAGAGACAGGGTTTCACCATGTTGGCCAGGCTTGTCTTGAACTCCTGACTTCAGGTGATCCACCTGCCTTGGCCTCCCAAACTGTTGGGATTACAGGCATGAGCCACCACACCCGGCCAGTAGCATTTTTATACACCGATAATGATCTAGCTGAGAAAGCAAGTAAGAAGGCAGTTCCATTTACAATAGCAACAAAGCAGCAGCAACAACCAAAAAACAACTAGGAATAAATTTAAATAAGGGGGTGAAAGATCTCTACAAGGAAAACTGGAAAACACTGATGAAAGAAATTGAATATGACACAAATGGAAAAACATCTCATGGATCATGGATCAGAAGAATTAATATCATTAAAATGACCATGATGCCCAAAGCAACCTATAGATTGAATGCAATTCTTACCAGAATTAGAAAAGCTATCCTAAAATTCATATGGAACCAAAAAAGAGCCTGAATTGCCAAAGAAAGCCTGAGCAAAAAGAGCAAAGCTTGGCTGGGTGGCTCACACCTGTTAACCCCAGTACTTTGCGAGCCCAAGGCAGGAAGAAGACTTGAGCCCATGGCAATGAAGAGAGACTCCATCTCTACAAAAAATTTTAAAAACTAGCCAGGCGGCCGGGCGCGGTGGCTCAAGCCTGTAATCCCAGCACTTTGGGAGGCC
This sequence comes from Chlorocebus sabaeus, assembly GCF_047675955.1. Taxonomy (NCBI): domain Eukaryota; kingdom Metazoa; phylum Chordata; class Mammalia; order Primates; family Cercopithecidae; genus Chlorocebus; species Chlorocebus sabaeus. The sequence goes on from NC_132911.1 coordinate 71,075,189, forward strand.
GAGACGGGCGGATCACAAGGTCGGGAGATCGAGACCATCCTGGTTAACCCAGTGAAACACCGTCTCTACTAAAAAATACAAAAAATTAGCCGGGTGCAGTGGCGGGCGCCTGTAGTCCCAGCTACTCGGGAGGCTGAGGCAGGAGAATGGTGTAAACCCGGGAGGCGGAGCTTGCAGTGAGCTGAGATCCGGCCACTGCACTCCAGCGAGACTCCGTCTCCAAAAAAAAAAAAAAAAAAAAAAAAAAACTAGCCAGGCATGGTGGCATGTGCCAGTAATCCCAGCTTCTTGGGAGGCTGAGGCAGGAGGATCGCTTGAACCTGGGAGTCCAAGGCTGCAGTGAGTTGTGATCACGCCACTGCACTCCAGCCTGGGTGACGGTGCAAGATCCCATCTCCAAAAAACAAACAAAAAGAAAGAAAAAAAAAAACAAAGCTGGAGGCATCATTACCTGATTTTAACATATATTACAAGGCTGGCTGGGTGTGATGGCTCACACCTGCAATCCTAGCACTTTGGGAGGCTGAGATGGGCAGGTTGCTTGAGCCCAGGAGTTCAAGACCAGCAGGGCAACATGGTGAGATCCTGTCTACAAAAAATACAAAAAAAATTAGCTGGGTGTGGTGGTGCACACCTGTAGTCCCAGCTACTCGGGAGGCTGAGGCAGAAGGATCTTCTAATAGATTTTTCTGTCTTTAATACATCCTTTAAAATACCTGGTAAGTCAGGTGTGGTTAGTCCCAGCTATTGCAGAGGCTGAAGTGGGAGGATCCCTTGAGCCCAGGAGACGAAGGTTGCAGTGAGCTGAGATGGCACCACTGCATTCCAGGCTGGGTGACAGAATGAGACTGTGTCTAAAAATATTTTTTTTAATTATCAGATGAAAACATGTCATGGCAAAAATAAAATTTAAAAATTAAAATTAAAAGAAAGCTTTGAAAAAAAATTTAAAAATAAAAAATTGGCCAGGTGTGGTGGCTCACGCCTGTAACCCCAACACTTTGGGAGGCCAAGGCGGGTGGATCACCTGAGGTCAGGAGTTCGAGACCAGCCTGGCCAACATGGGGACACTCCGTCTCTACTAAAAATACAAAAATCAGCCGGGTATGGTGGCAGGCGCCTATAATCCCAGCTACTCAGGAGGGTGAGGCAGGAGAATCGCTTGAACCTGGGAGGCGGAGGTTGCAGTGAGACGAGGTCACACCATCGCATTCTAACCTGGGAGACAAGAGCAAAACTCCATCTCAAAATAATAATAATAATAATAAAATAAAAACAAAAAATACAAAATAAAAGAAAGGTTTGTATTTCTCAAAACTCAAAAACTCATAAGACAATATGTAAGAGCCGTTCATTTTGCTGCATATTAATTATACCTCAATGAAAAATACTAAAAGGCAAAAAAAAAAAACTATATTAAAGGCAAAAGTAAAAATAATTCATAATTCTACCACCTTAATATTTGAGCCATTTTACCAGATTGCATGTAACTTGTTTCTGCTGTTTAGTGATGTTTTGTAAGAATGAAGTACTGTAAGTATGTAGCAATAAGCAACAATGGCATTTTGACTCTAGATATCACTATCATTTTCAGAGAGTTTGCAATGTATAAAAATGTGCTGAATTCTTAAGGTTTTAAATTCCAATTTTAGGTCTAACAGATTTTTTTTCTAAGAGTCTCACTTTGTTACCTAGGCCAGAGTCCAGTGGTGCAATCATAATGCACTGCAACTTCCCAGTCAGTCTCCCTAGTAGCTGGGACTACAGGTGCATGCATGCCATCACGATGCCTGACTGTGCAGATATTTTATAGTATGTATTAAATACATAAAAATCTATTAGAAGATTTTGCTGGATTTGGTTGATATAAAACTATTACTCTGGTGCAGAAATGAACAATGTTATGCTATGAACTGATTAAAATCAAAACTTTAAAATATCCGGATGCAGTGGCTCATGCCTGTAATCCCACCACTTTGGGAGGCTGAGGCAGGCAGTTCACCTGAGGTCAGGAGTTCAAGACCAGCCTGGCCAACATAGTGAAACCCCAACTTTACTAGAAATTCAAAAATTAGCCAGGTGTGGTGGCATGTGCCTATAATCCCAGCTACTTGGGAGGCTGAGGCACGAGAATTGCTTGGACCCAGGAGGCAGAGATCATGCCACTGCACTCCAACCTGGGCAACACAGCATGACTCCATCTCAAAAAAACTTTAAAATATATAGATACCTTCTAGAAGAATTTATTCTACTTTAAAATGCAATGGCCATCACCAGACCATAGCCTATTCCCATATAAAATTGTAGTTATTATCACAGAATTGTAGTGCAAGACAATTTGAACATCCTCCTTGTTGTTGTAAATGGATTTCTACTCCTAAAACATATTTTATCTCACAACTAAAATAGATTATATTCTCCCAGACAAACTCTGAGATGTTTTGCCACCCCTATTATATATATGAAAAGGGATGACCGCAATTACTTTTTCATGGTAAATGATCCAACCCAATGCAATGGAACAGAGTTGATAACTGTATCAAGGACACTAAAGGTCGAGGCTGGGCATGGTGGCTCATGCCTGTAATCCCAGCACTTTGGGAGACTGAGGTGGATGATTGCTTGAGCCCAGGAGTTTGAGACCAGCATGGGAAACAAAATGAGACCCCTGCCTCTACAAAAAAAAATTTAAAAGTTTGCCAGGCACGGTTGTAGTCTCAGCTACTTGGGAGGTTGAGGTGAGAGGATCACTTGAGCCAGGAGATTGAGACTGCAGTGAGCCCCGATTGGGCCCCTGCACCCCAGTCCTGTTACAGAGGTAGACCTTGTCTCAAAAAAAAAAAAAAAAAAAAAAGTGGGGGGGACCGGGCGCGGAGGCTCACGCCTGTAATCCCAGCACTTTGGGAGGCCGAGACGGGCAGATCACGAGGTCAGGAGATCGAGATCAGCCTGGCTAACGGTGAAACCCCGTCTCTACTAAAAATGCAAAAAATTAGCCAGGCGTGGTGGCGGGCGCCTGTAGTCCCAGCTACTCCGGAGGCTGAGGCAGGAGAATGGCGTGAACCCGGGAGGCGGAGCTTGGAGTGAGCCGAGATCGCACCACCGCGGTGCACTCCAGCCTGGGCGACTGAGCAAGACTGTCTCAAAAAAAAAAAAAAAAAAAAAAGGAATACTAATGGTGGAGAAGCAGGCACGATTTAAGGGTTTGGGGTTTTTTGGTAACAGTTTCATTAAGTTTATTTATTTATTTATTTATTTTTTTGAGACTAGGTCTGGCTCTATCGCCCAGGTTGGAGTGCAGTGGTGTGATATCTGCTCACTGCAACTTCTGCCTCCCGGATTCAAGTAATTCTCCTGCCTGCTAATAGTATTAATCCCGAGTAGCTGGGATTACAGGTGCGCACCACCACATCTGGTTAATTTTTGTATTTTTAGTAGAGATGGGGTTTCACCATGTTGTCCAGGCTGGTGTCCAACTCCCGACTTCAAGTGATCCACCCACCTTGGCCTCCCAAAGTGCTGGGATTATAGGCGTGAGCCACCGCACCTGGCCAACTTCAGTGATATTTAATTTAAGTACTGTACAATTCATCGATTTAAAATATACAGTTAACTGGCTTTCAGTAGATTCAGAGTTGTGCAACTATCAATCACCACAATCAATTTTAGATCATTTCCATCACTTCTAGAAAAAAAACCCATGTGAATTCATGAACAACAAAAAAATATGGCACACACACAATGGAATATTATTCAGCCTTAAAAAGGAAGAAACTAACATGCTACAACATGGATGAAACTGGAAGAAGTTCGGCAAAGTGAAATAAGCCCGTCACAAATGGACAAATACTGTATGATTCTATTTACATGAGGTACCTGGAGTAGCCGAATTCAAGGAGGCAAAAAATGATGGTTGCCAGGGGATGAGGAAGAGAAGAATGGGAAGTTATTTAATGTATATGGAGTTTCAGTTTGGGACAATGAAAACGGTTCTACAGATAGTGGTGATGAGTGCACAGTGTGAACGTAGGTAGTGTAACTGTACACTTTAGGATGGTTAAAATTGTATATTTTATGTATATTTTACGTATATTTTACCACAATTTAAAAAGAACAAGAAATCCCATAAGCATTAGCAATCATTCTGCATTCTCAACCAATCTCTGGGAAACCACAAATCCGCTTTCTCTCTTTATAGATTCGCCTATTCTGGACATTTCATATAAACGAAATTACACAACATATGGCCTTTTGTATCTGGCTTCTTCCACTTTACATAGTGTTTGCCAGGTTCATCCATGTTGCAGCATGTATTAGTGTCTCATCCCGTTTTATGGCCAAAACCATTCCATTGTATGGCTACACCACAGTTATCCATTGATCGGTGATGGGCATTCATATTTCCACTTTGGGGCTACTGTGAATAATACTATGAACATTCGTGTAGAAGTTTCTGTGTGAACATATGTTTTCAATTATCTTGGGTGTATTTATAAATACCTAGGACTTGAACTGCTGGATCATAGGATAACTTTATGTTGAGTCCTTTGAGGGAATACTGGAATGTCTTCCAAAGTGATTAGACATTTTGCATTCCCTGAAGCTAGGTTTTGAATTTTTTAAACATCAACACCTTTGGCCTGAGATAACAAAAACCAAACGTAGCCCTATCTTTTCTTTGTTTCACTGGGAGGGAGTAAGAGTGAAGAAGTTAAAACGTAGGGAAAGAAGACCGGCTACTTCCTCTGCTGACTGGAGGGCGCCGGCGGTCCCGGCAAGCCCCGCGCAAGCCGCCCACAGCCGGTATCTGCGCGCATGCGCGCTAGGGCTCCGCTCCGCCCACGCTGCAGGGGGCGAGCAACCACTGCCGCGCTCGGTGGGAGTCAAGGTGGGTGCAAAGCACTACATCGCTGGGGTCCCCCTAACTCGAGGTCGCCGCTGTCACTGGGAGGGGACCTCATGAGTCTGGACTCGCTTTCATCTGCTTTGGTGTGAAGCGTTTTCCTGCCATCTTCCCCTCACCAGTTCATCCTGGTGCTGACAGGGCACGGAGAGAAGACAGAATCCGCGTGCAGCAACACTCGGTGTTCGTTAGACTAAGGGAAGACAGGGAATTAGAATTTTATCCCTGTTCCCTCACTTAACGCTTTTCCACAGGCTTCTATGTCTTTTCCCGACTTAATCTGCTTCCGTGAAAACGCGTCCACTCCCCAGGGCCTCCGCTTTACGCAGTGACACCCAGACTTAGCTGTAACTCTTTTCATGCTACCGAAAGCCAGGCCCTGATTAGTGGCCCGTTCCTGCTTACATCTATCAGGGAATCCCAAAGGTCCTCAAAGTCAGAATATCTCAAGGGAACTTTTCCTCATGTCCTTACGCTTCTCCTTGGGCTCCGTATTTCTATTAGAGCAGCAGCATCCACCCATACACATATTAAAACCCCATAGCTTTCGATTACTCTTCTCCGTATTGTAGACTGATCACCAGGTCCAGTGTGCAATCTTTAAAATTCTGGAATCGATCTCCCCCATTCTATTTCGTTCCTAATGCCCTGGATCAGGTCATCCACCTTGTAGGAATATATCCCAATAGGTAGAAACTGATTATCAGCTCTCCCGCTATTCCAAACTACTTTCCACATTGGCAGCAGGCACAGGTTTCCAAAATAAAATTCTGACTATGGGCTAGGCCTAGTGGCTCATACCTGTAATCCCAGCATTTTAGGAGGACGAGACAGCTACCCAAGAGTTGGAGACCAGCCTGGGCAACATGGTAAGACCCCATCTCTATAACAAAATTAAAAATTATCTGGATGTGGTGGCGCATGCTTGTAGTCCCAGGCAGAGAAGGGAGGATAGCTTGAGCCCGGTAGGTAAAGGCTGCGGCAAGCTGAGATCACACCACTGCACTCCAACCTGGGCAACATAGTAAGACCCTGTCACACACACAAAAAGTCTGACTATAATACTTCCCACCCTTAAAAAAAACTGATGGCTTCTCTTTGCCTGTATAATCTTCAAAAGCGTGCATAATCTGGCCTCACCCAACCATTTAATTACCAATAGTCTCCCTTCATTTCACCCCAGAAACCTAATGTTCTAGTGCAGCAAAGATGTGATGTTCTGAACACAACACACATTTTGAGATCATTGTACTTATGGCCACAGAGAAATAAACGCTAAAGTTTCACTTCTATGTTGTAGTGAAAAAGACAGTCTCAATTAGTTTTCTTTGGAAAGTAGCCGAACTCCACGTAATGGGTGTGTGGATCCAGTAGTGTAAAACTGATAGTAGGGGTGGGAGGTGACCTCTATCTCTGAAACTCTTTCTCTTCACCTCTCCTCCAATTAGTGAAATAGTCATCTATCAAATGTCACCTTAAAGTAGAATTCATAGCTTCTTCTCTATGACCCCACCGTCTTCAATGAAAATGTCTTAATAGAAAATGTTATGACCCATATACAAGGATGACCCCAAATTTTGTGAAATATTCCGTATATGTTGTTCCTTTCATGCTACCTGGTATATTCATATTTCTATTACAGCACTTAAATTGCCATGTAACTGTTTACATATATGTCTTCTCTCACTGAACTCTTTCTGAAGGATAGGGACCACGTTTTACTCATCTTAGTATCCTTAGTGCCTAGGACAATCTAGTATCCAACCTATAGCAGGCGCCAAATAAATATTTGGTAATGAGGCCGGGTGCGGTGGCTCACACCTGTAATCCCAGCACTTTGGGAGGCCAAGGCGGGCAGATCCCTTGAGGTCAGGAGTTCGAGACCAACCTGGCCAACATGGTGAAACCCGTCTCCACTAAAAATACAAAAATTAGCTGGGCCAGGTGACATGTGGCTGTAATCCCAGCTACTTGTGAGACTGAAGCAAGAGAATCGTTTGAACCCAAGGGGTGGAGATTGGAGTGAGCCAACATAGTGCCTGCCACTGCACTCCAGCCTAGGCGACAGAGTGAGACTCCATCTCACAAAAACAGACAAACAAAAAAAAACTGGTAATGAGTGAATAATGTATAGTCATTATTTCTGACTTCTCTATCTCTGCCTAGCAACTTCTTGAAAGGCAGGATCCAATCTTAATCATTTTATTTTTAGCACCTATTAATCATTTTATTTCTAGCACCTGTTACAACTACTGACATATATTGTTTCCGGTTAGTATTTGCTGTCTTTCAATGAATTTCACATATTCCATTCTTTACTCATTACTGTAGTTTAATGTTTTATGTTGGTCACTAACATAAGATTTAAAATAGGAGGGGACTTTAATCATCTGATACAACACTTTCGTTTCCTGCGGATAAAGATACTGAGCCAAGAGAGGTCAGATGATTTCCCCATAGCAATCAGGAAATGCTGGATCTAGAACCAAGTTTTCAGGTTTCCCAGGTTAATACTCATTCTACTATATTTGGTTACTTAGATTGAATTTATAAAACAACTTTTACCAGTTTCATTTTTTAAACAACACCTGCAAAGGACCCTCATCATCAGATATTGTTTATCTCAAACATTTTTGGGAGCACCTCTGTTAAGAGACATTTGAGGTTCCTGTTTTTAAGTTTTCAGTCTTGTGAAGGATCTCATAACAATCTGGATAAAAATGTTATTTGGGCTGGGTGCGGTGGCTCACACCTGTAATCCCAGCACTTTGGGAGGCTGAGGCCGGCGGATCATGAAGTCAGGAGATCGAGACCATCCTGGCTAACACAATGAAACCCCGTCTCTACTAAAAATACAAAAAATTAGCCAGGTGTAGTGGCACACACCTGTAGTCCCTGCTACTTGGGAGGCTAAGGCAGGAGAATCGCTTGAACCTGGGAGGCAGAGGTTGCAGTGAACTGAGATCACGCCACTGCACTACAGCCTGGGCGACAGAGCGAGACTCCATCTCAAAAAAAAAAAAAAAAAAAAAAAGAAAGAAAAAAAGCTATTTGGCAAAAGAAAGCAACGTTTTGTTTTTCTTTGGGTAGGAATGTTTTTAAGTTGGAAGTTTTGCCTAGTTTTAGTTCACTGTCAACTTTAATAATTTGTGAAGTCTTATTAGAGATTTTCAAAAATAAAATCAATTTTATTTCTAGGTTTTCACATCCCTTCTATGAGTTTTGCCATCTGTAGCTTTTACCAACAATTGTGGTTTAATCAATTAGAAATAGAGACGAGTCATTAACCAGGAGAAAATGTCAAATCTAAAAATGAAAGAGGCGGCCCTCATCTATCTTGACAGAAGTGGAGGCCTCCAAAAGTTTATAGATGATTGCAAGTACTACAATGGTAGGTTCAGCAAAGGTGAGTAATTTTTAAAACTTTCAAATAAGCTCCTACACATAGCTATCCTGACTTTTACATTTGTATATTTTCACAGATTCAAAACAAAGCTATGCTGTCTATCGATTCAAAATTTTAATAAATCCCTCTGATGTTGTTGAATTAGATGCTGAGCTTGGAAATCACATTTTACACCAACCTTTAAAAGCAGCTGAAGTTTTTCAATCAGTAAGTCAAAAAAAGAAATAATTTTGTGCCACACGGAATTTTTGGTAACTTTTTTTGTTTGTTTGAAATCACAGGTCTGTTTTATTGCTGTTAAGACTCTCTCATTAATTGGACAATTGCAGACTGAAACACAAGTAAGTTTTAGTTAAATTTAAGCAATCTCAGGTACAAATTTACATGATGACTGTAAAAAGGTATTTTTATATTCATAGACTTTTTTTTTTTAAAGGATAGTACATTTTTTTCAAAGTTCAATAGAATATCTTACATATGCATCTTTATTTCTCATATTATCCCTTATAACATTAAACACTTTTTTTTTTTTTTTGAGATGGAGTCTCGCTCTGTTGCCAGGCTGGAGTGCAGTGGTGCAATCTCGGCTCACTGCAGCCTCTGCCTCCTGGGTTCAAACAATTCTTCTGCCTCAGCCTCCCAAGTAGCTGGGATTACAGGTGCCCGCCACCACGCTTAGCTAATATTTTTATTTTTAGTGAAGACAGGGTTTCACCATGTTGGCCAGGCTGGTCTCAAACTCCTGACCCCGTGATCCGCCTACATTGGCCTCCTGAAGTGCTGGGATTACGGGTGTGAGCAACCACGCCTGGCCAACATTAAACACTTGTATAATAAAACTTTTCAAACATACCCAAAAGTAAAGGGAATAATACAGTGAACCTTCATATATCTACCACTCAACTCAGATTCAATATTATAATATTTTTTCATACCTGCATCATGAATTTTTTTTCTGAAATATTTTAAAGCAAATCCCAGGCATTCTATTATTTTATCTCTACATACTTTAGTATCAACCTGTAAAAATTATGGACATTTTTCTTTTTCCTTTTTTTGAGAAGGAGTTTCACTCTTGTTGCCCAGCCTGGAGTGCAATGGCGTGATCTCGACTAACTACAACCTGCACCTCCCGGGTTCAAGCAATTCTCCTGCCTCAGCCTCCCAAGTAGCTGGGATTACAGGCATATGCCACCACGCCTGACTAATTTTGTATTTTTAGTGGAGACGGGGTTTCTCCATGTTGGTCAGACTGGTCTCGAACTCCCAACCTCAGGTGATCCACCCGCCTCGGCCTCCCAAAGTGCTGGCATTACAGGCATGAGCCACCATGCCCGGCTGTGGACATTTTTGTTATGTAACCAGAATGTTATCACCCCTACACAAGTAACAATAATTCCTTGATATTATCTAAAGTCCAGTTTACATTTAAATTTGCCCAATTGTTTCAAGAATATCTTACAGTAGGTTTGTTCCAAATCAGGACCAAAACAAAGTTCACACATTATAATTTGTTCTTACATCTCACTAAGTCTCTTTCAGTCTAGAGCCATTTCCTCTCCCTCCCTTTTTAGACCATTAACTTTTTGAAGAAACTAATTGTCCTATGTTATATAATCTTGATTTGTCTAATTGCTTCCTTGTAGGGCTATTTATCTTATTTCCCTAACCTCGTATTTCTAAAATAGAAGTTGACTGTAAAAGCTTTTTAGATTCAGATTCAAATCACTTGACAAGAATACATAATAGTTAGTGTAATGTATTACATATTGTGCTATATCAGGAGGATATAGTATCTATTGTTGCACTTTTAACAGTGTCACAATTGATTAATGGGTTCCTGTGATGTCATTCCCTTCTCTCCATTATACAGTTTCTCGTCAACTTTCACCTAACGGTTTTAGCAGCCATTGATGTTCATTGCCTAGAATTCGTTATTTCATTAGGAGTTGCAAAATTGCAATTTTTCTAATTTTAGCATTCTTTCTAAATTAGCTGAAATTCTTCTGTAAGACTAATTTTCTCTCATCAGCTAGTTAGTTACTCTGAAGTATAATTTGTACAGGAAAGGCAGGGTAAATGATTCTTTGCCTTTATAAAGAGTAATGAGTTGAAATCTAGCAGCCTCCAACAATGACCAATTTTTTTGGGGGGGTTCCTTTTTTAAATATGAGGAACTCATGAACTTTTAAATATATACAGTATGTTTCAATGAGTCTCTGTCATTCCTTTTGATGCTCATATTATCCTACCTTTTGTCATTGGGGGTCCCTTCAAGGTTGCTCCTATGTCTTTTTGACACAGGCCATTTGTTAGAAGATACCCCAAGTTCATCTGTTATATTTTCTATCCTAGGCCTGAAATCAGCCATTTCCCCCAAGGAATCCTGATTCCTTTTAGTGAGAAAAGATACTTAACAAGAGATCACAATCTGGGCACTAGGCATGCTTCTTTGCTACTTGGTTGACATTTTTTTTTTTTTTTTTTTGAGACGGAGTCTCGCTCTGTCGCCCAGGCTGGAGTGCAGTGGCACAGTCTCGGCTCACTGCAAGCTCCACCTCCCGGGTTCACACCATTCTCCTGCCTCAGCCTCCCGAGTAGCTGGGATTACAGGGGCCCGCCACCATGCCCGGCTAATTTTTTGTATTTTTAGTAGAGACAGGGTTTCACCGTATTAGCTGGGATGGTCTCTATCTCCTGACCTCATGATCTACCAGCCTTGGCCTCCCAAAGTGCTGGGATTACAGGCGTGAGCTACCGCACCTGGCCCTGGTTGACATTGCTTTTTAAGTCTTTTCAGTGGATATGGTCAGAAATTGTGTATATTTAAGGAAAAATTTAAAGTTCATAATGCTATTTTCAATTAAAATATTAGATTACAGGATTTTTACTTATTTAACTTTATACTTGAATATCATTTCTCTAATGCTTAAAATTTTGATTCCTAAGAACATTAACATATCATTACTTGACTTACTCTATAATATACTTACTATATTGTAATACAAGTCAAATTGGATTTTCAATTTTCATTAATACCATTTTTATGTTCTTATTAGATTAATATAGTGCTGAAATTAACACATTTACCTCCCCTGCCAAGTTATGGTCTTGATCTGTGTGAATTTCCACTTGATTATACATCTCAGAGATTTTATATGATGCAAGGAATTGTGATTGCAATGACAACTGTAACCAAGTATACACAAGGTGCAAGATTTCTTTGTTCAGATGAAGCATGCCCTCTTTCAAAAGGTAAATATTAAAAAGGCAAATCAAAGCATTAAGCAATTGGCTAGGCATGGTGGCTCACACCTGTAATCCCTTCACTTTGGGAAGCCAAGGAGGGAGGATCACCTGATCTCAGCAGTTTGAGACCAGCGCAACATGGAGAAACCTCATCTCTACAAAAAATACAAAAATTAGCCCAGCATAGTGGCACATGCCTGTAGTCCCAGCTATTCAAGAGACTGAGTTGGGAGGATTGCTTGGGCCAGGGAGGTCGAGGCTTCAGTGAGCTGTGTTCATGCCACTGTACTCCAGCCTGGATGACAGAGACCCTGTCTAAAAACATAAATAAATAAATAAATTGAACAATTTATTGTTTAATCCTAAATCATATTTACAATTAGTTATAAAACACTCACAAAATAGAAAAAATTTGAATAAAAATTTTATATCTCCTAATGTTTATATATTTACTTTGCATAATCTTGAAATGCATTTTTTCTCCTTTTCTCCGCCACCCCCATCTTAACAAGTCCACCTATATTGCTGAAGTACTTGCTCTTCTCACACATTATTTCATGATGTTGTGAATGAAACATTTAATGTCCTCTCTCAACCCTTTGGCTTAACCTCAGTTTAGTCCTTCTCCAGGACTTCAAAATTATCCCCGCCACCTCTCACTGGGGTTGATTGACCCTCCTGTCTTCTCTCTGAACACTCTGCAAATGAATACCACAGGTGGAAATTACCTGTTTCTCTCTGCCACATATAGAAATTGTGTGCTTAAGCATCCATATTGCCAGTGCCTTAGCACAATGCCTTGCAAAAAACAGCTGTTAACTGTTAATTGAACTACCCTGAACTCAAGTGCAAAACTGAATTAATTCCATTTTGAATTAGACTAATTTTAAAGGACTGAAATAGCTACAATCTGTTAGTGTCAGTAATAAAAGAAAAAAGAAAATGTAAAATTAAAAAATTAAAAAATAACAACAATAACAAAAGAAACAAAATAGATAGCTAAATCTGAAAGCAAATGTATCTTACCACTGTTTTCTTTCAGGATTTCAGTATATAAGAGTGCATGTGCCTGGTGCTACAGAATCTGCAACGATAAGAAATGACTTTTTGTGTAATCTATGTGCATCTTCACTTCAAGAAGACAGAAAATTTAGAGTACTTGGTGGTAATATGCATTTACATTTTGTAATTACAATTTTTAAAATAGTGTCTGATATTTCAATATGGAAATTAAATTAAATATATATTCTAATATCTAATTCTTTTTTGCTCTTTGCTTTAAGATAAACAAATAGTTGAAATAATTGCCACAAAGGCACTTCATGCTTTTCAAGGACATTCTAACAACCAGCCATTTAGGTTTCAATCTGTTACAATTTTCCTAAGAGGTAAGTGAATTCTGTTTGAACTCAAAATAAATTGCTATAAGTATGTAACTGGCTGGGCACAGGGGCCGGCTCATGCCTGTAATCCCAACACTTTGGGAGGCTGAGGTGGGAGGATCACTTGAGGCCAGGAGTTTGAGACCAGCTTAAGCAATATAGTGAGACCCCCATCTCTATAAAAAATTTAAAAATAAAAAATTAGCTAGATGTGGTGGCATATGTCTGTAGTCCTAGGTACCTGGGAAGCTAAGGTGGGAGGGTGGGAGGATCGCCTAAGCCCAGGAGTTGGAGGCTGCAGTGAGCCATGATGGTGCCACGGCACTCCAGTCTGGGCAACCGAGACCGTGTCTCTAAAAAAATAAAAAAACGCTGGCCAGTGCAGGCGCGGTGGCTCAAGCCTATAATCCCAGCACTTTGAGAGGCTTAGGATGGTTGATCACCTGAGGTCAGGAGTTCAAGACCAGCCTGGCCAACATGGTGAAACCCCATCTCTACTAAAAATACAAAAATTAGCCAGGCTTGGTGACGGACACCTGTAATCTCAGCTACTCAGGGTGCTGAGGCAGGAGAATCGCTTGAACCCGGGAAGCAGAGGCTGCAGTGAGCCAATATCGTGCCACTGCACACCAGCCTGGGCGACAGAGTGAGACTCCATCTCAGAAAAAAAGCCATTGACTTGTTTATGCTTATAAATTATAAATGGTACTTCTATATCTTAAGAATCACAAGTCTTCTAATTCTTGAGTGTTTTAAAAGAGTCATATTTAGTTAATATATCAATTATTCATTCAGTCATACAATACTCACTTAAAATGATATTAGGACCGACTGTGTCCCAAGCACTGAGCTAAGTCCCAGGGCCACAGTTGTTTTAAGACAATGGGATCTCCTATTATTCTATGTGTGTGTCTTACATAAATATTGGAGTTATTGTTCAGCTCTCTGGGGCTAGAGAGAAAAGAGAAAAAAAGGAAGACCACTCTGATCACAGAGATAAGTTAACCCTTGCTCCTTCCTGTAAACCTTTCTTTCACAGCTTTACAACCAACCAACTTCTAACTGTGGCATGGAGGATCAAAATTTTTCGTGTGTTTTTTAAAATAAATTTTGAACTCATGCAAAGTGTTGCCCAAACTCTAGGTATGAGAGAGGAACCTAGTATAATACAAGAGGGTAGACTTTGTAGGTAGGCAAACCTAAATGTGAATTTCAGTTCTGCTTCTTACTAGTTATTTAGCTTTGTGCAAGCCATGTAACCTCTCGGTTTTTTCATATATAAAACACAGATAAGAATATCTTACAGGCTGAGCATGGTGGTTTACACCTGTAATCCCAACACTTTAGGAGGCTGAGGCAGGAGGATTGCTTGAACCCTAGAATTTGAGGTTACAGTGAGCTGATTGTGCCACTGCACTACAGCCTGGGCAACAGAGTAAGACTTTGTCTCAAAAACAAACAAAAAAACACATATTTTATAGGTTAAATAATGTTTTTACAAGTACTTACATGTATTGTAGACAGTAAAATTATTTTCCTCTCAAATAAAATTATCACTTATAAGGTCATTTTTATTAACATTCCTTTTCATTGAATGGAAAAATGTTCCATCTTACATGGAATAATTTTATTTTCTTTCGACCATGTTATAGAAGAGTGTCTAGTTGCTATATCACATGCTTCTTGGAGTTAAATTCATCCTTGCAAATAAGAATCAAAATTTATCAGCAATAAAATTGCATCAGTTTATATTATTAGTGTCACTTTATGTGGATATTATGCTAAACAAAAATACTCCTAACTCAACTACTGAATTGTTATTAGTTCTCGATCTTTGAACCATATGTTCATGTACAAAGTTCATTTAGTGAATATGCATTTTCTTCTGTTTTTAATAATTTTAGATGAATCAGTGAATAAAATGAATATAGGAAATGAATATAAAATTATTGGAATTCCAACCTGTGTAAAAGCTTCACAAACTGCTGTCTGTATAGAAGCAAATAGCATAACTTTTTGTAATTCAAAAGGTAAGGAAAATTTTAGTATTATATATTAACAAATATTTAAATTTAAATCTGTTTGTTCCACAGATAAGTATTGTTTGCCTATGTACTAGGCATTCTTTTAAGCACTAAGAATACAGTTGTAAACAGGACAGTCAAGGTTTCTGCTCTTAAATCATATGGCAGACAGTCAATAAACATGTAAAGTAAGCAAAAGACAATTTCAGATAATAAGTACATGAAGGAAATAAAACAGGATAATGTTGTGGAAACTTTCTAGCATGCAGGACTCCTTTCTTTGGGCTAAGCCTTATTTTAATTTTTAAAATAATTAATAATGAGAAAAATGTTTCAGGATTAGAGATTAGTCAAAGGATTTTTCTATACCACTAGCCAAGGCAATTCTGGGTTAACTGTTGTGGTCTGAGGAGGAGAGCTCAATAAAGTAGCATCCTTGGCTGGGCGCTGTGGCTCACACCTGTAATCCCAGCACTTTGGGAGGCCAAGATGGGTGGCTCACGAGGTCAGGAGTTCAAGACCAACCTGGCCAAGATGGTGAGACCCCATCTCTACTAAAAATACAAAAGTAGCCGGGCACAGTGGCAGGTGCCTGTAATCCCAGCTACTTGGGAGGCTGAGGCAGGAGAATCGGTTGAACCTGAGTGGCAGAGGTTGCAGTAAGGCAATATTGCACCACTGCACTCCAACCTGGGTGATACAATGAGATTCCATCTAAAAAAAAAAAAAAAAAAGCATCCTTTTCTTCAACTGATCTGAACCAAATCAGGAAATAAGATAAAGGCAGATGAGGACCAAAATATCACCTTTATTACTGATAATTTCCTTTAACAACTCCAACATGCGTTAACATTATGTAAACAAAAGTGGAGAGCAGACCTATTCTTTCAACTTGGCTCACAAGTATCTAAATATAGAAAAGGCTGGTTAAATCTTGAATAGAGTTGGATTTTTTTTGTAATCTGTGTGTTCCCTGAATGGGCTATATATATTCAAAGTGATCCCTAAATGCAGAAGGACCTGAGGAACCAAAGCAGGCAGACAAGTCCAGCTTGTCGTTATAGGATGGTTTTACTGGGGAACTTAAGGACAGAAGCATGATCTTGGGCAGCCGCAAGACAGGTGGATCTCCATGCTATTACCCCCAGACCCAGGAATTATATAGGGAAGGAGTACACACGCTTCCGAGGGATTGGATAGGAATTTATCTAAGGACAGGATTTACAGTAAGTATTAATTATCAAGGTTGATTGATCTAAGGGCAGGATTTATGGTAAGTATGTGCTCTTGCTTGAGGAACAATAGATCAACTGGCAATTTCCCAGCATTCACAGATCTAGGGTTTACCAGAAGTCAACATGGTAGATTAGCTTCCAAGATGAAGTTTCTTTTCTTTCTCTCTTTCTTTCTTTTTTTTTTTGAGACAGAGTCTTGCTCTGTCGCCCAGGCTGGGGTACAGTGATGCTATCTTGGCTCACTGCAACCTCCACCTCCCGGGTTCAAGGGATTCTCCTGCCTCAGCCTCCTGAGTGGCTGGGATTACAGGTGCTCACCACCATGCCCAGCTAATTTTTGTATTTTTAGTAGAAACGGGGTTTCACCATGTTGACGAGGCTGGTCTCGAACTCCTGACCTGATCTGCCCACCTCGGCCTCCCAAAGTGCTGCAATTACAGGCATGAGCTACCACGCCCAGCCCAGGATGAAGTTTCTTTAGCTTCCATACTGTGGGTAATCATCAGTAGTAATAGACACCCAAGTTGAATTTAAATGTAAGTAGATTCTAAATACTTCTACTTTCTTGAAGAGAAAAGCTTCTTAAAAGAACAAAAATGTTAAAGAAAGAAAGCACTGATGGATTATAGAGGGTTTAGTGATCTTTTAAATATTTTCTGCTAAGTGCTTTAAAATTTATTGATTTGGTAGCAGAACATGACTTTTCTGTAGATGGAGAGTG
The DNA here is from genome assembly GCF_047675955.1 of Chlorocebus sabaeus. Lineage (NCBI taxonomy): Eukaryota > Metazoa > Chordata > Mammalia > Primates > Cercopithecidae > Chlorocebus > Chlorocebus sabaeus. The sequence goes on from NC_132911.1 coordinate 71,092,109, forward strand.
TGCTTTCTTATGCTGAACTCCAGAATGAGACATATTTAACTACCCAAATGTGGCAAGAGCTGAACTAAAGTAGGCCTCTCTTAGTCCATGGGCATGTATGAGTTAGAGGAAATCATTGCTTTTTGATGGCAGCCCAGAAAGAGGGAGAATGGGACTAGGTTATACATGCACAGCTGTTCCACCCACATTACCAATTGGATAAATCACTCATTCCTTTCAGGAGGTGGAGAGTGAGAGGATGGAGAAGATCTAGAATTTTACAGTATACTACAGTACAGTGCTTTCAAAGTAGTGGAATGTAAATCTTTCTGTTTGGCCGGGCGCGGTGGCTCAAGCCTGTAATCCCAGCACTTTGGGAGGCCGAGACGGGCGGATCACGAGGTCAGGAGATCGAGACCATCCTGGCTAACACGGTGAAACCCCGTCTCTACTAAAAATACAAAAAACTAGCCGGGCGAGGTGGTGGGCGCCTGTAGTCCCAGCTACTCCGGAGGCTGAGGCAGGAGAATGGCGTAAACCCGGGAGGCGGAGCTTGCAGTGAGCTGAGATCCGGCCACTGCAGTCCAGCCCGGGCTACAGAGCAAGACTCCGTCTCAAAAAAAAAAAAAAAAAAAAAAAAAAAAATCTTTCTGTTTAACAGCAACATTCAAATATTTCCCATTCTGCTTATTATTCCTCTTTGAAGGTGATACATAGAAATATAGGAGCAAACACAGCAATGCAGGCACTCCATGAACTGGTTTGCTCACATAGATCTTAAAAGGAGAAGAATGAGGGATTTGCCTGCAACCCACAGCCAATCTATGTGGACACAAAGGGTGACTTCTTCCTTGTATTACATTCCCTGAGGTAGAAATGGTAAACTAGCATGACCTCGAATCATAATTTAATATCATTCTAAGAATTTAAAGGCCAAGCATGGTGGCTCAGGCCTGTAATCATAGCCCTTTGGGAGGCCAAAGCAGGGGAATCAGTTGAGGCCAGGGGTTCAAGACCAGCCTGGGAAACATAACAAGATCCTGTCTCTAAAAAAAAAGAATATGGTATTATTAGAACTATAATTTGATAACATTTTATATAAAGGGAGTCAAATATCTATAATGTTGTCTTGTTTTAAAACCCTTTCTAATATATATGTTAATATTTACTTTCAGTTCCTTCAGGAATTAGTGACAATTTCAGGTGTCTCCTCTCCTTAACTTCCAGCTCATGCTGGAAGTTTACAGCAATTCTTGCCAATATCTTTGCATCACAAATTACCCCTCCTGGGACTTACAATTTGCTCAAGCTCTGTTTGTTGATGAGTCTAGTACAGACAACTGACCGTAAGAAGGAACTAGAAGATTGCCTGGATATTTTAATTATAACAAGTGATACTCTACTCATAGACAGGTAAATACATGACATGAATTTTTACAAATATTAATTGGTCACAGATTTGCATACATCCTTTCCATGAGCATTATTACAAGAAGAATATTTAGAATTTTTCTGAGCCAGTATAAGTACTGAAATCAATCTTTATCAATAAAATTCAAAACCTTTGAAAGATAAATTGATAAGTGCTAAGTCGAATTACTCCAATTTTCAAACTATTTCCTCACTCAGACCTTTGTAAATAATTGCATCCTTCCCAGCCTTCCTTTCCCCTTATCCCTAGCTCTGTATGCTGTTTCTGTACTTTGTTTTGAATAATCTTCCCCCTAAGGAACAAACTAACCATTTTCTTATTTTTCTTCAATATTCCATCAATAATATTGACTCACTGCATCCAAATAAGCCTGTCAGAAGTGCCATAATTACTGTTTGGGGGGAATATCATCCTAACTTTGGAGTAAGCCTCTACTTAGCATTTTGTGGCTCCCCACTAGCAAGTACCCTTTCCTTAAAAAGTTGCTTAAATATTCACAAAGCTAGGAATAAACTCCTTATTTAGTATCTTGTATGCAGTTTCAAAGCAAAAAATAAATTTACAAAATGAATTTAAAATAGAAAAAAATAAAGTTCAAATTAACAGTAATTTAATTGAACAGATTATGTTTTGCTAAAATTAAATTGCCACTGGTGATGTAAATATGGTACCAAATGCCCAGATTGTACTACTTTATTCTTCTACTGACAGAATATGAGAGTATTTGTTTCCTCACAGCCTTACCAACTCTGGGTATTATCAAACTTATATTTTTGTTATCATTATTTTTTGAGACAGGGTCTCACTCTGTCACCCAGGCTGGAATGCAGTAGCATGATCATGACTCACAACAGTGTCAACCTCCTGGGCTCAAGTGAACCTCCATCCTCAGCCTCCTGAGTAGCTATGACTACAGGTGCACACCACTACACTGGGCTAATTTTTTAATTTTTTAAATAAGCAAAGTCTCCCTATGTTGCTAAGGCTGAACTCCTGGGCTCAAGCAATCCTCTCACCTCATTATAAACTTTAAAATTTTGCAATCTGGGCTTGGCGTGGTGGCTCAGGCCTGTAATCCCAGCACTTTGGGAGGCCGAGGCAGGTGGATCATGAGGTCAGGAGATCGAGACCATCCTGGCTAACATGTGAAACCCCATCTCTACTAAAAATACAAAAAACTAGCCAGGCGTGGTGGCGCGTACCTGTAGTCCCAGCTACTCAGGAGGCTGAGGCAGGAGAATTGCTAGAACCCAGGAGGCGGAGGTTGCAGTGAACTGAGATCACACCACTGCACTCCAGCCTGGGCCGCAGAGACTCTGTCTCAAAAAAAAAAAAAAAAAAAATTGCCATCTGATAGGTGGAAAATTGTATTTTATTTTAATTTGCATTTATTTAATTGGAAATAATTTTGGCATCATATAAAACTTACTAAATATGTATTATTTTTCTATGAACCGCCCATTCTTGATCATTGTTTATATTATGTTGTTTTTATTATTGATTTGCAATGCATGTAAATTAAGGTCTTTCTCTCTTTTTCTGTTTGCCATTAATCTTTTGACATTTTTAAATGATATTTGGGGCTCTGTGAGAGATTGGTTTGTTTTTTCTTTTTAGGTAAAATTTACACACAGAGAAATAATCAGATCTTATTATCATCACTAAAAACACTGAGTTTTGACAAATAACATACACTCCTTTAATCACCACAACAAGATATAGAACATTTCTGTCACCCCAGAAATTTCCCTCCTTCCCTCTTCCAATCAGTTCCTATCTTCACTGGTGATTTCTGTCACCATAGATTAATTTTCCTGTTCTTGAACTTCAGATAATGAAATCATACAGTGCATCCTCTTTTGGGTCTCCTCTCTCTTACTCAACAAAATATTTTTGAATTGATCCAATTGTGTACATTAGTAGTTCATTGTTTCTGTTGATGAGTAGCATTTCATTATATGAATGTACCAAAATTTGTTTATCTATTCTCATAGTGGAAGTCATTTGGTTTTGCATGTTTTGACTACTACTAATAAAGCTGCTGTAAACATTCTTGCACAAGCCTTTTTGTGGACATGTATTTTCATTATCTTGGGTAAATACCTAGGAGTGGAATTGCTGGGTCATAAGGTAGATGTATAACTTTTTTTTTTGAGATGGAGTTTCACTCTTGTTGCCCAGGCTGGAGTGCAATGGCACAATCTCAGCTCACTGCAACCTCCTTCTCCCAGGTTCAAGCAATTTCCCTGTCTCAGCCTCCCTAGTAGCTGGGATTACAGGCACGTGCCGTCACACCTGGCTAATTTTTGTATTTTCAGTAAAGATGGGTTTCACCACATTGGCCCGGCTGGTCTCGAACTCCTCACCTCAGGTAATCCACCCACCTCAGCCTCCCAAAGTGCTGGGATTACAGGCATGAGCCACTGTGCCTGGCCTATAATTTTATAAGAAACTGCCAGTTGGCTGGGCGCAGTGGCTCATGCCTGTAATCCCTGCACTTTGGGAGGCTGAGGCAGGCAGATCACCTGAGGTCAGGAATTTGAAACCAACCTCGCCAATGTGGGGAAACCCCATCTCTACTAAAAATACAAAAATTATTTGGGTATGGTGGCATGTACCTGTAGAACTGGCTACCCTTGGGAAGTTGAGACATGAAAACTGTTTGAACCCAGGAGGTGGAGGTTGCAGTGAGTCGAGACAGTGCCACTGCACTCCAGCTTGGGCAACAGAGCAAGACTCAGAAAGAAAGAAAGAGAGAAAGAGAGAAAGAAAAGAGAGAGAGAAAGAGAGAGAGAGAATGAGAGAAAGAAAAGAAAGAGAGAAAGAAAAAGGAAGGGAGGGAGGGAGGGAGGGAGGAAGGAAGGAAGGAAGGAAGGAAAAGAAAAGAAATTGCCAGTTTTCCAAAGTGGTTGTACCATTTTACATTCCTGCCAACAAAGTAAAGAGTTCCTCTTGTTTCCATCTTCACCAACATTTGGTGTTGTGAGAGCCCTTTTCATTTTAGCCATACTAGTGGAAATGAAATGATATGTCATTGTTCTAATTTGCGTTTCCAAGATGACTATTGATTTCAACTCTTTTTCATGTGCTTATTGGCCACTCGTATATCTCTTTTTATGAAGTGTCTGTTTTTATAAAGTGTTTGTTCATTTTTTAGTTTAGTTGTTCTGGATGCATGTCCTTTGCCAAATATATGTATTATAAAATTTTTCTCCAGGTATAAAGCTTTTTAAAAATTGTCTAAAGGTATCTTTGATGAGCAGACTTTCTAGTTTTGATGAAATTCAATTTATTATTTACTTTTATGCTTAGTGTTTTCTGACTTCTGTTTAAGAAATCCTTGTTTGGCTGGGCGCGGTGGCTCATGTTTATAATCCCAGCAGTTTGGGAGGCTGAGGTGGGCGGATCACCTGAGGTCAGGAGTTCGAGGCCAGCTGGCCAACATGGTGAAACCTTGTCTCCACTAAAAAAAAAAAAAAAAAAAAAAAAAAAAAATTAGTGGGGCATAGTGGTGCACACCTGTAGTCTCATCTACTGGGGAGGCTGAGGCAGGAGAATCATTTGAACCCAGGAGGCGGAGGTTACAGTGAGCAGAGATTGTGCCACTGCACTCCAGCCTGGGTAACACAGCGAGACCCTGTCTCAAAAAAAAAAAAGAAGAAATCTTTGTCTATCCCAAGGTCATGAAGTTTTTAAATGTTTTCTTCTAGAAGCATTATAGTTTTAGTTTACTATTTATTTATGTAGAGATAAGTCTTGCTAGGCTGGTCTCAAACTTTCAGGCTCAAGCAATCCTCCTGCCTTAATCTCCCAGAGATTGGTAGGAGGTATGAGTTAAAGTTAATGTTTGTCCTATGCATTTATCCAATTTTTCCACACTAATTGTTGAAAAGATTTTCCTTTCCCCATTAAATTGTTTTGATACCATTGTTCAAATTCAATTGAACTAGGCAGAATCTGGGTATAAAATTGAACTGGATGTAAATCTTTTTGAACTCTCTTTTGTAATACTTTGATCTATTGTTCTATACTTATACCAATACTACACTCTCTTGATTATTGTAGCTTTATGTTCAGTCTTAAAATCAGGTAATGCAACTTTATCCTTCATTTTAAAGATTAAAACAATTTTAGATCCTTTACATTTTTAAATAAATTTTAGAATCAGTTTATTTTTAGTTTTTGAGACAGGGTCACAGTCTGTTGCCCAAGTTTGAGTGCAGTGGCACAATCATGACTCATTGCAGCCTCAAACTCTTGGGTTCAAGTGATCCTCCCACCTCAGCCTGCTGAGTAGCTGGGAACAGAGGCATGCACCACCACATCTGGTTAACTTTTTAGTTTTTTGTAGAGATGAGCTCTTGCCATATTGCCTAGACTGGTCTTGCACTCTCAGGCTCAAGCAATCCTCCTGCCTTGGCCTCCCAAAGTGCTGGGATTGCAGATGTGGGTCACTGTGCCCAGCCAAATCAGTATGTTAATACCAACCAAAAAGAAGCTTTTGAGTATTTTGATTGGAACTGTATTAAACTTATAAATCAATTTCAGGGAGAATTAACATCTTAATAATATTGAGTCTTCCAATCCATGAATGTGGCATATCTCTCTATTTATTTAGATCTTTAATTGCTCTCAGCAATGTTTTTATAAAGGTCATGCAAATATTTTGTTAAATTGGTTCTAAAAATATTTGATATTTTTGATGCTACTAAAATGGTAGTGGTTTCTTAACTTCATTTTCAATTGTTTACTATGAATATATAGAAATACAATTGATTTTTGTATTTTGACTTTGTATTCTGTGACTTTCTGTGTATCAGTAGTTTTAGAAGTTCCTTAGCCAGTTCCAATGTGTAGCCAAATTTGAGGCTCATTGTTCCATATCACTAAGTGCTCAGCCTAGCTGCCTATTAGAATCACCTGAGAGAAGTTTTTAAAAATATTTATCACTGTGTCTCACCCCCAGAGTTTCTAATTTAAGTGGTTTGGGGTGGCACTTGGCATTGGAATTTGTTAAATCTCTCCAGGTAAGGTTAGTGCAGGCTGTGGTTGAGAACCACTCCTTATAGGCTTGCAAAGGTTTCTTTCTAAATATCGCTGTCTCATTTTATATATCTTCAAACATCCAAATTCCTTAGAATGGTACATGTGCTAGACATATTTTATACCATCTACCTATCCACATCTCACCCTCTTTTGCATTGCATGTCTATGCCTACTTTTGTATCACCCCCTTTTGTGTCGCACGTCTATGTCTACTAATCATAGTTGATTGCACTAGGAAGCTATAATTTCTGTGGCAAGGATTTGAAAGCTAGGCTAAGGTAATCATATTCCTTTTTCAGAATTTAAATTTGGAATATGAAGAGACTGAGGCAATTAGCAAAGAGGTTAGAAACCAAAATGACATATCAAGAATTGCCATGAGACGGACAGGCGCCTCATGCCTGTAGTTCCAGCTACTTGGGAGACTGAGCAGGCAGGCTTACATGAGTCCAGGAGTTTGAGGCTGTGGCAGCTCTGACTGTATCATTGCTATGACTGTATCATTGCATTCCAGCTTGTATGACAGAGTGAGACTCTGTCTCTTAAAAGAAAAAAAAAATTTTCCTGGACACAGTGGCTCTGTCTGTAATCCCAGCGCTTTTTGGGAGGCCAAGGCAGGAGGATCATTTGAGCTCAGGAGTTCAAGGCCAGCCCGGGCAACATGGTGAAACCCATCTCTACAAAAAAAAAAAAAAAAATTTGAGCCGGCACAGTGACTTGTGCCTGTGGTCTCAGCTACTTGGGAGGCTGAGGAAGGAGAATCGTTTAAGCCTGGGAGGTGGAGGTTGGAAGCTGAGATTGTTCCATTGCACTCCAGCCTAGTGACAGGCAGAGGTTGCGGTGAGCTGAAATCACGCCACTGCACTCCAGCCTTGGTACCTCAGAGAGACTCAAAACAAAACAAAACAAAAACAAACAAACAAAAAACCCCACAATTGCCATGATACAGAAACAGCAGAGTGATAGTTTTGATGGAACGCTAGAAAGCCTAATGCAAAAATTCTGAATAGGCAAAAGAAAGCAATCCATAAAAAGAAGGCCTAATTCAAATGTCATCTCTCTATAACTTTCCCTGATTCCCTTCCAAGAAGAAATAATACTCCCATGGATGTTCTTTTGTTGTTGTTGTTTTTGAGACAGTCTTGCTTCGTCTCCCAGGCCAGAGTGCAGTGAAGTGATCTCGGCTCATTGAAATGTCCACCTCCCAGGTTGAAGCAATTCTCCTGCCTCAGCCTCCCAGTAGCTGGGATTACAGGCATGTAATTACAGGCCCAGCTAATTTTTGTGTTTTTAATAGAGACGGGATTTTGCCATGTTGGCCAGGCTGGTCTCGAACTCTTGACCTCAAGTGATCCGTCTGCCTCATCCTCCAAAGTATTGGGATTACAGTTGTAAGCCACTACACCTGGCCACCATGGATGTTCTAAATACTTTTTTTTTTTCTTTTTTTTTAAATGGAGTCTTGCTCTGTCACCAGGATGAAGACTTTTTTTTAGTACTTATCACATTGTGTTTTAGTTTTTTATATCTCTCTTTTTAGACTGTGAGCTTTCCAAGTTAAGGTCCAAGTCTTGTATATAATTTTGTTTTGTTTTTTGAGACAGAATCTCACTCTGTCACCCAGGCTGGCGTGCACGATCTTGGCTCATTGCAAGCTCTGCCTTCCGGGTTCAAATGATTCTTGTGTCTCAGCCTCCTGAGTAGCTCATCCTCCTGTAGTAGGACTACAGGCATGCACTAGCACGTCTGGCTAATTTTTGTATTTTCAGTACAGATGGGATTTCACCATGTTAGTCATATATATTTTTATCCCTAGCACAATAGCTGGTGTATCACAGGTGCTCAGTAAACATAGAATAAAATTAAATTTAATGTAACACATTGTGACTTTTGAAAATTAAGTAATAGTAATGAAAAGTTTATTTTTTTTTCCCCTAGGCTTCTGAATTTTAGCATAAACCTTGTTCCCCGTGGCATACGTCATCTAGTCTCTACTGAAATTTTTCCCACTCTATCCAGGAATAAGTATGGAACTGGAGCAGTTAGCATTCAGGCTGGCAGTGCTTTGCTAGCTAAAGGTGGTATCTGCTTTATAGGAGACTTGGCTTCACACAAAAAAGATAAACTTGAACAGCTTCAATCAGGTAAACAATATTTGTAAAATTAATTTTCACCTGTTTAACTTATACTCTCATCCATGTTGAGATACTTAACAGTTAAGATAGTATTGCAGATGTTTGAGGGTTTGAGAAATTATGTTAGATGCCATTTCTCATTTTGGTTTTATAAGCAAAAACAGAAATTTAATGTGCAAATGCACAGTTTTAGCCTTTGCTCTCAGTGTGCTAACACATGAGCTTGTAATGGACCAGATTTATTTCCTCTTCTTGTCTTATAGCATTAGCTACCACTTCCAGTATAAAGTTGAAAAGTGGTGTTAAGAGAGAAGACATCCTCGCCTTGTTCCTGATCTGAGTGGGAAAGCTTCAAGTTTCTCACCATGAAGTATGATGTTGGCTGTACATTTTTTGTAGACATTCTTTATCAGTGGAAGTTCTTCTCTATTCCTAATTTTCTGAGGGTTATTTTTTTAATCATAAATGGATATTGGATTTTGTCAAATGCTTTGCTGCATCTGTTAATATGATCATGTCACAGGATCCTTCGGGTGCTGCTTCTCAAGCCAGAAACCTCTATGTCCAGCAGCACCTCTGCTTGAGTTTCACTCCTGCCTGCTGGGCATGTTCTGCTCACTCGGCCCAGCAGGCTGCACTTGGCTTACACTGTCAGTCCAGATCCCATGCCTGCTGAGGGCAAGCCAGGAGTGGAACAGCGAGGGGGTGTGTGAGTGAGCAAGCACAGGGTCCAGCCACTGCACATAGCCAGGCATGCCAGCTGCTGTGGCAGGGCAGGCAGCTCCAGGTGCTGGCACAGGTGCTGGCTTCATGCGTGGCTGTAGCTGGAATAGGCATACTGCAAGTGGCTTCTACTGAGGGCCCTGGTGTCTGGATGAGGGGAACAGGGTGGCATCCGAAAAGTTGGAGACACCAGCAACAGTGGAGCCCCAAGGGGTTGCAGGGAAGCATGCTACAGGTCTCTTGTTCCTGTTGCCCACAGCTCAGTGGATGGGGGGCACATGTTAACAGCTCTTTCAGTCCACTGCCTCACTCCAGCCCATGGCTCCTGGGCTGGCCCAGCACATTGCCACTTTCTGTCATGGGACAGCTGCCCAAGGCTGACAGAAGGCAGGAGGATTATAGTGTTACAGCTCTGACTCAGGAAATCCTGAGGTCTGGGCCTCCAGAAGGGTCCTTGATCTTCAGTCCCGCAGTCCAACAAACAAGAATGTGTCACCACTCGCAGCTCAGCAAGCTGACTAGGAAAGTGTTACAGCCCTTTTTGTTCCTGCCTGCCACTCAACAAGCCTGCCAGGAGAGTGTCATAGCCCTTTTTGCACCTGCCATTCAACAGGTCCCAAGTTCTTGTCCCATGTCCAGGAAGAATTAGCTTATGTGGACAACTGGAGGGTGAGCAAGTTGGAGAAGAGTTTTATTGCATGGCAGAACAGCTTTCAGTGGACAGGAGACCCGAAGTGGGTAGCTCCTACCCACAGGCAGGTAGTCCCAACCTGTGTCTGAGTCTGGCTGACTCTGGGGTTTTTATGGGCTAAGAATAGAGGAAGTACATGCTGATTGGTCCATGGGTGGGCCCAGAAAAACACCATCTGATTGGCTGAAAGGCATCAAGGACATTCTCACTCCAGGTGGTGGACTCCACCCAGAACTGGCAGCCTGGTTTTCAGGCTTCAAGCTGTCTCTTGCCTGAAGGTTGAGTTCCACCAGGGACCTGCCCCTCTCTGCCCAGGAACCTGTCTGCCTACTGCCATCATCAATCATATGATTTTTCTCATTTAGCCTGTTGATATGATGGATTACATTAATTGATTTTTGAATATCGAACCGGCCTTGCATACCTGGGATAAAGCTTACTTGGTCATGCTGTATAATTCTTTTTCTACGTTGTTGGATTTGATATGCTACTATTTTTGTTGAGGATTTTTAAAATCTATGTTCATGAGAGATATTGATCTGTAGAGTTTTTTCCTTATAATGTTGTTGTTTGGTTCTGTATTAGAGTAATGCTGGTTGGGCCAGATTTATAACTAGCAAGGATATGGACAGCCATGGACTGGGCAAAGAGCAGTCAGAGCCTTGCCTTCTTGGCATACCAGCATGAATGTACAAGTGTGCTCAGGGCACACAGCATATTGCTTCACTTTATAAGAGAATACAGAAATTAGCTGTGCCCAGTGGCTCACACCTGGAATCCCAGCACTTTGGGAGGCTGAGGCAAGAGGATTGCTGGAGGCCAGGAGTTCCAGACCATCCTGGGCAACACACTGAGACCCCATCTCTACAAAAAAAAAAAAACCCCAATAAAAACAAAATGAGGGTGTATTAGTCTGTTTTCATGTTGCTTATAAAGATATACCTGAGATTGGACAATTTACAAAATAAAGAGGTTTATTGGACTTACAGTTCCACATGGCTGAGGAGGCCTCACAATCATGGTGGAAGGTGAAAGGCACGTCTCATATGGTGGCAGACAAAAGAAGAGAGCTTGTGCAGGGAAACTCCCCTTTTTAAAACTATCAGATCTTGTGAGACTTATTCACTATCACAAGAACAGTGCAGGAAAGACCTGCTCCCATGATTCAGTTACCTCCCACCAGGCCCCTCCCACAATACATGGGCATTCATGGTGAGATTTGGGTGGGGATACAGCCAAACCATATCAGAGACTATAGAAATAGACCCACATTTTATAGTCAATTGATTTTTGACTACAGCACCAAAGTTAGTCAGTGGGAAAAGGAGTTTTTCTCATCAAAGGATGGTGGAACATCTGGCTGGTATAGAGGAGGGCCTCAGTACAACTGCACTTGTTCCACACTCATGAAGCTGGCCCTGCTAGTATGTCCTCTCCCCACAAGAGCTTGGAATATGGTTTAAAACTCTGCTGTCATCATCTTCAAATTTTTAGTAATTTTATCTTTGTATTATAAGGAAGTCCAATGAGATAATGGCACTTGACTGTGAGTAGAGGAGACACATGGATGCCTGTTTTTACTGTGCCTTCCTGCCCCATTTCATACAGCATTTGTGATCACTATGCAGCTTTCATAACACACTTAATTTGTACTTTCTTTGATTGTTGCTGGACTCCCATGTGTCATGGGTGCACTATAAGCCAGTGCCTATAGTTCCATATCAACACATTTTCAACTGAGTAAGAGGGAGTGCTAATAACCCCAAGTGGCCATGCTTTTCATTTGAACTAGATGTGCTTCTAATGCAGAAAGAAGGCAATGGCCTTTCAAGAAACACACATTACCAAGTAGCCCTATCATCCTCTTTCTTACTTGGTTGGTTCCCTGTATTTGCCAACCACTTACACTGAAAATGATGACACAGGAGGAAAGGGAAAGATAGGGCTAATCCATAGCCTTGTCTTTTCAGTCATTCCTCACTTATCAGTAAGCTGAAGGTAGAGAGTGTTGGTGAAATGTATGCATATCAAGAAGTAAAATAAAAATTGTTTTGTGCAGTATTTCCACTGTTCTGGTAAAAACAAAATACATATGCTGCAAAGTACTATTGGTTCCACTTATAAGATAAATGCCCATATATTTGCATTATACAATATAAAGATAAAAGTATTGTACAATATAAAGATAAAAGGTAAAATTTATGGCAATATAAAATTTTAATTTTTCTTTATTTAGAATGGCAATACTACTATTACATTTTTTGTAACAGTTTTATTGAGATTCACACATCATACAATTCACCACTGAAAGTATACAGTAAAGTGCTTTTTATTATATTCACAGAGTTGTGCTACTATTACCACTAACTTCGGAATATTTTCATCACCCCAAAAGGAAGCCCCATACCCATTAGCAGTCAACCCCCAGTCCCTGCCTCCCGTCACCTACTCCCACACAGTCCCTGGCAAACACTATTTGCTTTCTGTTTCTGTGTATTTGCATATTCTGAACATTGCATAGGCAGTCTTCCCTCAGTATTCTCCAGGGATTGGTTCCAGGGCCTCTGCAGATACCAAAATCCACAGATGCTCAAGTCCCTTATATAAAATGGCAGAGTATTTGCATATAATCTATGCACATCCTCCCATATACTTTAAATCATCTCTAGATTACTTATAATAGTCAATACAATGTAAATGCTTTGCAAATTATTATACTGTGTTGTTTTTTATTGTTGTTATTGTTTTATTTATTTATTGAATATTTTTCATCAGCCGTTGGTTGAATCTACAGATGCAGACAGACCTTTATATATAGATGGCTGACTATAAATGGAATCAAATGATACGTGGTCCTCCGTGATGGCCCTGGCCTCTTTCTTCTTATTCTCCTTCTTCCTCCTCCTTCTTTCTTTCTTTCTTTCTTTCTTTCTTTCTTTCTTTCTTTCTTTCTTTCTTTCTTTCTTTTTTTTTTTTTTTGAAACAGGGTCTTACTCTGTTGCCCTGGGTGGAGTGCAGTGGTGTCATCATACCTCACTGCACCCTTGAAGTCCTGGGCTCAAGCAGTTCTCTCACCTCAGCCTCCCAAGTAGCTGGGACCACAGTAACATGCCACAATGCTTGGCTAATTTTTTGTAGTAACAGAGTCTTGCCACGTTGCCCAGGCTGGTCTCAAACTCCTGGGCTCAAGCAATACCCCCATGTCAGCCTCCCAAAGTGCTCCGTTGGGGGGACAATGAATTTGGTTTTGAACTTGTTGAATTTGAGATGTATTTCCCCCCAGTCATTGTAGTTCATATTATCTCTGTCTTTTCCTCTTTCACTCCCACATGGATGGCCTGCTTTCTATCATTTTCCCCACATAAAAGAACATGATTTAATTTTAGCCTCTCTTGTAAATCTGTATTATATGACCAATCTCTTAGCCCCCTGCCTAGTCCACTCAGGTGCCCCGCCACAATTCCAGCTATGTGCTTTGGACTCCTGGTTCTCATCAAGTCATGGGACACATAAGGCTTCAAATATGTATTTTTTATGGCAGAACTTAGAGCATTGTCTTGCAAAACAATCAAATTTACTTTCTTTCACTATCCAAAGTCTGCACAGTATAATTCTATATAATAATATGTTATTAATTTGTAGACATTTAGACCAAAATTAACTTACATAACAAATGGATAATATCTTCTGACTTAGTTCTGGAGAGCAGAAACATCACAGTGTACATCCCAGGAAAGAAGTTTGGGGAGGATACTGATCAACAGATGACTTTTCCAGTTCAGTGCAGTTTTTGGTCTTTTGTTGATATGGATTCATCTTCAAGGAGAAATGCACAGAAAATCAACACTCTAATTGGTCAGATGGTAAGGTATATGTATATTTTATTGTTAGAATGTTGTTCAAAGAATTAAGTCACAAATTTAATACATCTTAATATTTTTGTTATTAACCTGTTTCTATACTTTATTGAGTACCAGAACTACCTGATGACTCAGTTGTTTACAAATTGTAATGTTTTTTAGCCATGTAGTGAGCCAGATATCTGCTCACTGGAAATTACTATTTGAATAGGTAGCTGGAGAGGCTTTAATGAATAATGTATACAAAAATACTCAGTAAAGAGGCTTTAAAAAATCAATCACCAAAAAGTTCCCAGATTATTAAAAAATTACCTTAAATTATAATTAATATGATAAATAATAACTAATAATAACAACATATAATAATTACTTTGTAATTAATTATTTCCAAATTGTGAAAATTACAAAGTTTAATGTTTGCCTGTTACTTTTTGGTTTGATGTAGGATTGCAGTTTGATTCCAGCTAACCTTGTGGAGGCATTTGGTTTATTGATTAACTGCAATGAGTCATCTCCCTGCCACCCATTTCTTCCTACTGTGCAACATACTTTGAAGAAAGCCATTAATCCTGAAGGGCTGCTTTATGCGGCTTCTAGACAGTTCACAACTGAAGATTTTGAAAAGGTAAAGATAGATAAAACGGTTACCCAGAATGCCTGTGCTAATGTTTCTCAAATTATATAGAAGTCCTTTTGAGTGCTGGATTTTCTTTATTTAGAATTATTTTATTCCAACTTGGTTCCAGCTTTTAAACATTTTAAGGACATTGCATAGAAGTTACTTAGAGTTAGGCTGGTGTGGTGGCTCATGCCTATAATCCCAGCATTTTGAGAGGCCAAGGTGGGCGGATCACTTGAGGCCAGGAGTTCGAGACCAGCCTGGCCAACACAGTGAAAACCCTATCTCTACCAAAAAATACAGAAATTAGCTGGGCGTGATGGTGGCTCCTGTAACCCCAGCTACTCGGGAGGCTGAGGTAGAATCTGTTGAACCCAGGAGGTGGAGGTTCCAGTGAGCCGAGATCGCACCACTGCACTCCTGCCTGGGTGATAGAGTAAGACCCTGTCTCAAAAAAAAAAAAAAAGAAAAAGGAAAAGAAAAAATAGAGAAATTATTTAGAATTATTTAGGGCTATAAGTAAAGAAACAACTGTGTTAGGTAATGAATATTAAAATTTTCAGTTTATTTTTGTACCATTGTCCAAATCAGCACAGCTGACAGAATCTCAGTGAAAGAAAACCAACATAGAATTTTTCTATGGAAAATTATAATAGGCTATATAGATATACAGTTATTTACATTTTACTGTCTATTCAAAGGGATTGTCCTCAGATGACTACCTTCGAGTCCTGACTTTAGGGGATATATAGCATGATTCACTAACCCATTTTAATTAATTACCCTGACATTATCAAAACATATGTGACATATTCAGAGAACCTTAAAGTAGGTGATGTAAATTTAGTAATAATTCTCATAGCTATTAAAGGTGCTCACATATTTACAACTGAAACCTTTTTAACTACTCAAAAATCTGTCCAAGTAGAGTTCACTTGTCTGGGTATAATAGATAAAAGGCAGGGGATATCAGAAAGTGGAGGTCTATGAGTCATTAAAAATTTTTTTCGTATCTATCTTCCTTGTAAGCATACTGCATGAGTAAAAGGTTGAAAGGCAAAATCGACTTAAACATGAATTATGAACATTGTTTATTCACATAGATTAGAATAGAAAAAAGAATAATATTTATAATATAATAAGGTTTTGGTTTTGGTTTTATTATATAGGAAAAAAGTAGTCTGTATGAATTAGGGTAAATGACCCTGAAAAATGTTGCCCATTTTTTTACCTGAGAAACAAGCCAAAACAATCTAGATTTATTCAGGTATTAACTGGATACTTCACAAATATGAGCCTATTTCCATTCTTTTATATTCTCACAGATACATAAATTTTCCCTTTAGTTTATCATTTAATTAAAATTAAAAACAAGATACAGGCCAGGCAAGGTGGCTCAAGCCTGTAATCCCAGCACTTTGGGAGGTCGAGGAGGAGGGCAGAAACCTGAGGTAGGGAGTTCGAGACCAGCCTGACCAACATGGAGAAACCCCGTCTCTACTAAAAGTACAAAATTAGCCAGGCATGGTGGCACATGCCTGTAATCCCAGCTACTCCGGAGGATAAGACAGGAGAGCAGCTTGAACCCGGAAGGCGGAGGTTGAGGTGAGCCGAGATTGCGCCACTGCTCTGCACTTCAGCCTGGGCGACAAGAGCAAAACTCTGTCTCAAAAAAAAAAAAAAAAAGATACATAAAATAGTTAAGGAACAACTTAAGTGCTAAGTTAAGTGGTGCTGACTCTGAGGTATTTTAGGAATTCAGAAAGGAAGATATCAGTATAGAATGCAGAAGCTGGGAAAACTTCATGGAGGAGGCTGGACATCAGCTGGCTATAAGAAAGGGTAAAATTTAGATGCACAAAGGATGGGTGTTCTAAGTAGAATTAACAGTGTAAAGACATAAAAGTAGAAATTAGTATACATGGAAAACGATAAGACCAGCTTGACTGGAGCAAAAATTGTATTTTGGAGTCATAGGATTTTGGCATATTTACAGTAAGTCTTGCACAGGCAAAAGATTTTATAGTTGGTTTGTCAGACTATAGAGAACAGTTGTAGAGTGAACTGTAAAATAGTAAAAAAGTAAAATAGTAAAAATGATTTCTCTGGAAGATAAATCTGTTACACAAATCAAAGTGGATGGAATTTGTTGCAGCCTGAGCTCTCCAGAACAGACTGAGATGGAGTTTAGTGTGCCAATGTGTATTTGAGAGGGCTTTTCTGTCAATACCTGAGGACTTTATAAAGTCCTCCCCAACTTCTGCCTCAATCATTCATGTGATGTGGACTGTCCTGAGGCAATCCCCGAAGGGGCTGACAGAATCTCAGTAGCTGGGCAACAAGTCCTTTCATGAAGGAGGATATTGGTGGCTCATCATCATGCCATCTTAGAGAGAACTTAGAGAGGGTTATTGATACTATTAATAGTATATCCAGTTCTGAAAGCCTGGAGAGAGTTGTGGAGAATAAAGAAAATAAAGAAGCCAGGATATATATCCAATCCAGGACATGTCCAGTCTAGGAACGTGTCTCTATGCTTTGCTTTTCTTTTTTCTTTTCTCGCTCTGTCACCAGGCTGGAGTGCAGTGGCGCAATCTTGGCTCACTGCAAGTCCACCTGCTGGGTTCAAGTGATTCTCCTGCTTCAGCCTCATGAGTAGCTGGGACTACAGGCGCCTGCCACCACACCTGGCTAATTTTTTTGTATTTTTAGTAGAGACGGGGTTTCACCATGTTGGCCAGGATTGTCTCGATCTCCTGACCTCGTGATCCATCCACCTCGGCCTCCCAAAGTGCTGGAATTACAGGTGCGAGCCACCACGCCCAGCCATCTCTATGCTTTTCTAAAAGTTAAATTTAAAATATAAATTTTAGGCCGGGCATGATGGCTCACGCCTGTAATCCCAGCAATCTGGGAGGCCGAGGCGGGCAGATCACCTGAGCTCAGGAGTTCGAGACCAGCCTGGCCAATATGGTGAAACTCTGTCTCTACTAAAAATACAAAAAAAAAAAAAAAAAAAAAAAAAAAAAAATTAGCTGGGCATGGTGGCGCACACCTGTAGTCTCAGCTACTCAAGAAGCTGAGGCAGGAGAATCACTTGAACCAGGAGGCAGAGGTTGTAGTAAGCTGAGATCATGCCACTGCACTCCAGCCTTGGCGATAGAACAAGCCTCCATCTCAAAAATAAATAAACAAAATAGGCCAGACGCTGTAATCCCAGCACTTTGGGAGACCCAGGTAGGTAGATCACCTGAGGTCAGGAGTTTGAGACCAGCCTGGTGAACATGGTGAAACCCCATCTCTACTAAAAATACAAAAAATTAGCTGGGTGTGGTGGTGCGTGCCTATAATCCCAGCTACTTGGGAGGCTTGAGACAGGAGAATCGCTTGAACCCAGGAGGCTGAGGTTGCAGTGTGCCGAGATCATGCCATTGCACTCCAGTTTGGGCAACAAGAGTGAAACTCCATCTCAAAATAAATAAATAAATAAAATAATAAAATATAAATTTTATAGTTAATAGCAACCTTTCTCCAGGTGTAGATAGTGTCAGAAAAAAACAGCAACCTTATTATAGTTAATTTTTCCTGTAGTTATCTGAATTGAAAAAGTAGAAAATAACTAGGATAGTAAAAAATCTGGAAATTATGTCACAGAGAAGGACTTTGGGAACTAGGAATCACTGACTCTGAAAGAAAAAAAAAGCTCAAAACTCACAAAAAACAGTGATAATCATTGTGTTGCAGAATTATTCTCTACCCAAATCTTATTCAATCACCAAAGCCCACCTTCAAAGCAGTTAACATAATGTTTCCCCTCATACCAAATGTTAAGTGCTCTTTAAAAGGAAGGAAGGGAAGTAAGGAGGGCAAGTAGCTCTAGGCCAATGAGAGAAAGTTATGAGGAAAAAACTATCAGGTGATTAAAGCTATTCAAAGGAAAATTAGCTTCTGAGGGAGGTGAGCCTTTCACTGGGAGCAAAGACATTGTACAGTCATTCAAATATATTGCACAGAACATTTTTGCACTGAGAGGGAGGAGATTATTCTGGGTAAACTTTAATATTCTTTACAAGTATAACACTGTGATATTTAAAGTGTTCAGTGACTTCAGGATAGCCCCAGACATTTACTCTTTTTTATGTAATAAAATATGCAAACATGTAAAAATAAAGTGCCAGTATACTTTTGATTTCTGTTATATTGATTCCATAATAAAGCTTGATTATCTTGGATTTTTCACACTTTTTAGCTACTGGCTTTTGCAAAGAATTTGAATGTAGAATTCAGCTTGGAAGCAGAAAGAATGACTCATGGCTATTATCTAGCAAGTCGCAGAATCAGAACAGACTCTATATATGGATCAAAACTGTCGGCATCTGCATTAAAATATCTGTAGGTATTCAATTCAAGATTTTAGAATCAGCATTGAGTTACAAATGATGTGTTTAATTAAATTGCTAATTTACCTATTTCAATTGTTTCTCTGCTTGACTGCTAGTTGGTTGGTTTGTAAATGGCCTTGTTCCAAAAGGACTAAAGGCTTCACAATTCCTTCTGTTATATCATGTTACATCATTTTAATCTCTAATAATTTTTTTACTAAACTAATTTTTATTGGATGCCACATATGAGATATGTCTGAGGAAAGTGCACTGATTTCAAATGCAAATCCTTGTTTTTAAAAATGTGACTGTTGGCTGGGCATGGTGGCTTACACCTATAATCCCAGCACTTTGGGAGGCCGAGAGGGCAGATTGCCTGAGGTCAGGAGTTCAAGACCAGCCTGGGCAACACAGTAAAACCCCGTCTCTACTAAAATACAGAAAATTAGCCAGGCGTGGTGGAGCGCGCATGTAGTCCCAGCTACTCGGGAGGCTAAGACAGGAGAATTGCTTGAACCTGGGAGGCAGAGGTTGCAGTGAGCTGAGATCACACCACTGCACTCCAGCCTGGGCAACAGAGCGAGACTCCATCTCAAAAAAAAATAAAAATAAAATGGGTGTTGGCCAGGCACAGTGGCTCATGCCTATAATCCCAGCACTTTAGGAGGCTGAGGCAAGCAGGTGGCTTGAGCTCAGTTCAAGACCAGCCTTGGGGCTGGGTGCAGCGGGTCACACCTGTAATCCTAGCACTTTGGGAGGCTGAGGTGGGAGGATCATTTGAGCTCAAGAATTCGAGACCAGCCTGGGCAACATAGTGAGACCTCACATCTATTTAAAACAACAACAACAACAACAACAAAACAGAGCAGCCTGGGCAACATGGTGAAATCCTGTCTCTACCCAAAATACAAAAAACTAGCTAGGCCCGGTGACAGGTGCCTGTAGTCCCAGCTACTCAGGAAGCTGAGGTGGGAGGATTGCTTGAGCCCATGAAGCGGAAGTTGCAGAGTGCCTAGATGTGCCACTTTACTCCAGCCTGGGTGACAGAGTGAGACCCCTTCTCAATTAAAAAAAAAAAAAACAAAAAAAGACAAAACCTTGCCTAGTGGCTCACGCCTGTAATCCCAGCACTTTGGGAGGCCAAGGCAGGCAGATCACCTGAGGTCAGGATTTTGAGCCCAGCCTGGCCAACACGGTGAAACCCCGTCTCTACCAAAAAAATACAAAAAAAATTAGCTTGGGGTTGTGGCGCATGCCTATAGTCCCAGCTACTCGTGAGGCTGAGGCAGGAGAATCACTTGAACCCGGGAGGCCGAGGTTGCTGTGGGCCAAGATTGCATCACTGCACTCCAGCCTGGCGACAGAACAACACACAGTCTCAAAAAATATATAATTCTTTTCATATGTAAACGGAGACTATGTGAGTTCAAATACAAAACATATTTTTACTATAGAGAAAAGAACATTATGAGAAAATAGAACTTTTAAAGCCGGGCGCAGTGGTGCACGCCTATTATCCCAGTACTTTGGGAGGCCAAAGGGGGTGGATCACCTGAGGTCAGGAGTTCACGACCAGCCTGACTAACATGATGAAACCCCATCTCTACTAAATACAAAATAATGAGCCAGGTGTGGTGGCACATGCCTGTAATCCGAGCTACTTGGGAGGCTGAGACAGGAGAATCGCTTGTACCTGGGAGACAGAGGTTGCAGTGAGACATGGTTGCGCCATTGCACCTGGGCAAAGAGAGTGACACTCTGTCTCAAAAAAAAAAAGAAAAGCAAACAGTATAATTTGATCTGAGTATTTTAAATTTTAATTCAGGAAATAGAGAGCATTATGTAATGCAATTCTGTTTTCCATTTTGAAACATTTATCAAAGAGTTGACTTCTAATTGGCTTATCTTTAGCATTTTTTCAGCTCTATGAAGATAAATATACAGTTGGGGAAATTAACTAAATATATCTAAATCTTACAGATTTATACTTGACATTTTCTGCCAGTTCTTCATCTGTCTTATTTTATGTTGCAGTTTTAACAATATATTTATTTATTTATTTAATGAATTATTTTACTCCTAGTTCTACTTCACAATTATTTTGAGATTACACTTTAATACTATATCAAATAAAGAAATGGTCTCTCAATAGGGGACTGTTTAAACTATGGTACAGCTACATCACAACACAGTGAAGCTGTGATGCAGCTATTTATTCAAAAATAAAGTAGTTAATTTTAACGTAATTCTACTTTTTCACATTGTAGAAATAAATACTAAGGGTGGTTTGTGAAACAGCAGAGTAAATGAACCCCTAGCTAGAAGAGTCATAAACCTTGAATTTTTCTCCCATTTCTATAGACAGGTACCTAATTACAAGCATCTTTGCTTTTCTAGAGAAGTGGAGCTGAACAATACTTTCTAAAGGCTCTATACATATTCTGTCCCGGTCAACATTTTTAGAAGGATCTTGGATGAGGACATCAGAGACATGATAATTACATTTATAAATGAGCAATATTGGAGAGAACTTCACAAACTTGAATTGTGATCTTAATCTAACAAGAAGAAAGTTAATAGGATAAATGTAAAGCCCTCTGTTAGATGCCCAGACTCTGTAGTATAAGTGTGAATTGATGAGAAAATGGTAATATGGCTTAATATGAAAAGGATTTGATATTTCATTATTTTTATGTTTAATAAGAGTAAATAATGTAATATGGCTATTAATAATACTGAGAGTTGGGGTCATATTAACAGAATATATATCAAGAGCAACAAAATGCTAGTTATGCCTCATCTATACTGTGATGGTCAAAACCGCTGTTGTACTGTACTGAAAAGGAGTATTAACCAAATCAGGTCATGAGGAGAGTAGCCATCATGGTGAGGAGCTGAAAGTTATGTCTCATAGCATAGTAAAGGAACTAGAAATATTTAACTTGAAGGAGAGAAAACACGGAGCAATCGAAAAGTTATCTTTGCATATCTGAAGAGCATCATATTAAGAGGTCTCAGCAGACAGAACAAGAGACCTGTGGGTAGAAATTGCAGTGAAACTAATTTTAGCTTAGATTGATAGAATCTTGGTTATAGTTAGTTATGGTTATAGTTAGTTGCAAAACTTTCAAATGCCTTTACTTATCTCCCTTTTATAGCTGAGTTTCAAAAAATCTCATACATTAAATGATTTATACAAAGTCATACAGCTAGTAAATTCTAGAGACTCAGCCAGGTTTTCTGATTCCCAAGTTCAGCAATCATTCAGATACATCACATTTGCTTAAAAGAGATCTTTCAGTAATGGAAGTTGGTTAAAAATTTAAAAATAAAGGAACGGATTGCCTCATGAAGCCATGAATGCTAGGAGAGGTCCAAAAGATACTGGTAAACGAATAGCCCAGGATGTTGTAGAGGAAATTTAGTTTTCTGATGAAAGTTTGAACTTTGAATTCCAAGATCCCTTCCAATGCTGAAATTGCCAACAAAAATCTTGGAAATCTATGAGGATTTTAGATAAATGAAGGACTAAAAGAAAAAGTCAAGGATTTGTCTGTAAAAGATATTTAGTTAGATTAATTTTCTCAACTGTGTATTTATCTGAACAAAACTTCGGGAGGGGAGTGTGGAATGATAAATAAAAGCCAGGATGGAAACCAATAGGATACTGGCTTGTTCTGGAACAGTCTATTTAAGTTGATAGGAAAAAAAAAATTAAAGAAAAGAAACTAAAAAAGAAACTAAAAATTTTTTTAAAGTAAGAATATGCTTTAGGTGTGGCTAAGGTTCACATATGTCTTGGTTTGTTCCTGCCAAAATATATATTATTTTTATAATATCAACATATTTTGATTGGCAACTATTTTCTTTTTTAGCGTTTTCCTATCTGAAGCCCATGCACGACTGAACTTAAGGAATAAAGTGCTTAAAGAAGATGTGCTGATTGCAGCCTTACTATTTGAAACATCCCTCACATTGAAATATGGTAATGGATTCAATTATTGATGATTACTACAAATAACTATATTTAACCTTAAATATTCTTAATTGGTTAAATTAAAATGTTACATATATTTTTAAAATATTATTTTAAAGAATAACAAATCACTACCAGGTAAGGCCTGTTTTAATTTGGGCATTTATTAACTGTTTCTGGGTAGGTAGTATCATCATCTAATATTAAATTCCTTATTATGCATGATTGTTTTCATATTTGAACTTTTGCATTGCTTAAAGAATTCTGGGGGAAAAAGTACTTAATACAACACATAAAATGATTTTAATTTATCTTCCTTTTAAAATAACTTGCAACATTTAGATTTCAAACAATCCCCCACAGCAGAGTTAGGCAAGATAGCAAAAGAAAATCTGATCATCAGCTGGGTGCAGTGGCTCACACCTGTAATCCCAGCACCTTGGGAGGCCGAGACAGGTGGATCACAAGGTCAGGAGATGGAGACCAGCCTGCCTAATATGGTGAAAACCCATCTCTACTAATAAAGCACAAAAATTAGCTGGGTGTGGTGGCAGGTGCCTGTAGTCCCAGCTACTTGGGAGGCTGAGGCAGGAGAATCGTTTGAACCTGGGAGGTGGAGGTTGCAGTGAGCTGAGATTGTGCCACTGCACTCCAGTCTGGGCGACAGAGCAAGACTCCATCTCAAAAAAAAAAAAGAAAAAAGAAAAGAAAATCTGATTATCTTGTATCAATACCTTCACCGAATTTCTAGTTTTAATACTACGTCTATAGCATTTAATTTTTTTAAATGAATGGCGCTTATTATGCTTTTGCTAATAAACACGCAAAAGAGGTTTTTAAGGTAAGGGTAAGGAGAGTTATTCTCCCAAGTTCTTGGTTGAATTAGATGAGACATTAATTTTGATTAGCGATACCATTCTTCAAACCAAACCTTGGTTCCAGCCCTGGGACTTAAAGAATGTATTAACACTAGCTTTTCTGTGTGTACATGTTGGTGATTACATTTGCTTTAAATTACATTTATATTGTAATACCCGTTTGCAGAGATTCATTCGAATATTAGAACTTTGTTCTATAATTATCTAAAGTTCTATAAATTGTTCTATAATTGTCTTTGTTCTATAAATATCAAGCATTCTTAACCTAGGATCCATAGATGCTTGGTATAGGGACTTGTAAATCCCTAAATCATATACAAATGTACATATGTGTGTGCCTTATACATTGTTTCCTAGGAACATACAGCATTAATTTTTATGAAATAGAGATTTATGGCCCCTAAAAGAGGTTAATTATCATCCTGAATTAGTTTTATTTACCAAAAGAGAGTAACACTGTTTCCCAACCAATACTAAATAGTATTTAGGAAGGATATATACATGTTTTTCATTTCAATTTGCTTTATCTTTTTTAACTAGCATTTCTTTTTAAAATTATTATTATTATTTATTATTATTATTTTTTGAGATGGAGTTTCACTCTTGTTGCCCAGGCTGGAGTGCAATCGCATGATCTCGGCTCACCACAACCTCTGCCTCCCGGGTTCAAGCAAGTCTCCTGCCTCAGCCTCTCGAGTAGCTAGGATTACAGGCATGCGCCACCACACCCAGCTAATTTTGTATTTTTAATAGAGACGGGGTTTCTCCATGTTGGCCAGGCTGGTCTCGAATTCCTGATCTCAGGTGATCTGCCTGCCTTGGCCTCCCAAAGTGCTGAGATTACAGGCATGAACCACCGCGCCCCACCTATTTTTTTTCTCTTTAAGTTCTGGGTTACATGTGCAGAACATGCAGGTTTGTTACATAGGTACACATGTGTCATGGTGGTTTGCTGCACCTATCAACCCGTCATTTAGGTTTTAAGCCCCACATGGTATTTATCCTAATGCTTTCCTTCCCCTTTCCCCCCAGACCTCCAACAGGCCTCAGTGTTGTGATGTTCCCCTCCCTGTGTCCATGTGTTGTCATTGTTCAACTCCCACTTATGAATGAGAGCATGTCGTGTTTGGTTTTATGTTCCTGTGTTAGTTGGCTGAGAATGATGGTTTCCAGCTTCATCCATGTCCCTGCAAAGGACATGCACTCATTTTTTATGGCTACATAGTATTCCATGGTGTATATGTGCCACATTTTCTTAATCCAGTCTATCATTGATGGGCATTTGGGTTGTTTCCAAGTCTTTGCTATTGTAAATATTTAGTGCTGCAATAAACATACGTGTGCATGTGTCTTTATAGTAGAATGATTTAAAATCTTTTGGGTATATACCCAGTAATGGGATTGCTGGGCCAAATGGTATTTCTGGTTCTAGATCCTTGAGGAATTGCCACACTTTCACAATGGTTGAACTAATTTACACTCCCACCAACAGTGTAAAAGCATTCCTATTTCTCCACAGCCTCACCAGCATCTGTTGTTCCCTGGATTTTTAATGATCACCATTCTAACTTTTGTGAGATGGTATCTCATTGTGGTTTTGATTTGCATTTCTCTAATGACTAGTGATGATGAGCTTTTTTCATGTTTGTTGGCTGCATAAATGTCTTCTTTTGAGAAGGGTCTGTTCATATCTTTTGCCCACTTCTTGATGGGTTTTTTTTTTCTTGTAAATTTGTTTAAGTTCCTTGTAGATTCTGGATATTAGACCTTTGTCAGATGGATAGATTGCAAAAATTTTCTCCCATTCTGTAGGTTGCCTGTTCACTCTGATGATAGTTTCTTTTGCTGTGCAGAAGCTCTTTAGCTTAATTAGATCCCATTTGTCAATTTTGGTTTTTGTTGCAATTGCTTTTGGTGTTTTAGTCATGAAGTCTTTGCCCATGCCTATGTCCTAAATGGTATTGCCTAGGTTTTCTTCTAGGGTTTTTATGGTTTTAGGTTTTACATTTAAGCCTTTAATCCATTTTGAGTTAATTTTTGTATAAGATGTAAGGAAGTTGTTTTAGACATGAAGTCCTTGCCCATGCCTATGTCCTGAATGGTATTGCCTAGGTTTTCTTCTAGGGTTTTTATGGTTTTAGGTCTAACATTTAAGTCTCTAATCCACCCTGAATTAATTTTTGTATGAGGTGTAAGGAAGGGATCCAGTTTCAGCTTTCTACATATGGCTAGCCAGTTTTCCCAGCACCATTTATTAAATAAGGAATCCTTTCCCCATCTCTTGTTTTTGTCAGGTTTGTCAAAGATCAGATGATGGCTGGGTGCAGTGCCTCATACCTGTAATCCCAGCACTTTGGGAGGCTGAGGTGGGTGGATCACGAAGTCAGGAGATCGAGACCATCCTGGTTAATATGGTGAAACCCTGTCTCTACTAAAAATACAAAAAATTAGCTGGCCGTGGTGGCAGGCACCTGGAGTTCCAGCTACCCAGGAGGCTGAGGCAGGAGAATGGCATGAGCCTGGGAGGCGGAGCTTGCAGTGAGCCAAGATCACGCCATTGCACTCCAGCCTGGGTGACAGAGCGAGACTCCATCTCAAAAAAAAAGAAAAGATCAGATGGTTGTAGATGTGTGGTAGTACTTCTGAGGGCTCCATTCTGTTCCATTGGTCTATATCTCTGTTTTGGTACCAGTACCATGCTGTTTTGGTTACTGTAGCCTTGTAGTATAGTTTGAAGTCAGGTTGCATGATGCCTCCAGCTTTGTTCTTTTGACTTACAAAAGCCAAAATTGACGAATGGGATCTAATTAAACTAAAGAGCTTCTGCACAGCAAAAGAAACTACCATCAAGTGAACAGGCAACCTACAGAATGGGAGAAAGTTTTTACAATCTACTCATCTGACAAAAGGCTAATATCCAGAACCTACAAAGAACTCAAACAAATTTACAAGAAAAAAACAAACAACCCCATTAAAAAGTGAGCAAAGAATAGGAACAGACACATGTTCATATTCTTTTCTTCCCAAAAGAAGACATTTATGCAGCCAACAGACACATGAAAAAATGCTCATCATCACTTGCCATCAGAGAAATGCCAATCAAAACCACAGTGAGATACCATCTCATACCAGTTAGAATGGCAATCATAAAAAAGTCAGTAAACAACAGGTCCTGGAGAGGATGTGGAGAAATAGGAATACTTTTACACTGTTGGTGGGACTGTAAACTAGTTCAACCATTGTGGAAGACAGTGTGGCGATTCCTCAAGGATCTAGAACTAGAAATACCATTTGACCCAGCCATCCCATTACTGGGTATATACCCAGAGGATTATAAATCATGCTGCTATAAAGACACATGCACGCGTATGTTTATTGCGGCACTATTCACAATAGCAAAGACTTGGAACCAACCCAGATGTCCATCAACGACAGACTGGATTAAGCAAATGTGGCATATATATACCATGGAATACTATGCAGCCATAAAAAAGGATTAGTTCATGCCCTTTGTAGGGACATGGATGCAGCTGGAAACCATCATTCTCAGCAAACTATCGCAAGAACAGAAAAGCAAACACTGCATGTTCTCACTTATAGGTGGGAATTGAACAATGAGAACACTTGGACACAGGAAGGGGAACATCACACGCTAGGGCCTGTCGTGGGGTGGGGGGAGCAGGGAGGGATAGCATTAGGAGATATACCTAATGTAAATGATGAGTTAATGTGTGCAGCACACCAACATGGCACATGTATACATATGTAACAAACCTGCACATTGTGCACATGTACCCTAGAACTTAAAATATATAAAAAAAAATTAATACATTGAACTTTATCAAAAAAAAAAAAAAAAAGATGTAAGGAAGGGATCTTGTTTCTGTTTTCTGCATATGGCTAGCCAGTTTTCCCAGTACCATTTGCTAAATAGGGAATTATTTCCCCATTGCTTGTTTTTTGTCAGGTTTGTTGAAGATTATCAATTTGCTTTATCTTTACATGCTTTTCCTATTCTATGTTTAAGACCACATTTCATTAAATCTAAGACACATTATTCTATGTGAAGTAAAGAAAAAATTCTGCCAATTTTACCATGCCATGCCATCAATTGTTAAGATACAACTGGAGTACAGTAATAAGATGAAAGTATATGTCTTTGAATTGAAGAATTATAGTATTATTATATTAAGGACTCCTATGATAGAATATGACTGAGTATCTATGTATGTATGTACGTATGTATGTATTTATTTATTTTTGAGACAGTCCCACTCCATCACCCAGGCTGGAGTGCAGTGGCACAATCTTGGCTCACTGCAACCACCATCTCCTGGGTTCAAGTGATTCTCCTGCCTCAGCCTCCTGAGTAGCTGAAATTACAAGCATGCACCACCAGGCCCAGCTAATTTTTGTATTTTTAGTATAGATGGGGTTTTGCCATGTTAGCCAGGCTAGTCTCAAACTGTCAAGACCTCAAGTGATCCGCCTTCCTTGGCCTCCCGAAGTGCTGAGGTTACAGGTGTGAGCTACCACGCCCAGCCATATGGCTGAATATTTTAACTTCATGACTGATACAGTTAGGCTTTGCATCCCCATCCAAATCTCATCTTGAACTGAAATCCCCATAATCCCCAAATGTCAAAGGAGAGACCAGGTGGAGGTAACTGAATCAGGGGGGTGGTTTCCCCTATGCTGTTCTCATGATAGTGAATGAGTTCTCACAAATCTGATGGTTTTATAAGGGCTCTTCCCCCTTCACTTGGCAGTTCTCCTTCCTGCTGCCTTGAAAGAAGGTGCCTTGCTTCCCTGTCACCTGCCATGATTGCAAGTTTCCTGAGGCCTCCCCAGCCATGCTGAACTGTGAGCTAATTAAACCTCTTTCCTTTATAAATTACGCAGTCTTAGACAGTTCTTTATAGCAGTATGAAAATAGACTAATACAGTAAATTGGTACTGCAGAGTGGGGTACCGCTATAAAGATACCCAAAAATGTGGATGTGACTTTGGAACTGGACAACAGGCAGAGGTTGGAACAGTTTGGAGGACTCAGAAGCAGATAGGAGGATGTGGGAAAGTTGGAACTTCCTAGAGATTTGTTGAATGTCTTTGACCAAAATGCTGATAGTGATATGGACAATGAAGTCCAGGCTGAGGTGGTCTCAGGTGGAGATTAGGAACTTGCTCAGAACTGGAATAAAGGTGACTCTTGCTGTGCTCTACAAAGAGAGAGACTGGTACCATTTTGCTTCTGCCCTAGAGATCTGTGGAACTTTGAACTTGAGAGACATAATCAGAAATTGGAACTTATGGGAAGCAGAACATTGAAGTCTGGAAAATTTGCAGCCTGATTATGCAGTAAAAAGGCAAAAACTCATTTTCTGTAGATAAATTCAAGCAGGCTGCAGAAATTTGCATAAGTAACGAGAAGTCAAATGTTAATTACCAAGACAATGGGGAAAATGTCTCCCGGGCATATCAGAGGTCTTCGTAGCAGCCCCTCCCTTCACAGGCCCAGAGGCCTAGGAGGAAAAATGGTTTTGTGGGCCAGGCGCAGGGCCTTGCTGCTTTGTGAATATCGGGACTTGGTGCCCTACATCCCAGCCTTGGCTCAAAGGGGCTAACGTATAGCTCAGGCTGTTGCTTCAGAGAGTGCAAGCCCCAAACCTTTGTGGCTTACACGTGGTGTTGGGCCGGCAGTTGCACAGAAGTCAAGAATTGAGATTTGAGAACTTCTGCCTAGATTTCAGACAATGTATAGAAATGTGTGGATGTCCCTGCAGAAGTTTGCTGTAGGGGTGTAGCCCTCATGGAGAACCTCTGCTAGGGCAGTGAGGAAGGGAAATGTGGGGTTGGACCCCCAACACACAGAGTCCCCACTGGGCACTCCCTAGTGTAGCCATAAGAAGAGGGCCACTGTCCTCCAGACCCCAGAATGGTGGATTCACTAACAGCTTGTACCGTTACCTAGGAAAGCTGCAGACACTCAGCACCAGCCTGTGAAAGCAGCGGGGAGAGGGGCTGTACCCTACAAAGCCACAGGGGCAGAGCTGCCCAAAGCTGTGGGAGCCCCTCTCTTACATCAGCATGTCCTGGATGTGACACATGGAGTCAAAGGAGATCATTTTGCAACTTTAAGTTAGCCAGGCACAGTGGCTAACACCTGCAGTCCCAGTACTCTGGGAGGCCAAGGCGTGTGGATCACCTGAGGTCAGGAGTTGGAGACCAGTCTGGCCAACATGGTGAAACCCTGTCTCTACTAAAAATACAAAATTAGCTGGGCGTGGTGGCAGGCGCCTATAATCCCAGCTACTTGGTAGGCTGAGGCTGGAGAATCGCTTGAACCTGGGAGATGGAGGTTGCAGTGAGATGAGATCATGCCATTGCACACCAGCTTGGCCAACAAGAGCAAAACTCCATCTCAAAAAAAAATAAAAATAAAAATAAATGACTGCCTCACTGGATTTTGGACTTGCATGGGGCTTGTAGCCCTTTCATTTTGGCCAATTTCTTCTATTTAGAACAGGTGTATTTAGGTGTACAGCCTGTACTCCTATAGTATTTAGGAAGTAACTAACTTAGAAGCTCATAGGTGAAAAGGACTTGCCTTGTCTCAGATGAGACTTTGGACTTGGACTTTTGGGTTAATGCTAGAATGAATTAAAACTCTGGGGGACTGATTGGATTTGAAATGTGAAAGGAACATGAGATTTGGGAGGGGTCAGGGTGGACTGATATGGTTAGGCTTTGTGTCCTCACCCAGACTTCATCTTGAATTGTAATCCCCATAATCCCCACATGTCAAGGGAGAGACCAAATGAAGATAACTGAATCATGGGGGTAGTGTTCTTGTGATAGTGAGTGAGTTCTCATGAGATCTGATGGTTTCATAAGGGGCTCTCTCCCCTTTGCTTGGCACTTCTCCTTCCTGCCACCCTGTGAAGAAGATGTCTTGCTTCCCCTTCACCTTCCACCATGATTGTAAGTTTCCTGAGGCCTCCTCAGCCATGCTGAACTGTGAGTCAATTAAACCTCTTTCCTTTATAAATTATCCAGTTTTGGGCAGTTCTTTATAGCAGTATGAAAATGGACTAATACAGTGACTATTTTGTCAAGACTTTCTTGAAGTATTTACTGAGGGAGGCTGAGCGTGGTGGTTCACGTCTGTAATCCTACAACTTTGGGGGTCTGAGGCAGGTGGATCACCTGAGATCAGGAGTTCAAGACAAGCCTGGCCAACATGGTGAAACTCCCATCTCTACTAAAAATACAAAAATTAGCTGGGCCTGTTGCCAACTGCCTATAATCCCAGCTACTCAGGAGGCTGAGGCAGGAAAATCACTTGAACCCAGGAGGCAGAGGTTTCAGTGAGCTGAAATGGTGCCACTGCACTCCAGCCTGGGAAACAGAGTAAGACTGTTTCAATAAATAAATAAATAAATAAACAGCATTTATTATTTTGGGAGTGAGGGAGGGAGAAAAACCCATGTGAAGATTTTTTTCACCTTTAGTTACTTTTCCTTTCATAATGAATTTTGGTTAGGTATATTGAATTTTTTTTTCAATATTTTTTTTAGACAGAATCTTGCTAGGAGGCAGAGGTTGCAGTGAGCCAAGATCATGCCACTGCACTCCAACCTGGGTGACAGAGGGAGACCCCATCTCAAAACAAACAAACAAACAAAAAACTTCTTGAAATTTAAAGTGCTACTCCAGTGAACACACAAACGATAAGAAAGCAAAACAGCCTTACTGCTGATATGGAAAAAGCTTTAGTGGTCTGAATAGATCAAACCAACCACAACATTCCCTTAAGCCAAACCCTAATCCAGAGCAAGGCCCTGAGTCTCTTCAATTCTATGAAGGCTCAGAGAGGTAAGGCAGCTGCAGAAGAAAAGTCAAAAGCTACCAGAGGTTGGTTCATGAGGCTGAGGGAAAGCTACCATCTCTATAACATAAAAGTACAACATGAAGCAGCAAGTGTTGATGGAGAAGCTGCAGCAAGTTACCCAGGAAATCTAGCTAAGATGATGATGAAGGTGGCTACACTAAACAACAGATTTTCCATATAGACAAAATAGCCTTCTATTAGAAGAAGATGCCATCTAGGACCTTCATAGCTAGAAAGGAGACTTCAATGCCTGGCTTCAACGGTTCAAAGGACAGGCTAACTCCCTTGTTAGGAGCTAATGCAGCTGCTGACTTTAAGTCAAAGCCAATGTCCATATACTAGTCTGAAAATTTTAAGGCCATTAAAGAATTATGCTAATCATGCTCTGCCTATACTCTAGAAGGGAACAACAAGGCCAGGATGATAGCACGTCTGTTTACTGCATGGTTTATTGAATATTTGAAGCCCACTGTGAAGATCTACTGCTCAGAAAAAAAGGATTCCCAGGGCCGGGTGCGGTGGCTCATGCCTGTAGTCCCAGCACTTTGGGAGGCTGAGGCAGGTGGATCACAAGGTCAGGAGTTCAAGACCAGCCTGGCCAAGATGGTGAAACCCTATCTCTACTAAAAATACAAAAATCAGCTGGGTGTGCTGGCAGGCACCTGTAATCCCAGCTACTCGGGAGGCTGAGGCAGAGAATTGCTGGAACCCGGGAGGCAGGGGTTGCAGTGAGCCAAGATTGTACCATTGCACTCCGGCCTGGGTGACTGGGCGAGACTCTGTCTCAAGAAAAAAAAAAAAGGATTCCCTTCAAAAGATTACTGCTCATTGACAATGCACCTGGTCTCCCAGGAGCTCTAATGGAGATGTACAAGGACATGAATGTTGTTATTATGCCTGCTAACATGTATTCTGCAGCCCCTGGATAAAGAAGTAATTTCAACATTCAAGCCTTGTTATGTCCATCACTGCCATGATTCCTCTGATGGAGCTGGGCAAAGTCATTGAAAACCTTCTGGAAAAGATTTGCCATTCTAGATGTGATTAAGAACATTCGTGATTTATGGGAGGAGGTTAAAATATCTACATTAACAGGAGTTTGGAAGAAGTTGATTCCAGCCCTCCTGGCTGACTTTAAGGGGTTCAAGACTTCAGTAGAGGAAGTAACTGCAAATGTGGCGGAAACAGCAAGAGAACTAGAATTAGAAGTGGAGCCTGAAGATGTGACTTAATTGCTGTAGACTGATGATCAAACATGAACGGATGAAAAGTTGCTTCTTATGGATGTAAAGAAAGTGGTTTCTTGAGATGGAATCTATTCCTGGGGAAGATTCTGTGAACACTGTTGAAATGACAACAAAGGATTTAGAATAGTCCATAAACTTAGTTGATAAAGCAGTGGCAGTGTTTGAGAGGATTGCCTGCAATTTTGAAAGAAGTTCCACTGTGGGTAAATATGCTAGCAAACAGCATCACCCTAAAGGCCATCAATGATAGACTGGATAACAAAAATGTGGCACATATACATCATGGAATACTATGCAGCCATAAAAAAGAATGAGTACATCTACTTTGCAGGGACATAGATGAAGCTGGAAACGATCATTCTCAGCAAACTAACATAAGAACAGAAAACCAAACACCGCGTGCTCTCACTCATAAGTGGGAGTTGAATAATGAGAACACATGGACACAGGGAGGGAAAACATCACACACCGAGGCCTGTTGGTGGGGGGAGCCAGAGGAGGGATAGCATTAAGAGGAATACCTAATACAGGTGATGGGTTGATGGGTGCAGCAAACCACCATGGCACGTGTATACCTATGTTACAAACTTGCACGTTCTGCACATGTACCCCAGAACTTAAAGTGTAATAAAAAACATAAATAAAAATGACCAAAAAAAAAAAAAAAAAATCACATGCTACAAAGAAATCTTTCATGAAAGAGTCAATCAATGCAGCAAACTTCATTATTGTCTCATTTTAAGACATTGTCACAGCCATCCCAACCTCCAACAAACACTGTGCTGATGTTAATCAATTAGCAGTCATCTACATGGAGACAAGACCTTCCACCAGCAAAAAGATTATGACTCCTGAAGGCAGAGGATGATTTTTGGCATTTTTTTTAGCAATAAAGCATTTTTAAATTAAAGTATGTTTGGATCTTGTTTTTAGACATAATGCTATTGCACACTTAGTAGACTACAATATAGTGTAAATATAACTTTTATGTACATTGAGAAAACAAATAATTGACGTGGCTTGCTTTATTGTGATAGTCACTTTTTTGTGGAACTGAACCACATTTTTGATCTGGAACTGAACTTGCAATATCTCTGAGGTATGGCTGTATATATTAAAGTAAAACTGTAAAGGTAATTTGAGGTTAATTATAATTTGAGGATTAATGTATTAAAATTATAGTGTATATGTTCTCATAATATGCCTCATAATTATCACTATTTGAACTAAATATTCATGATCTTTTTTCCAATCTGTGAGTCAATAAATATTTACTGAATGATCACTAGGTGCTAGGCACTAGTTACATAGTAGTGAAAAAAGTTACAGTTTCTACCCTGGTAGAACTTACAGCCTAGTGAGAGAACAGATATTAAAAAGTGAACACATGGGCCAGGCACAGTGGTTCACACCTATGATCCCAACACTGGGAGGCTGGGGCAGCGGATCACTTGAGGTCAGGAGTTCGAGACCAGCCTGGCCAACATGATGAAACCCTGTCTCTACTAAAAATACAAAAATTAGCCGGGTGTGGTGGTGTGTGCCTACAGTCCCAACTACTTGGGAGGCTGAGGAAGGAGAATTGCTTAAACCCGGTAAGCGGAGGTTGCAGTGAGCCTGGGCGACAGAGCAAGAGACTGTCTCAAAAAAGAAAAAAAAAAAAAAAGAGTAAACACATGGCAGGGCATCATGGCTCATGCCTGTAATCCCAGCACTTTGGGAGGCCAAGGCAGGAGAATCACTTGAGCCCAGGAGTTCGAGACCAGCTTGGGCAACATAGTGAGACCTCCCATCTGTACAAAAAAAACATTTTTTTAAATAGCTGGGTGTGATGGTGTATACCTGTAGTCCCAGCTACTCGGTAAGCTGAGGTGGGAGGATGGCTTGAGCCCAGGAGGTCGAGGCTGCAATGAGCCATGATCATGCCACTGCACTTTAGCCTGGGCAACAGGGTGAGACCCTGTCTCAAAAAAAAAAAAAAGTAAAGACATTAATGAATATATAATACAAATTGAGAGAGATGCTATGAACATGGGTGTGCTAATATCTCTTTAAGACCCTGCTTTCAATTCTTTTGGGTATATACCCAGAAGTGAAATTGCTGTATCATACAGTAATTGTTTACTCTTTTTGATGCCGCCATCCTGTTTTCCACAGTGGGTGCACCATTTTCCATTCCCAACAGTGCACAAAGCTTCTAATTTCTCCACATCCTCTCCAACACCTGTCATTTTCTGTTTTTTATTTTTATAATAAATCCTTATGGGTGTGAGGTGGTAGCTCATCGTAGTTTTGATTTGTATTTTCCTAATGATTAGTGATGTTGAACATCTTTCTTATGTGCTTATTGGTCATTTTTCTTTAGAGAAATGACTTTAGTTCTCTGCCTATTTTGTAATGATTATTTTCTTACTGTGGATTTATAGACCCCTTTATCAGAGATATGATTTGCAAATATTTTCTCCCATTCCATGGGTTGTCTTTTCACTGTTGGTTGTATTGTTTTATGCAGTTTTAAATTTTGATGTGGTCCCATTTATGTATATTTTCTTTTGGTGCCTGTACTTTTGATGTCACATTCAGGAAATCATTGCCAAATCCAAAGTGAGTCTGTCCTTTCCCCTAGAATGGTCTTGAAACCCTTCCATAGATTTATGTGTCTGTCTTTATGTAAATGGGTTAAACAACTGAGAAATGCACTACAATGTCTTTATCTTTGATCATCCACTTAAACTTTATCAAAAAAGATTAGTGTTTCCCTACTTTCCAGTACCTTTTCTCCCTACTCCTGTCACGTCCTCACATCAGTAGTCAGCTTCAAAACTATAATGACTATTTCAGTAGAAGACAAATTTCCAGTTCTAAACTTTATAAACATCAACATACTTCTTCCATTGGCCCTGGTACCAATGTTTGTGCATTTACTGAACCTGCTTTCTGGGTTTCAGAAAACAAGAGTCAGATTTCAATAATGGTTATTGAAATACTCTTCTGAATAGGTCAAAACTTAATTTTTTAACTTTTATTTTTCACAGAACCACATGGGCTTGGGCTTAATTTTTAAGATTCCAATAAAATATTTTGGTTGAAAATGTGATTTCATATTTGTCATCTTAAGCAGTATTTGTCATTTACACTGTTATCTTCTTCATTTAGGGGCCACTGCATTTTGTGTTGCTCCGAATGCAGTATTTCCATTCAAACTGTATAATGAAGAATACTTAGAGCAAAGGGATCTCTATCTAACTCAGTGCCAACAACAGCTGGAACAATTTATTGCCACATATGGACCTGGGACAACTATTTTCTCTAGTGATGAATAAACAATTTGAGGAATTTTTGTTCATTCCTACTTAAGCAGTGGAGAAAAAGTGTGAGTATTTTGAGAGTGACTTTGAAGTAATGCTTTGATAATACTTTGTACAGGAATATATTACAATACTATTTTTAAAAATATAAAATATAGTCCCCTCAAAACTAATTGCTAATGTGATAAATACTAATCCAAACCTCTAAAACCAACAGAATTTTAAAACTTAGAACAATGTGGACAATTTAAAGTGATGAAGTTGTCAAGGAGAATACTATAAAGAAAAACTGGTTAGCCCAGAATACCAGTGGTGAATAGATAAAAATGTAAAGAATGTTGCAATTTAAGCAGTGTGTAAAATGTCAACCTTTATGTAGTTCACTCTACTGTCACAAGATGGCAATAACTCTTTACCTACAAATTAAAACATTTTTCTTCACTAGTGAACTTGCTAAACTCATGACTAAATATTTTATATAACCCCAAGTTTCAAATGTAAGGCCTTTTCATGCTTTATTACTGGCATGTCCATTACATACTACTGTTTTAGAAGCCCTAAATATGGAATCAGGAAAAGCCTTGGAAGTTGTCATGTATATGCCAGGTTAAATGAAAAAAATACACGGAATCAAGGAGCCAATAACTTATAAAGTGGCTCTC
Organism: Chlorocebus sabaeus; assembly: GCF_047675955.1. Taxonomy (NCBI): domain Eukaryota; kingdom Metazoa; phylum Chordata; class Mammalia; order Primates; family Cercopithecidae; genus Chlorocebus; species Chlorocebus sabaeus. The sequence continues at coordinate 71,128,938 of NC_132911.1, forward strand.
TAACCCTAACTGGTTACAAGAAAGGTTCCAAAAGGCAAAGAAACCAACTTGCAAATCTAGTCCTCATTTTTGGAGGGAAGATATCTGCTGTGAAGATAGGGGCATCATGAGAAAACAAATCTACCTTGTAAAATTTATAAATCCTTTTTAGTTCAGCTTCCATAACTTTAATAAAAGATCAGTTCTATTCACAGAAAAGCAAAATGTCATTACCAAATTGTCACTTTATTAACCAAGATGCTACCATGCATCAATTCTTTCAAAATTGGTCCCTTAACAGAGATGCTTAACTATACAGCTGGACCTCTCATTCTCCACAGGACCCAGAGGAAGTTGTTCAGTATTATTGAATACCTACTAGTAGCAGGGAGAAAACAGTATTAGTTTTCAGAAGCCAAAGGTAGTATTTTTGTTGAGACGGGGTCTTGCTCTGTCACCCAGGCTGGAGTGCAGTGGCACGATCTTGGCTCACTGCAACCTCCACCTCCCAGGTTCAAGCGATTCTCCTGCCTCAGTCTCCCAAGTAGCTGGGATTACAGGTGCACTCCACCATGACCGGCTAATTTTTGTATTTTTAGTAGAGACAGGGTTTCACCATGTTGGCCAGGCTGGTCTCGAACTCCTGACCTCAGGTGATCTGCCTGCCTTGGCCTCCCAAAGTGCTGGGATTACAGGTATGAGCCAACGCACCTGGTGACAAAGGTAGTCTTCAGCAAAATATTTACATATTACAGTTCTATAATGTTAAGACGTTTATTTTGTGCTTCTCAAATACTACATTTCAAACATGTCTGGCTCTCTATGGGGGAAGGCAAAACACATTCCTATTTTATAAAACTAGGATCCTTTTACAATTGGAAAGTTTAAAAACACTGTTTTTTTTAATTTTTTTTGAGACAGGGGCTCTCACCCAGTTTGGAGGGCAGTGGCGCCATCTCAGCTCCCTGCAGCCTTGACCTTGCAAGCAATTCTCCCACCTTAGCCCTCCGAGTAGCTGGGACTACAGGGACATGCTACCACCCTGGGCTAACTTTTGTGTTTTTTTGTAGAGATGGGATTTCACCATGTTTCTCAGGCTGGTCTCAAGTTATCCTCCCATCTCAGTACCTCAGCTTCCCAAAGTGTTGGGATTACAGGAGTGAGCCACATGTGTGGCACAAAGATAGCTTATATACATATTTATATGTAGCTGTCACCCAAACTGTAGCGTACTGATGCAATCATAACTCACTGCCACCTTAATCTCCCCAGCTCAAAAAACCCAACCTGTCTCAAAGATAGTTACTTCACCACAAAAAAATTTAAATGTTTAAGTTTCTCATTACAAAGGCTGCATTTACTAGTCTTTTATTTCAGTGTCTAAAGAGTAGAAGTGTACATTTAGAAACAAACAATTATGGGAGGTAATTCATTAATATTAAATATGATGCCAATGGTATTTTAAAGGTTATTGGAGAATTAGAAGGGGGTAGGGTGCGGGATGAAAAATTAATGGGTGAAATGTACACCATTCAGGTAATGGCTGCACAAAAAGCTCAGACTCCAAACTACTTCATATACCTATGCAACAGAACTGCACTTGTACCCGCCAAGTCTATACTGAGGGAAGTGACTAAGATGTTGCTATACAGGTTTTATACCATTTATTATATAAAAACTATAACCTTGGTGAAAGGAATTTATAAGCTAGTACTCAACAGGAGAAAAGATTTAGCTCTAAGCCTTCACCCAGATATAAATTCAGCTCTAGAATTCTTGCCAATTTAGTCCTAGACAGATTGGCCTGCCCAGTCATTTCTCTTATATTGCTTAGTTATTACATGTACTAGTATTAGGATGACTTTTTTGTTCACAAAGATGAAAGCAAACTGAATAAAAAAGGTGAAACCTTTATCTGTAAGGGGGAATTTGATTGCTATTTGGCATTAAAGAGCTTTAAGATTCCAACCATCTGGTACAACAGCAAACTCTGAAGGGGAAGCCAGACAGGGAACCTAGAGGTACATGTCTCCCCAGCTGCTGGCCTCAATGAGAATCACCACCCATAAATAATCTAATTATTCACAAGATTATATAATCTTTCGAATATGTTCAAAACAGGTCTGACTAGTGATTATGAGAATGGAGCTATTTAGAATTGATTTAAAACACTTTATTGTTCAGCAATTAAAAGTTAGCCAAATATGTATTTTTCTCCATAATTTATTGTGATGTTATCAACATCAAGTAAAATGCTCATTTTCATCATTTGCTTCTGTTCGTGTTTTCTTGAACAAGTCTTCAATTTTCCTTCCAAAATGTTGCATGCCACACCTCCAAAACAAAGTCAGAAACCAACAGTGAAAATCTTTCCATACTCAAAGTTCTCATATAACCTCAATATTCACAAGTCGTCCCTCAAAAAATTAAATGTTGAGAATACCCCACATGCAAAAGCAACTTCAACAAGAATTGGCCCCCACCCTTTGAAGTTTATCAGATACTTTCTGAACTATCAGCAGATAGAGTTGCTTGACAAATCACTTACTTGAGGCAATGAAGCAGAAGTATTTTTAAACATGACAGCAAAGAACATTCATCTACAGCAACCTATATGCTAAAAAGAAAGAATATTCACCCTTAATTAAATTATTGCCTTACATACATGTCAGTAATTAATCAATGTACATTACTGGCATCTCAGTCTTAAAATTATTTCTTCAAAGACACCCTCAGCTGGGTAAACGGCAAAAAGTAATTTAAGTCATCACTGTGCCAGCTATTAAACCTATCTGTCAAGAATACATCACATAACTAACATTAATTAAATTTAGGTACCTCAATACATGACGTGTGATCCTAGTAGTTTTTTCACAGCCTTCTACAAGTTTTTGGAAAACATTTGTCATGATAACCTTCATACACCTTCACCGCAAAGGCTTTCTTGCACCTGGAAATTAAATATTACATTTCGAATTCCCATTTTTATTTGCATTTTGTTTGGCATCTTATATGTAGGAATGGTCCAAGAAGAGAATCTCATTCCTTTAGGAACTGTACTTGCAACCTACCTTTCAGACTCCCAACCCACTTTTTAATAAAAAAGTACTATTATTCTAGTACCTGTTTCTGCTTTTTTGATAGTCAATACTGACAAACCCAAACCTCTGTAACTGAGTATGTTTGTCTGATTAGCACCTAATAATTCCACAGATTAGCTTATTCCAAACTGGAAACAGGAGCCATTAGCACTGGCAGGAAAATGGTGGAAACATTTTATGATATCTTTCACTGTGGCAGTTTTGACTTTAAGACACAATGGTCATAGTGAGTATACAGCCATTGCTTTTCTGTCTCACAGATCGACGAGGATGAGCTATGAGCCAGGTTAGATGTATAAAAACTGGCGTGAAGACCTTCACCTAAAAACATTAAAACAGCAAACCTAGCAGTTTTAGAGCAGGGATACCTATGTTGGCATTTTTACTGGACACATGCCTGTAAAATTAAGTCCCAAGTTAACAAAACACTGCAAAGAACATGGACTGGGGTAAAAAATCATGTCATACAGCACCCCAGGAGAATACTGAGAATATTGAGCCAGGCAGCAATAGGAAATGATTTATTAAGACATACAAGGTTGGACCTTGCAAAACAATCATTTTCATGTGCTGAAATGCTGAAAATATTTCACACAATCAATATTAGGAATATAAATTACTGGTTTTGAGTAATTAAAAAAATTAACTGAAACAAAAATGTTTCATTTTAATACTATGATTCACAGGAACTGCAGACAACAACATGCATAATCCTGTCTTTACAAAGCCTAAAAAATGGGCTAGACACGGTTTCTCACGCCTGTAATCCTAGCACTTTGTGGGGGCTGGGGCGGCTGGATCACCTGAGGTCAGGAGTTCTAGACAGCAAAACCCCGTCTCCACTAAAAATACAAAAATAAACCGGGCGTGAGGGTGGGTGCCTGTAATCCCAGCTACTCGGGAGGCTGAGGAAGGAGAATCGCTTGAACCTGGGAGGTGGAGGCTGCAGTGTGCTGCAGAGATCGTGCCACTGTGCTCCAGCCTGCACGGACGGGAGCGAGACTCCATCTCAAAAAAGCAACAAAAAACCCCAAAGCTATCCACACCACCCCCTCCCCCACAAAAACCAAAAGACTGATAGGCACAAAATTCCAAATGGTGGGTACCTATGAATAGGAAGCAGGGGAATGTAAAAACAGATACTCTAGTATTGGTAATATCATAGTTCTCAAATGTATCGGTGGATTCTTTTGTATTATGCTTCAGAACTTTCCTGGACTACCAATTTTATCAATTATTTCGTTTGGAAATTTTTAGAAGTCCCAGCACTTACCAGTGAAAACAGAATTCAAGCTACTGAAGCCTCAAAAATAAGAATACCAAAAATATTTCAAGTATAAGCCATGACATTCGTCCTCTTGACAACGATTATTTCGCACGAAGCAATGCATTTCAAATTTGAAGAAAAAAAAAAAACTACCTATACCAAGTCTCACTGACGAAATTTTAAAATTTGTTTCTATGGCCGGGCACGGTGGTTCATGCCTGTAATCCCAGCACTTTGGGAGGCTCAGCCGGGTGGATCACGAGCTCAGGAGTTCAAGACCAGCCTGGCCAAGATAGTGAAACCCCGTCTCTACTAGAAATACAAAAATTAGCCGGGCGTGGTGGCAGGCACCTGTAATCCCAGCTACTCGGGAGGCTGAGGCAGAAAACTGCTTGAACCCTGAAGGTGGAGGATTCAGGGAGCCAAGATCCAGTCACTGCACTCCAGCCTGGGCGACAGAACAGACTCTGGCTCAAAAAAAAAAAAAAAAAAAAAAAAAAAAGTTTCTGAATAGCTAACAGGTTTTTCCAGCCTCCCAGCTGCTGACCCGTTTCTTCTGTATTATGTCCAGAAATACACATCTCTATGTATATACAAGCATCTCCGTATGTAGCAGGCATTTAGCCTAAGGGACTTCTATACTTGCACGTGTTGTTCTCCGACCTCCATGCCTTGACTTTAGAGCGTATTACGAAGGAAGGTCCAGGAACAAATACCGACTAGTTCTACGAACGGGTCGAGACTAGTTATGACTCAGTAAACTGCGCTTACTACAATTTCAAAGCCACTCACAAAGCACGGTCCAGTAAGGGTCATCTTGACAACTAACGGAAAATCACCTTCCTATTTATAAAACGCTCCCTTTTAAGGAAAACAAGCTGCCTACTAAGAGCCTGAAACCGCCAAGGCCGCACGCACAACTTAGATGGGGACACAAGAGAGATCTGGCCAAGGCCGGGTGGAGCACGAAGCCCCGCGGAGGTCCCTTGCAGGCACCTCCTTAAGTCAGAAGGCCCTTCACCAGTTTCTGAGCAGAGGACAGTGAACCGGTGTTGACGGATAAAGGTCAGCTAAGCCACCCAGGTGGTTACTGACAAAACGCGACTGCACAGATGGCTTGTGGGGAAAGCTCGTGGGCCTTGGGGGTGCAGGGAGCGTAGCCTTTTGGCCTACGCAGCAGCCGCCCGCTCCGCTGCGCCAGGAAAAGGGACAGGGGCCGCGTTCGGCACCCACATGGCGGAGGAACCCGGCACACAGAGGAGGAGGACCTAAGACCGCGATCACTCTCACCTCGCAGAGCAGAGCTACGGGCCCGCAAGGTCCGCCGCCGCCACCACACCAGCATGACAGACGGTTCTTCGCGCTTCTTCCTCCCTCGCCGGTCGCGCGGGAAAGGAAGAGCGACATCAGAGGGCAGCTCTTAGGCACTCCGGTGGCCCTGCCTCTTCCGGTACGCGGCCCCGCCCCTCCCCGGGTGAAAAGAGAGGCTGAGTGCCGGGGCTCTGGGAAGGGGGCGGAGGGGAGATGAGACCTACACCTTAGCCCTCTTCCCTAGTTGCGCGGTGCGGCGACGCCGTGTGCCACATAGCAAGTTTATGTGGGGGCTTTGTGACTTCCCGCAGGGGCTTTCCAGGCTCAGGAGTACCTCTGCTAGAGCTTGTCAATGATTAATGCAGTTTGCAGTGGATGCAAACGAGCAATATATACCCTAAAAGGCCGGGCGCGGCGGCTCAAGCCTGTAATCCCAGCCCTTTGGGAGGCCTAGGCGGGAGGATCACCCGAGGTCGGGAGTTCAAGACCAGCCTGTCCAACATGGCGAAACCCCCATCTCTACAAAAAAATTGGCCGAGTGTGGTGACGCGTGCCTGTAGTCCCAGCTACCCGGGAGGCTGAGGCACGAGAAATCGCTTGAACCCAGGCAGCGGAGGTTGCAGTGAGCCAGGGATCGCGCCACTGCACTCTAGCCTGGGTGAGACTCCGTCTCAAAACGAACAAAAAAACCCACATATATATAGCATTCGTAAAGCAGTTACCTACCTTGTTTATGAACATGTTATAATTTGCTGTTGATTTCCATGTCTTATTACTCCTGTTTTTCTCAATCATTGTATTATAGAATCCTGGCTGCAAAGCATTGGGTTTAATGCTGGAGGAGAAAGATTTATGATCTTGTTGCCAGAAAGAATACACATGAAAGCATACGATTAAACAATTGAATTATTTAAATATAGGTCATCTCTCCTTAATTTTTTTGGCTTTTGTTTTGTTTTGTTTGTTTTGAGACGGAGTCTCGCTTTGTCGCCCAGGCTGGAGTGCAGTGGCACAATATCGGCTCACTACAAGCTCCGCCTCCCGAGTTCACGCCATTCTCCTGCCTCAGCCTCCGGAGTTGCTGGAACTACAGGTGCCCTCCACCACGCCCGGCTAGTTTTTTTGTATTTTTAGTAGAGACGGGGTTTCACCGTGTTAGTCAGGATGGTCTCGATCTCCTGACCTCGTGATCTGCTGCCTCGGCCTCCCAAAATGCTGGGATTACAGGCGTGAGCCACCGCGCCCGGCCATTTTTTTTGTTTTTTTGGTTGGTTGGTTTTTTTTTTGAGACAGGGTCTCCTCTATTGCTCAGCCTGGAGTGTAGTAGTGCAGTCATGGCTCACAGCAGCTTCCATCTTCTAGGATCCTCAAGAGATTCTCCCACCTCAGTCTTGAGTAGCTAAGTGCTCACCACCATGCCCTAATTTTTAAAATGTTTTGTAGAGATGCGGGTCTCACTATGTTGGTCTCCAACTCCTGGCCTCAAGCAATCCTCTCGCCTTGGCTTCTCAAAGTGCTGGGATTACAGGCATGAGCCACAGCGCCTGGCCAATCTCTCCTTTAGAAACTGGAAATCTAAGAAACGAATACAAAATCCAGTACACAATTTCAATTTGCCTCAAGTCACATAGAGTATGAATATCTAAGCCTAGTAAGCCTAGCAAAACAAATTGTGATTGTACCTCCTTTAACAAAGGATTGCAAAGTACTTTACAGGAGCTTAAAAATCTTTGCTTGGGCCTCCAAGTGGAAGTTGTTTCTCCTGTTAAGTAGTGACATGGACCTCAACCTGCTTCATGGACCTCCTGGGTTCAAGCTATTCTCCTGCCTCAGCTTCTAGAGTAGCTGGGATTATAGGTGCCTCCAGCCACACCCAGCTAATTTTTGTATTTTTAGTAGAGATGGGGTTTTATCATGTTGGCCAGGGTGGTCTTGAACTCCTGACCTCAAGTGATTCACCCGCCCCGGCCTCCCAAAGTGCCGAGTTACAGGCATGAGTCACTGCACCCAGCTATGTCTTCATATAACAACATTCAAAGGTGGGAAGGAGAGACATTTCACATGTTTCTCTTTTAACTAGATTGGAAAATCTTCCCGAGAACGCCCACAGTTGACTTGTCTTCTGGTCTCATTGGCCTTGATTGGGTTACAAGTCCAGGCATTATCAGCTTATAACATGGGAAAGTGGACTCTGACAGAAAGAGAAGGGAGATGCCTGTTCCGTAGGCTGCTAATAGTGCCTGCACACAGGGGAACCTTAATGTTAAAGTGTGAGGGTATTGCTGTGAATCCATGAGCTCACCTCTCATTACTATTCAAAGTGAGAGAAGATTACAAGGATACAATGAAAGATATAGGAATTCTGACAAAGAATGGATACAGATTTTCAGTTCCACTTCTGTTACAAAAGCAAAAATAGCTTTTCTTTAGCATAGCTTTATTGACATACAAAAACTGCACATATTGAAAATGAAAAATTGGATAAGTTTTGACATATGTGAAATCATCACCTGTGAAACCATCACCACATTCAAGATAATCAGCATACTCATCATCCCTAAACATTTCTTCATTCCCTAATCCAAAAGTCACCCTCACATCACTCCCCTCAACTGCACCAGGGAACCACTGACTTGTTTTCTGTCATTATAGATCAATTTGCTTTTTCTATAATTTGTTTAAATGAAATCATTCAGAATATACTTTATTTACAGTGTTATTGAGGTATTATTGACATACAAAAAAACTGCACATATTTAATGCATACAATTTGATGGGCCAGGATGCACTGTGTTTTGGTCTGGTTGCTTTCACTCAGCATAATTATTTTGAGATTCATCCATGCAGTTTTGTGTTACAGCAGTTAATTCCTTTTTATTGCTGAATGGTATTCCCTTATCTGAGTATACCACAATTTTTTTTTTCTGTTTTTTGTTTGCTTGCTTGTTGGTTTGTTTGTCTTTTGAGACAGAGTCTTGCTATGTTGCCCAAGCTGGAATGCAGTGGTAGGATCTTGGCTCACTGCAACCTCTACCTCCTGGGTTTAAGCAATTCTCTTGCCTCAGCCTCCCGAGTAGCTGGGACTATAGGCGCCTGCCACCAAGCCTGGCTAATTTTTGTATTTTTAGTAGACATGGGGTTTCACCGTGTTGGCTAGGCTGGGCTCAAACTCCTTGCCTCAAGTGATTCGCCTACCTTGGCCTCCGGAAGTGCTGGGATTACAGGTGTAAGCCACTGCACCAGGCTCCTGTCTTCTTCCTCTTCCTCTTCTTCCTTTTCTCCTCCTCTTCTTCCTCCTCCTCTTCTTCTTCCTCCCTCTATTCTTCCTCCTCCTCCACTTCCTCCTCCTCTTCTTCCTCCTCCTCTTCTTCCTCCTCCTCCTCTTCCTTCTCTTCTTCCTCTTCCTCTCTCTCTTTTTCTGTTGAAGCCTTTGTATTTCTTCATCTCTATCGAAGACCTCCTTGACTTCCTCTCTTCTTTGAGTTCATTTCTCGAATTTCCTCTTCCTATGCAAAACTTTTTTTTCCTATAGTTTCTCGTTGGAGAAATGCAAAGTTTAATGTTCACTACTTTATGTTTTGCTCTTAGTAAAGAGATTTTTGGAATTTAGAACTCCCTTTTCCCTTTCGAGTCTGTCATCTCCAAAAGGGCTTAAGAAAGTTAATCTAGAGACTCAGAGTTGCCTAGAAGCCTTGATTACTAGTGTCCATCATTTCCCATTGTACTTTTAAAATACTCACTTGTTTGTATGGTCAATTGATTTTTGGCATGGGTGCCAATACCATCTATGTGGAAAGGACAAACTTTCCAACAAATGGTGCTGGGAAAACTGGATATCCAATGCAAAAAAATAAAATAAAATAAGTTGGACCTTTATCTGACATTATATAAAAAAATTAACTCAAAATGAATCAAAGACCTAAATTTAGGAGTTAAAACTATAAAATTCTAGAAGAAAACATAGGGGACAATCTTCATGACACTGGATCTGGCAGTGATTTTTTGGCTATAACACCGAAAGCACAGGCAACAAAAGGAAAAATAAATTGTACTTCATCAAATGAAAAAATTTTGTGCATCAAGGGATACAGACAAGAGAGTGGCCAGGCTAGTCTCCAACTCCTGGCCTCAAGCGATCCTCTTGCCTTGGCTTCCCAAAGTGCTGGGATTACAGGCATCGGCCACAGCTCCTGGCCAATCTCTCCTTTAAAAACTGGAAATCTAAGAAACAAATACAAATCCAGTATGAAATTTCAATTTGCCTTAAATAACATAGGGTATGAATATCTAAGCCTAGCAAAACAAATTGTAATTTTTGGTCTTTATATATTCCAAATATTTTCTCCTAATCTGTGGATGGTTTGTATTTAATAACACTGAACCATACACTTAAAATTGGTTAAGATAGTAAATTTTGTTACATGTATTTTACTACAATAAACAATGTTTTTTTTGAGATGGAGTCTCACTCTGTCGCCCAGGCTGGTGTGATCTGAGCTCACTGCAAGCTCCACCTCCTGGATTCAAGCGATTCTCCTGCCTCAGCCTCCCGAGTAGCTGGCTTTATAGGTGCCTGCCACCAATGCATGGCTAATTTTTGTAATTTTAGTAAAGACAGGATTTCACCATGTTGGCCAGGCTGGTCTCAAACTCCTGACCTCAAGTGATCCACCCACCTCAGCCTCCCAAAGTGCTGGAATTACAGGCGTGAGCCACCACATCTGGCCTACAATTAATAATTTTTTAAAAGACATTTTAAAAAGGAAAGAAATCCACCTATCTTCACATGGCCTGTCTCATTTTCTGCTTCTCCTTTCTGGTGATGCTACAGTCACCATGGCCTACTCTTAGTTCTTGGAATATGTCAGATAATTTTCACATCCCAAGGCCTTTACTGTTGCCTGGAATTCTCTTGTCCCAGATTTTTTAGTAGCTGACTTCTTTTCTTTTTTCGATCTCAGTTTTAATGTCAACTTCTCAGAGAGGCCACATTTCCCCCACCTGTCTAAAGTGGGCCAACTCCAACATATCTCCCTTTTTATTTCCTTCATTAACACTTAGCATAGGCCGGGGGTAGTGGCTCATGCCTGTAATCCCAGCATTCTGGGAGACCAAGGCGGGTGGATCACCTGAGGTCGGGAGTTCGAGACCATCCTGACCAACATGGAGAAACCTTGTCTCTACTAAAAATACAAAAATTTAGCCGGGCGTGGTGGTGCATGTCTGTAATTCCAGCTACTCGGGAGGCTGAGGCAGGAGAATTGCTTGAACCACTGCACTCCAGCCTGGGCAACAAGAGTGAAACTCCGTCTCAAAAAAAACCCCAAAAAACACCTTAGCATAATCTTCAATTTTCTTGTTTATTTACTTACATACTTTCACACCCTCACTGCATATAAATCCTGTGAGAGGAAAGTTCTTGTCTTATTCACCTTTTTATTCCTGGCACCTAATACAGTCCCTAGCACTTAATACATATTTGTTGAATGAATAAATAAATGAATCACACATATGTGCTGATTTGGAAAAATTTTCAAGATATTTAAAAATTTTAAAGCTAGGTTCAGAAGGTATTTGGAAAGACTGCATTTTTGGTTAGATTTAAAAAATGCAGGATGGGAGGGAAGATCACCCGAGCCTAGGAGTTCAAGACCAGCTGGGCAACATAAGGAGACCCCATATCTACAAAAAATTAAAAAATGATCTGGGTGTGGTGGGACATGCCTGGTGGTATAGTCGCAGCTACACCAGAGGCTGAGGTGTGAGGATAGCTTGAACCCAGAACACTGAGGCTGTAGTGAATCTGATCTCATCACTGCACGCCAGCCTTGGTGACAGAGTGAGACCCTGACTCAAAAAAAAAAAAAAAAAAAAAAGAATAAAAGAAGCATATATGTGATTGTTAATGCATAGGACTTTTTTTTAAGAGACTACAAAAGCACCTGTTTATGACTGGGCATGGTGGCTCACGCCTGTAATCCCAACACTTTTGGAGGCCAAGACCGGTGGATTGCTCAAGCCCAGGAGTTCCAGACCAGCCTGGGCAACATTGTGAAACCCTGTCTCTACAAAAAAATACGAAAAAATTAGCCAGGCGTGGTGGTGCGTGCCTGTAGTCCCAGCTACTTGGAAGGCTGAGGCACGCGAATCACTTGAGCCCAGGAGGTGGAGGTTTCACTGAGCTGAGATCGCACCACTGTACTCCAGACTGGATGACAGACCAATACTCTGTCTCAAACAAACAAGAAAACGAAAAAGAACCTGTTTGTAATTTTATAATGAATACCTCTAGGAGTGAAACTTGAGTTTGTGGGGAAAGTGATCTTCTTATTTTTTAATATATCATTCTTTCCTATTTGGATTTTTACTATGCATATGCATTGATTTTGTAATTAAATTAAATTGAAAAAATACTATTAAAGTAGTACATTTTCTCTGCAGGGTGCAAAACTAGACCATTTCTAAGATTTGCCCCATCAGCCCATTATTTCTTCATCCTGAGTGACATTATAAAAAGGGTTCAGTGTTTTCCAGCAATGAGTGCATCCCTGGGGGTCACTGGTCTCTAAGTTGCTGAACTGAGCTAATGCTGACAATTACGAATACAACTAAAACCACTTCAAGGGGAATATTTCATGGTTTAAATGTGATATAGTTAGTTTATCAAAAGTAACTTTTAAAAAATAGCACTTCTTTGATGATATAATCATGATTACCTACCTTATGAAGTTTACGTTGTATAGATAGACATACATGTCGATTCAGGGACATATAGGATATTATTTTTTATGGGCTGTCATGATCTATAGTCTGCACTTACATATGTGAATCTCATTAGTAATTTAATACATTTGGCCCTTGGCCCTTTTTTATATTAGTGAATGATTTAGAGAACCTCCCATGTCCCCTAGATGTTTGCAGCAGAAAATGGGGTTGGAACTGGTAGGAAGTCGGCTGTAATAACTATATCCTTGTGCTTTTCCTTACTCAATAGTAAGCATGTCAAAATAGAGTTAATGCAAGAGAAATGTAAATGACCCTAGTCATAAATGCATGACTTTTCTATATAAGATTCTTTTACCTGAAGCAGAATTATTTCTAAACATAATATTGACATTGAGATAATCGTAGTATTTATACCTCTCGTCAAGGTTAAAGTTCCAAATCTGTGGAAAAATACATTAAATTGTCAGAAACTAGGGCACTGATCTAAATGAAAATTGATTCTTAGATACTTGAAATATATGAACTTTACTGAGATAATTTTGGTGAAAATTAACTAAATTACTTATTATTTCTGCCAGGATCCAAAATAATGAGGTAGTCACAGTGGCTTTAATTGTCAATGTGAGACACTAGTGTTTTCCTTTTCTGTTTAAACATTTAAATTTTATGTTAAGAATAAACTTTGCAAATAACTACTTAAATACTACAAATTCTGAATGCAAAGGAATGCTTTAAAATTATTCAAGCTGGCCAATGAGACCTGATGGGAAGTCTGCTAGGGGACTTGAGGGAAGGTTTTCTTCTGTGATGAAGAGACACATATGGGAAGAAATGCCTCTTCTTCCCCGGATATTCTTATCTAGACCCTGAAAGAACACCTGACCCTGTTGCAAATGTCTTGTTAAATGAGGGGGAGGGGAGTTTATCTGAGATGGCAAAGTGGAAAAGAGAAGGAGCCCAGCAACATAAAGACACCTAATAGTCACCAAATTAAATAGAATGAACTAGCCAGGGAGCCACTCCAGCGTAGGCTTCTTGTTAACATAAAATAATTTTTTTTAACTCTTAAAAGAGTATTCAAGAGCCGGGCGCGGTGGCTCACGCCTGTAATCCCAGCACTTTGGGAGGCCGAGGCGGGCGGATCACAAGGTCAGGAGATCGAGACCATGGTGAAACCCCGTCTCTACTAAAAAATAGAAAAAAATTAGCCGGCGCAGTGGCGGGCGCCTGTAGTCCCGGCTACTCGGGAGGCTGAGGCAGGAGAATGGCGTGAACCCGGGAGGCGGAGCTTGCAGTGAGCCGAGATTGCGCCACTGCACTCCAGCCTGGGTGACAAAGCGAGACTCCGTCTCAAAAAAAAAATAATAATAATAAAAAATTTAAAAAAAATAAAAAAGTATTCAAGAATGATTACACAGAGAGTCCAGAATGTGGAAGTAATTGAAACATTCAAACTAAGGTTAAATTACGTTATTCACACTTCGGGGATAATATAATATAAATTATGTCCTGAAATTAATATCCCATTAAAGCTTTCAACAAATTACTATAAGGAATCAGCAACCTTTTTCTCAAATTTTACCAGCTTCACTTTTTTTTTTTGAGATGGAGTCTCGCTCTGTCGCCCAGGCTGGAGTGCAGTGGCGCAATCTCGGCTCGCTGCAACCTCCACCTCCCAGGTTCAAGCAATTCTTCTGCCTCAGCCTCCCAAGTAGCTGGGTTGTGCCACCATGGCCGGCTAATTTTTGTATTTTTAGTAGAAGTGGGCTTTCACTGTGTTGGCCAGGTTGGTTTTGAACTCCTGACCTCATGATCCGCCCACTTTAGCCTCCCAAAGTGTTGGGATTACAGGTGTGAGCCACGCTCCTGGCCACCATCTCACTTTTAAGGGACAGTAAGTATGCTGTTCTAGAAAGTCTCCAAGGGAAAAAATAATGATTGACAAGGAAGATATTAACTGGAAGGAACAGTTAACTAGAGGGCATAATGTTGCAATTGCAGCCATGTAGAAAACTGATTTGAATTTCCTTCGTGTGTGTATATTTACATATGTGTTCTTGTGTGTTACATATGTATATGTCAGAGATTCCTGTGCCCCAAAAGACAAAAGTCACCTTTCAGAGAGTGTCATCCTTCTGTGTATATGAGCCCTCTCCCAGGAACCTGGAAACTTTGGTCCACTGGTGAGGTTATACATGGTCATGGGCTCTCTACCCCCTTGATAACCACACAGGACACAAAAACAGCAAGGCCCTATTTAAAGAAAAGAAAATGAATGACTATCTTCCATTTTGCAACAGCCATCATACATAAATCTTGTAGTTCTTCAAAAAAAGTAACATTTTCTCATGTGGATAAGCCTTTACTCTCTGGCTAGCTGCTATACCTTATCTACCGCCTCCACCCCACCGAGGTGGGATATCTTGGAGCAGAGGTGCTTAGAGATCATAAGTGGATTCAAAGACTCCCTGATTTGTTTGTGATGGGTTAAGTAAGTGAAACTTTGTCTAAAAACTTGGGGTCACCAGAAAGGAAGTTACAGTCTGGCCCATGGGCATGACTTCCTCCAGGCCCCTCAGGAAGAAATTTAGAACAACGAACGGAGGTCACATTTCAGTCCTCAGTTCCCTGGCATCTGAGGTCCACATGCCAGCAGATCCACCTGGTGGGGGTCCAGGTTTCTGAAAACAACTCAGATACATGTGCTAAGATGTTAAGACCTGTAATTCCAGCTACTCGAGAGGCTGAAGATGGAGGATTGCCTGGGCCCAGGAGGTCGAGGCTGCAGTGAGTCATGATAGTGCCACTGCACAAAGTGAGACTCTTTGCACAAGTGAGCTACCCTGCCCAGCCGACTATTTGTATTTTTAAAAATTGATCTAAGGGATACTAATCTTTTTTCTTTCTTTCTTTTTGTTTTTATGGAGACTCACTCTGTCACCCAGGCTGGAATGCAGTGGTGTGATCTCAGCTCATTGTAACCTCTGCCTCCTGGGTTCAAGAGATTCAGCGATTCTCATGCCTCAGCCTCCCAAGTAGCTGGCATTACAGGCGCCCACCACCACACCCAGCTAGTTTTCATATTTTTAGTAGAGACGGGATTTCACCATGTTGGCCAGGATGGTCTCCAACTCCTGATTTCAGGTAATCCACCCACCTCGGCCTCCCAAAGTGCTGAGATTACAGGCGTGAGCCACCGCTCCCAGCCTAGAAGGTTCTTTTCATCCCTTTTTGCCTTCCCTGATCGCTTACAACTGAGTTAGGTGCCCCTGGCAGACACTTTTTGTTTTTTGTTTTGTTTTATTTTTAGAAATGGGTTCTCACTTTGTTG
The DNA here is from genome assembly GCF_047675955.1 of Chlorocebus sabaeus. Classification (NCBI taxonomy): domain Eukaryota; kingdom Metazoa; phylum Chordata; class Mammalia; order Primates; family Cercopithecidae; genus Chlorocebus; species Chlorocebus sabaeus. The sequence continues at coordinate 71,144,653 of NC_132911.1, forward strand.
CCCAGGCTGGATTCAAACTCCTGGGCTCAAGATCCTCCTGTTTCAGCCTCCCTCACATTCGGTTCATAGCATCCAGAAATAATGTTTAACCAGTGATCTGAGCATCCCTTGGCCCAGTCAATTTGACACAAAAAATTAACCATCATGTATGTCTAGCAAAGGCATCATGCTTCCAGAGTCAGTCACTGTAGGGCAGCTTCCCGTTTGGCAAGCAGAGTTCAGGTCATGACAGAAGTATCAGCTACCTTGGCAGCCCAGTTCCATGGAATGGATTTAGAAATTGTTACTATAAATCCAGCCCAGGTTAGTTTCATCTCATGATTCTGTAAGTCATTAATAACCTATAAACTTCTCCCTTCCCTTCCCTTCCCTTCCCTTCCCTTCCCTTCCCTTCCCTCCCCTCCCCTCCCCTCCCCTTCCCTCTCTCTCTCTCTCTTTCTTTCTCTCTCTCTTTTTCCCTCCCTCCCTCCCTCCTCTCATTCCTTCCTTCTCTTTCTTTCTCTCTCTCCTTTTCTTTCCTTTTTTTTTTTTTTTTTGAGACAGGGTCTTGCTCCGTCACCCAGGCTGCAGTGCGGTGGCTCAATCACAGCTCACTGCAGCCTTGCCACCCTGGTAAGCCCCTTTCTATTTAAACTAGCTAAAGCAGATACTGCAGCCAAACTGATATACCTTCCTTACACGTGGGGGTGACTTTATGACCCAGTTCTGGCAATAAAATATAAGTGGAAGCAGCCAGGCACGGTGGCTCACGCCTGTAATCCCAGCACTTTGGTAGGTGGAGGCGGGCGGATCACGAGGTCAGGAGATCGAAACCATCCTGGCTAACACAGTGAAACCTTGTCTCTACTAAAAATACAAAAAATTAGCCAGGCGTGGTGGCGGGCGCCTGTAGTCCCAGCTACTCAGGAGGTTGAGGCAAGAGAATGGCGTGAACCTGGAAGGCGGAGCTTGCAGTGAGCCGAGATTGAGCCACTGCACTCCAGCTTGGGCGACAGAGCGAGACTCCATCCAAAAAAAAAAAAAAAAACCATATATATATATATGTATATGTATATTTGTGGACCAACCGATGATTGATGAACAAAGGCACTGAAGCATGAAATAGCTGTGTTTGTGTGCATGTGTTTACTAATAATTAAAATGTAAAATAGGAAGTGGTGGAGGGCAGTGACATAGGAAGAGGGTTCATAAATCAAGTTAAGGGGTTAGACTTCATCCTTAGATCATGGGATACCACTGAAGGGATTTGAGCAAGTATGTTACATCTTCAGGTTTGCATTTTTTGATGGGTTACTTGGGTGCAGCCAATACTGAAGGCTGGGAAAACAGTCAAGGCTACAAATTATAAGGTAAAAATGATGAATACCTGCAATAATTATTCTTACATACGTTTACAAATGTCAGAATATCAGTAGGGATTTTGTTTTTTGTTTTTTTTGAGAGGAAGTCTTGCTCTGCTGCCCAGGCTGGTGTGCAGTGGCTCAGTCTTGGCTCAGTGCAACCTCCGCCTCCCCAGGTTCAAGCGATTCTCCTGCCTCAGCCTCTTGAGTAGCTGAAATTACAGGCTCCTGCCACCATGCCTGGCTAATTTTTTGTATTTTCAGTAGAGATGGGGTTTCACTGTGTTAGCCAGGCTGGTCTCGAACTCCTGACCTCATGATCCACCCGCCTCGGCCTCCCAATTTGCTGGGATTACAGGTGTGAGCCACTGCACCCAGCCTGGTAGGGAAATTTTTTAACATGGCATTGCTAAGTCAGAGTGTGTACACTTACAATAGTGGGAGATACTGTCAAATTACATTTAAAAGAGCTTATACTCCCAACAGTACAAAAGTCCTCATTTCCTCACCTTCACTAATGATGAGTATTTTTTGTTTGTATCATTGACAGGTGAAATATGTTCTTCCATTGCTTTTTAAATGTGTATTTCTTAATTATGCCTGAACTTGTGTATCTTTTCATAAATCTCCCTCCCTCCCTCCCTCCCTCCCTCCCTCCCTCCCTCCCTTCCTCCCTCTCTTCCTTCCTCAGATTCTCATTCTATCACCCAGGCTGAAGTGCAGCGGGACAATCTCAGCTCACTGCAACCTCCACCCCCTGGGTTCAAGTGATTCTCCTGCCTCAGCCTGCCGAGTAGCTGGGATTACAGAAGCCTGCCAACATTCATGGCTAATTTTTGTATTTTCAGTAGGGACGGGGGTCCTTGTTGGCCATGTTGGTCACGAACTCCTGACCTCAAGTGATCTGCCCACCTCAGCCTCCCAAAGTGCTGGGATTACAGGCGTGAGCCACCGTGCCCGGCCCTGTTTGGTTTCTTTGTATGAACTGCTGTTTCTTACCATTTGTGGAAGTTTTTCTTTTTTCTTTTTATTTTTTGGTGGGGGAGGAAGGACAGTCTCGCTCTGTCACCTAGGCTGGAATGCAGTGGCTCGATCTTGGCTCCCATTTGTGCAAGCTTCTACTAAGTTGTTGGTGTTTTGCTTTTTTGAAATCTGAGAACTGATTTTATGTAAAGAGATTTACTGCTTTATCATGTGTTGTGATTTTTTCCTCTGGCTTGTGTTTTGTCTTTTGACCTTGTCTTTTGTGAATTTTTTTTTATGTAGTCAAAATTAGCCATCTTTCCCTTTAAGGCAGCTTGCGGGTTTTTGTGTCATGCTTCACCTTGCATGTTTAACTCTTCATCAAATGGAGATAATGAGCCAGGGAAGACACACCTGGCTTGCACTGAGCTGCCTACATGCACTTTCTCAGCTATTATTTCATATCAACTTTGTGAGCTAAGGGGAAGAGGGCAAAAGGCAAGAGAAATGTGTTGAGAACAAACCCTATACCAAGTGCTTACCACAGTGAGAGACCTGTAGCAAAGGACAGTGTTTTCCAACCAAACTAGGGGTGCAAACTCAAGTGCTTTAAGCATCCAGGCAGTAACGGAGCAGGTAGTCTAGGAAAGGAACCAGGCTCTCAGAGCCATACTGCCTGGGCCTGAATCTGGGCTCTGATTAGCTGGACAACGCTGGGCAAGTTTCTCAGACTCTTTCCTAATCCATTTGCAAAGGTCCAGGAAGGTCCTCAGTATCACCACAGTCATTTTGGTGTGTTCTAAACTATATATAAGGTCAAATAAGTTGGAATACTGAGCAATTAGGTTGTAAATTGTTGATGCAGATAGTTCATCTCTACTGTATAATTGGGCTAAAATGTCCATACCATGACTGGAATGTGAGGAAAATAACGTAGCTTTATGTCCTGTATCATCTTGTTCTAGAATCCCCACTCCTGAAGAGGAAAACCACCTGCCAAACAGATCCCTTTTGATGTTAGTCTCTGTTCATTAAATATTCAGCCAAGTAAAAGATGAAGCTCTATCAGTGCTGTTTACACTCAATGGGCTTCCTGCCTGCCCTTCTCCATCCATCCCTAGATGGCTTCAGGGAGCAGTTGTGAATCAAAAGAACATGGAGGGAGGGACTGCAGGCTCCCATGCTGTCTGTCCTCTGGGTCTAGACTGCACTGACATAGTGTCTGTCACCACCTGGTCCTTCAGGGTCATGCTGGCACCCACTGCTGAGATCCTGCATCCTGCTTACAATCTCCCCTTTTGGGGGCCATGTACTCTGCGGCCTCCCGTGTTCTGGCATCCTGGCCTGAGTACTCTCAGCAGCTTGTGACCTGTGGCAGCCTGCAGTGTGGGGCTGCCCTCAGGACCCTCCCTCAGCCATTGCTCATCTTGCCTGCCCGGGGTGTGGCTCTGGGCAGAATCCAGAGCTTTGTCAGGCTTTGTCTAGAGAACTGTGGCAAGGTCAGCCCTTGTCTCCAATTCCTCACTGCCCCACGCTTACCTATTATTCCCAAGGTGGACACCAGTGGAGGTTGACACTTCCACTATCTCTCAGTGCTTTGGCCTCCCTTCCCTGTTAGCACCTTTAGTAAAATTCCATTTATAGACCTCCAATCTTGGCGCTTATACACAGAGGGGAGCTTTTGGAACTTAGAATTCGATTTTCTCTCTTCATAAAGTATGAAATTTAAGTCTATTATCTTGCTTGCTAGAGACTCTCCAAGTTATTTTTGCATTTTCATTTCTTTTTTGTTGAGACGGAGTTTTGCTCTCGTCACCCAGGCTGGAGGGCAATGGTGCTATCTCTACTCACTGCAACCTCTGCCTCCTGGGTTCAAGTGATTCTCCAGCCTCAGCCTCCCAAGTAGCTGGGATTATAGGCACCCGCCACCACGCCCAGGTAATTCTTGTATTTTTAGTAGAGACGGAGTTTCACCATGTTGGCCAGGCTGATTTCGAACTCCTGACTGTAGGTGATCCATCCACCTTGGCCTCCCAAAGTACTGGGATTACAGGCATGAGCCACTGCACCCAGTCTATTTTTGTATTTTCAAAGGTGTACAGTGACTTCGCCTTTGGCCCTTAAGTCAATGAGTTAGGGACACTGAGGGCCACAGATCAGTTTAGTAATTAAAAATATATTATCTCCTCTTTCCTCTAAACTGCTGCATGCCCTAAGGATATTTACTCACATGAGAGTCCCTAACTCAGCCTGTAATCCCAGCACTTTGAGAGGCCAAGGTATGTGGATCACTTGAGGTCAGGAGTTTGAGACCAGCCTGGCCAACATGGTGAAACCCCGTCTCTACTAATAGGACAAAAATTAGCCAGGTTTGGTGGTGTGTGCTTGTAATCCCACTACTCAGGAGGCTGAGGCAGAGGAATCACTTTAACCTGGGAGGCAGAGGTTGCAGTGAACCCAGATTGTGCCACTGCACTTCAGCCTGAGTGACAGAGTAAAACTGTTTCTCAAAAAAAAAAATAATAATAATAAAGTCCCCAACTCATCACCTATTAAGAAGTAGAAACTAAGTCTTTTGGTAGGATCTATTTCTTCTTTGACCCCTTCGTACCTCCACTTTTCCCCTTCCTCAAGTTTGATTAAACCTCTATCTTGAAAAATAAGCTCTTACCTCCCACCACTGAACCATACTGTCCATTCCGGCAAGAAGCTCTACTTCCTGTCAACAAAGAAAAAGAATGTGCTAATGTAAACAAAGTGTGTATCCCTAGAGTGGCCACAAGTCTGGGTGGGGCTCGCATAGGTTAGGGGAAGAGGAGAGACTAGTAGTCATTGCTTACCGCGAGTTTTCTGCCTTCTGTTAAGCCACTTCCGTTACCACCATCACCCTAGACATTGTCCAGTGTCCAGTCTCTGGCACTGGCTGACTGGAGAGGAAAATAGACCACCTGGGCCCAGTCTTCATTACAGCAGGTGTGGCTGCTCTCTGGACCTCTCAGACTGAGTGTGGCTCACCACTGGCAGCTTTTGTTGTTCTGGTTTGGTTCTAAAGTCAGGTCTCCTCTTTGAGTCAGTCTCTCCTGTGTGTCCCTATAACCACACACCTATAGCAGGACTGGACACTGGTGGAACCGGCCTCTTCTTTCTAAATGGGGGATCTGAAAATAGCTTCGCACCTTTCCTCCTCTCTTGACTTGCCTGCCTCTGCCATTGCATACTATTATTCTTACTTGATTGTAGCCCATGTTTCAAGTTGACTCTGGTACAGGGTCTTATGGCCGCAAGGTGGTACAGATGTTCTACACCCAGAGTAGGGACAATCTTGCATATGCCTACTTTTTAAAAATACAGCTTAATTAATTTTTTTTTTTTCTCCTGAGACAGGGTCTTACTGTCTCTCTCCTAGGCTGGAGTGCAGTGGAACAATGATGGCTCACTGCAGCCTCCACCTCCTGGGCTCAAGCAATCCTTCTACCTTAGTCTCCTGAGTAGGTGGGACCACAGGCACATGCCACCATGCCCAGCTAATTTTTAAATTTTTTTGTAGAGATGGGTTCTCGCTACATTGCCCAGGCTAGTCTTGAACGGGTTCTCGCTACATTGCCCAGGCTAGTCTTGAACTCTTGGCCTCAAGTGATCCTTCTGTCTCAGCCTCCCAAAGTGCTGGGATTACAGGCATGAGCCACTGCACCTGGCCTTAAAAAGTTTTTTGTTCCACATCATATATCCATCTACATAAACAATTAAGCTACCTTGGCCAGGCACAGTGGTTCACGCCTATAATTCCAGCACTTTGGGAGACTGAGGCGAGCAGAACACTTGAGGTCAGGAGTTCAAGACCAGTCTGGCCAACATGGTGAAACCTTATCTCTACTAAAAACACAAAAATTAGCTGAGCATGGTGGCGGGTGCCTGTAGTCCCAGCCACTCAGGAGGCTGAAGCAAAAGAATTGCTTGAACCCAGGAGGCGGAGGTTGCAATGAGCCGAGATGGTACCACTACACTCCAGCCTGGGCAACAGAGGGAAACTCTGTCTCAGAAAAACAAACAAACAAAAAAAACCAGAGTTAAGCTACTTTATAATAGCACACATTTAACATTTTTAAGTTAGTGATTTCAGAGTCTATCTGAAAGTAAAAATGGTTACAATAAATTTTTCTTTAGACATCACATTGCTTGAAATGGCCCCCAGTTTCTAATGGCTAAAAAAAATGGAGATGAGTGATTAAAGTTCATCCCCAGGACATAATTCTTGACCCTGGGAGGGCAGGAATGCATGAGATAATTAAGTAACATTCATATGCACAAGAAAAGACTACTGACATAATCTTTAATACGATTATTCTTTAGTTTATTATTTAAAACCTTATGACAGCTAAAATGCTAAGGTATAATTTATAATGAAAGCATTTGAGTGATTGAGGTATATTTCACTGAGCTGGTTTGTCCTATGAGTTGAAATTAAGACTTGTATAAACATAAAAAGGGAAACCTTTCCCAGATTTATGTAGTTAGGTAAGAATACTTAATGTCCCTCACTCCCAACTGTGCTGCAGTGCCACTGCGCAGTGCTCCGAGTCTAAAGGCAGCCAATCTATAGGATTTAAGGAACATTTATTTTTCAGTACAACAGCTGCCTATAAGACCACCAGCTAGCATTACATAACAAAAGTACATATTATCTTTGAGATACACAACTTTACAGTATTTTCCTAGTGCTTTTAAAATTTTACAATCTTAGCTTTTGAGTTCTTTTAAAATGACAATAACAAAAACAAAATGAAAAAATCTAAAGTGCATGCATCAGAGAAAAACAGCAATACTATACTGTGTCTTACACTATCTGGGAAATTAGGTAACAATCACATCCTCTAGCCATAATAGGCTGGAGTGCAGTGGCATGATCATGGCTCACTGTAGCCTCAATCTCCCAGGCTCAGGCAATCCTCTCACCTCAGCCTCCTGAGTAGCTGGTACTACAGGCACACACATCAAGCCCTGCTAATTTTTCTGTATTTTTAGTAGAGAAGGAAGGGGTTTCACCATGTTGCCCAGGCTGGTCTTGAACTTCTGACCTCAAGTGATCCTCCCACCCTGGCTTCCCAAAGTGCTGGGATTATAGGCATGAGCCACCTAACCTGGCCACCAACAATGATTTTTAAAAACTCGACTGGACGTGGTGGCTGACGCCTGTAATCCCAGCACTTTGGGAGGCCAAGGTGGATGGGAGATCGAGACCACCCTGGCTAACATGGTGAAACCCCGTCTCTACTAAAAATACAAAAAAATCAGCCGGGAGTGGTGGCAGGCACCTGCAGTCCCAGCTATTTGGGAGGCTGATGCAGGAGAATGGCGTGAGCCTGGGAGGCAGAGCTTGCAGTGAGCCGAGATTGCGCCGCTGCACTCCAGCCTGGGCGACACAGCGAGACTGTCTCAAAAAACAAAACAAAACAAAAAACAAACAAAATCATTAATTTGTCACCAGGTGAAGACAGAATCTGCTAGTGCTAGAGGAGTCAAAGTTCATAGCTTTTCAAATAAAATACACAATTGATATAATTTGTAGTAACCCACACGTAATAAGAAAAGAGCATTTAGATTAAGCCATCTCTCAAAATATTTATATAGTAGATATAAATTGAGATCAGAAGCAGTTTGATTTGTGGTTTCTTCTCCCTGCCAGCTAATAATAACAATACGATTATACATAGAGCCAACAAGCCACTTGTCTTATCGTGTCATGATAACAAATATAAATCATGTGTTCATTTCTAAGTGAATCATGTTGGCCACTGTAAAGAGATGTTCTGTGTATATTAGATTATTTCCTCAGCGGTGGCTCATGCCTGTAATCCCAGTTGTTTGGGAGGCTGAGGTGGGTGGATCACTTGAGGCCAGGAGTTTGAGAACAGCCGGGGTCACATGGCAAAACCCCATCTCTACCCAAAATACAAAAATTAGCTGGGAATGGTGGCGCACCTCTGTAATCCCAGCTACTCGGGAGGCTGAGGCAGGAGAATCGCTTGAACCTGGGAGGTGGAGGTTGCAGTGAGCTGAGATCTCGCCACTGCACTCCAGCCTGGGCAGCAGAATGAGACTCCATCTGGAAAAACAACAGAGGCTGGGCGCTGTGGCTTGCGCCTGTAATCCCAGCACTTTGGGAGGCCGAGGCAGGTGGAACACTTGAGGTCAGGAATTCGAGACCAGCCTGACCAACATGTTGAAACCCTGTCTCCTACTAAAAATACAAAAGTTAGGTGGGCATGGTGGTACATGCCTGTAGTCCCACTTACTCAGGAGGCTGAGAGGCATGAGAATCGCTTGAACCCAAGAGGTGGAGGTTGCAGTGAATGGAGATTGTGCCACTGCACTCTAACCTGGGAAACAGTGAGACTCTGTCTCAAAAAAAAAAAAAAAAAAAAAAAAGACGGCATGGTAAAAAAGAAGCTAACACCAAGCAGGCATCTATCATCTAAAAAGATTTTCAAAAGTACCTTCAGTGTTTGTTAAATATCCAAAGAGAGAAACACAAATTTAACAGACTAATTTTTAAATGAGTACTTTATTTTTATAATACCTCTTATCATGACCGTTCACCATTAAAGCATTAAAACAGCATGTTCCTTTGAATCTTCGAGTGAAAATATGCAATTTCTCCTCTGTAATTTTCCAACCTACCAACACCTATCATCATATCTAGCAATTTAATAAAATGTTATGAAAATCTGTAACAAATACACTTCTTTGGCATTAAAACAACTTGTAACTGGATGAGAAGAATTAAAAAGTAATACCATCAAGGGCAAAGCTCTACTAACTATTTAACAGGATGACTTAGAAGTCTAATTATTCAACACATAGTTGTTTCCCCAGTTAAATGCTTTAAAAACTAGCCAAACTAATAAATCTTAAGAATTATTAGCAAGAAAACAATGTTTCTGAAATTCTTGCTGTTAAATTTAGTGTTTACAATTCAGTTTGGGGTAACTTTAAAGAAGTTTTGATTTCATTCCTTAGGATAAAGATTCTTTTTAGCACTTCTTATGTCAATAACTTGTAATAGTGAATGGCTGAATCCAAATCTCATTTTACTTTTTATTTTTCCATGTTATATGAGTAGGTAAATATGTTTACAAATATTTAAATATGCAAGTACTTTTCTACATATTAATATGTAGAGAACTTTTATTATATATCTTTCTTGCAAAAAGATATGCTTCGGTCACATTATGAGTGTATTCACATTAAAACAATAAAACTGGGCCAGGCATGGTGGCTCTTGCCTATAATCCCAACACTTTGGAAGGTGAGGCGGGAGGATTTTTTGAGCCAGGATTTCAAGACTAGCCTAGGCAACACAGTGAGACCCCATCTCTACAAAAAATAAAAGAATTAGCCAGGTGTGGTGACATGCACCTACATTGTGAACTCTGCTGTCCGCTGACACCTGGTCTTCTGTTCACACTGGACTGCAGGGATTCCCAGTGCCTTCCACAAGTTGCAAACACAGTAAGATACAGAATAACCCTCTAGGAAGGTGGCCAAGCCCTGTCCTCTGAGCAAACCATTTCTAATACTCCAAACCAGTTTTCTGAGAGGGAAAAATAACTACTCATTGAATTTATTGCATCTTCATATTACTGCAACAGTTTTCTTCAACTGAAATGGCGTCTTAGACCAACTTAAGCACAGTATGGTTTTCACAAAAAAGGAATACTGGTATATTATAAACACAGATTTTATCTTTCTAAACTAGGAAGACTGCACCAACAGAAATGAACTTTTCTGTTTGTAATAGATACACTATAGCAATGTGTGCACTCTTTAGCTACATACACAATTGTTTGCTTTCAAGTGACTTCTTTTTTCTAATAATTTCTCTTGCACTATATAGTAGTGACTCTCATACTGAACAGATAAGCTGTGTGTTTTATATAACACTGATTATTTCATTTCACATTTAGACAGATATACCTGAACATCCAACTATGGGTTCACATGTAAACTTTCAGAAATTTTGTTATGTCTCATATAATAAATATAGAATTATGTCATAGTATTTATAAACAATAGCCACCACTTCTACCAGCCCCCACCAGGGGAGAGCCTAAGGCTGTGAGTCTGTTGGAGTGTTGTCATTATTTGTTTTTTCTCCAGAAACAGAATGCTTCAGAAACTGACCAGTAGCACCGACGTACAATCTTGATCGCATGGGCCATTTCTGAAAAAGATTATTTCAACAAGAATTCAAAGTTAGTAATTGTGACATATATTAACGTGGTCTACAATGTTAAAGATTGCAAACAGCCCAATGCAAATGCAATATTATGTAGCTAATAACAATTATAAGTATGAAGTACAAGGAACAACATGAAAAAATGTTTATTAATGCTCACAGTAAAAAACAAAAATATACTCAGACTTTGATTAAAATTTTAGAAGTAATAGGTGTGCTTATGGATAAGAACTGCAAGAAATCATGAAAAATAAATATAGTTAAAGTGTAGAAAAATATATCTGCCTGTAATGTTTTAGTTTCAAACTAAACCTAAAACAAAATTAAGCCTAAAACTAGATCCTTGGCTTTAAAAATATTTTTTAAAGTCCCAATTTTAGTATATGTGCTGCCAAAGTGAGCACTATATTTTAAAAAGTTCTACGTGGTATTATGTGTCTACATGTATCAAAGGACCACAGTGAAAAGTGTCAACTATCTACACATGTTCTTTTTTTTTTTTTTTTTTTTTTTAAGACGGAGTCTCGCTCTGTCACCTAGGCTGGAGCGCAGTGGCACGATCTCGGTTCACTGCAACCTCCGTCTCCTGGGTTCAAGCGATTCTCCTGCCTCAGCCTCCTGAATAGCTAGAATTATAGGCGCCTACCACCACGCCTGGCTAATTTTTGTATTTTTAGCAGAGATGGAATTTTACCACATTGGCCAGGCTGGTCTTGAACTCCTGACCTCAAGAGATCACCTGCCTCAGCCTCCCAAAGTGCTGGGATTACAGACGTGAGCCACCAAGCCCAGCCCCATCTATGCATCTTATCTAGCTAAAAACAGTATCTAGAAGTCATAAATATTAGAATATTTGGTATTATACTAAGAGAATATCCCGATTAAATGTCTGTATGTATTGACATCATCTAGCTCTAACCTTTTGGTAATCATCACATTTGAATTACTGATGGTGATTTTTCTAAATTCATCTCAAACAATATAATTTATTGCCAGACAGACATCATGATGGAAAAACATATTACACGAGTAGTTCTTTCAGAATAAAACTCTTTTTGGAAGGAGGCAGGTGTCATATAATCAGTTAAGTTCTAAGATCCGTAGAATACTACTTTTGTTTAATACAGAGATGGACTTTAAAAAGAAAAGCAACTCCTAAAGGTCAGCAATCTGGTCCCACACTCTCCGGGGAGCAAGTGCTGCCTTATGTAAGCAGGCTACCTATCTTCATCAGCGAACACACACAGGCCAGCTGCTAGTTACATAGCACCATAATATGTTTTTAAATGCCTGGCAGATAATCCATAGTGCTCAAATAGAGGTACAATTATTAACACGCCAAAGAACATTAAGAACTCTGGGTTCGCAACCCAAGTTGCATATAAGACTCACCCAGAGAGCTTTAAATAAATACTGATGGCCAAGTCACACCACAGAACAATTAAGTCAGAATGGACTATTAATTCTGTTACAGAGTTAAAAGAATGTAAGTAGAGTTAGATCTCAGATGGAATAATATAAACTCTCATTGCACTTGTGAGCACAGTTATTTTCACCTAAACTGGGACTCCAAATGTAAAACATAGCCATAAAGAATAAGTGGGCATGTGATACTATCTGGAAAGTTTTGTTCTGTGGCAACCAACCAAAGTCCTAATTTTTATTATTTTATTTTATTATTATTTATGAGACAGTGTCTCATTCTGCTGCACAAGCTGGAGTGGCAGTGGTGTGATCATGGCTCACTGCAGCCTAAACCTGCTGGGCTCATGCAATCTTCCTGCCTCAGCTTCCTGAGTTAGGACTACAGGTGCCTGCCACCATGCTGGGCTAATAAAAAACTTGGTTTTTTTGTTTGTTTATTTATTTGTTTTTGCAGAGGCAGAGTCTCACTATGTTGCTTTGAGTTCGAGGGTGGTCTTGAACTACTGGGCTCAAGTGATCCTCCTGCCTCAGCCTCCCAAAGTACTGGGATTATAGGTGTGATCCACCATGCCTGGACTCAATTTTTAAAAATAATACATACGCATTCCTATACATCCTAGGTGTATCATTGTCAGTGGTCCTGTTCCTGGGATCTTTTACAAAGATAAACTAATGTGTTTTTTATTTTTATTTTTTTTGAGACGGAGTCTTGCTCAGTCACCCAGGCTGGAGTGCAGTAGCGTGATCTTGGCTCACTGCAACCTCGGCCTCCAAGGTTCAAGTGATTCTCCTGCCTTAGCCTCCCAAGTAGCTGGGATTACAGGCATGTGCCACCATGCCCAGCTAATTTTTGTATTTTTAGTAGAGATGGGGTTTTGCCATGTTGGCCAGGATGGTCTCGAACTCCTGACCTCAAGTGATCCACCCACCTCAGCCTCCCAAAATGCTGGGATTACAGTGTAAGCCACCACGCCCAGTCAAACTAATATGTTTTAGAAACTGGAGTGAGGTTTATCTGATGTATCAAGATCTGGCATTGTTATATCAGATTAAAGTCCTTAATTATACTGAAGATCCCAGTGCTGTAGTGTTTGTGTCCCTCCAAAATGCACATGTTGAAGCTCTTACCTCCAAGGTGATGGGATTTAGAGACAAGGCCTTTGGGAGGTAAAAAGAGTTAGATTAGGTCATGAGGAACTAATACCCATTTAAGAAGAGGAAAATCGGGCCAGGGCAGTGGCTCATGCCTGTAAGCCTAGCACTTTGGGAGACTGAGGCAGGCGGATCACGAGGTCAAGAGATCAAGACCATCCTGGGCAACATGGGAATCGCTTCAACTCTGGAGGTGGAGGTTGCAGTGAGTTGAGATCACACCACCACACTCCAGCCTGACGACAGAGCAAGAGTCCGTCTCAAAAAAAAAAAAAAAAAAAGTTGGATGTGGTGGCTCATGCCTGTAATCCCAGTACTTTGGGAGGCCCAGGTGGGTGGATCACCTGAGGTCAGGGGTTCGAGACCAGCCTCGCCAACATGGTGAAACCCCGTTTCTACCAAAAATACAAATATTAGCTGGGCGTGGTGGTGGGTGTCTGTAATCCCAGCTACTTGGGAGGCTGAGGCAGAAGAATCACTTGAACCCAGGGGGCAGAGGTTGCAGTGAGCCGAGATTGCACCACTGCACTCCAGCCTGGGTGACAGAACGAGACCCCATCTCAAACAACAACAACAACAAAAGGCACTTAAATAAGTGACTCAAAAATAACAAAACCCTGTTATCTATTTTTTTCAATTATTGTTTACCTATCATAGACAATGATTATAAAATAAGGGGCACGATAATAAAGTCATTTGTATTTTTCTGCCAATGTAGAGATCTGAAATATATTTCTGTTTCTTAGACAATCACTGCCTTTTGGGCAGCTGATGCTGATGGAAATAAATTGCTCATACCCCACAGGGATTAATAACTGCCATTTCAGGCTATGCACCAGGTCCCCAGTCTCTTAAACTTCCAGTTTCATTTGAGATGTTTGTTCTCTTTTTTTGAGACAGGGTCGTGCTCAGTTGCCCAGGCATGCAGTGGTGCAATGTAGCCACAATCTCTTGGGCTCAAGCAGTCCTCTCGCATAAGCCTCCCCAGTAGCTGGGACTACAGGTGCACACACCACAGCCACCTAATTTTTAAAATTCTTAGTAGAGAGGAAGTCTTGCTATGAAATGCTCTTAAAGTAAATCCCCAACAGTGGTAATGTGCTAACAATACTGATAATAAGGACTTGTGATTCAAAATAATGACCTTGAAATATTTGTTAAAAAGCTTTGATCATCAGGGTAAGACCTAACACTATGTTGTAAGGCAGAAGAATGAAGTCATTTTAGAACACTTTTTACTAAACAATAGTTTATAATGAGCCTTTAGTTAACCATAAAAGTACAAATAGGATATTTTAATTTCTTTCACATTAATCAAAGGTAGACAATGTTTAAACATTTTGGTAGTGTCTGTAAAATAATGTGTTAACAGTTAACAGGTGGTTTCAATTATGTACATAACATCTCTTTCCTCTGAACTTCCGTAGCACATAATTATAGTTCTTTTATGGAAAATGTAACATTCTCCCTACCAGTACTGTTGTTTCTTTGTCGTTGTCTCAATAATATGTTCATATAGGAAAGGGACTGAGTCTTATTGTGTTCACTCCCCTAAAATAGTGCTTTGCACACAGTAAGAATTCAATAAATGTTTGATTTTAGAACATGCTTGATTTTAGTCACTTGTTCAAGCAACATTAATTTCATTAAAAAAAAAATCTTTGGCTTTGTATCATTATCTCTAGAGTTGTCTTTTAAAATATTCAATTAAAACAATCAATATTTACAAATAAAAAGTTATGATTATAAAAACATTTGGTACATGAATCTAGTGCAAAAAGACGCTTGCTATGTTTATTGTTACATGGAAATGACGCTTCTAACATTATTCATTCAAAAAAAGCATTCCAAGAAAAAATAAGATGAAAAGCATCTTGACTTCTCATTCTGAATTATGTCTCCCATAAAGTATTTAACAGATGCTCTTTGTATTACAATCTACTTAATGTTAAAATAAACTCCTTGAGCTTATGGCAAATGTCAAATCAAAAGAAATCTAATATTAATGGTATATTCGAATAGCAATCTAATGAACACGGTAATACAGAACCCCTTAATAATGACTTTTCTGCTGAGATTATAAGCTTACAAATGAGATAAGGTATATCATAATTATAAATAATGATATTTCATGTCTTCATATTTAATATTGAAATGATTTAAGTCTATCATTATGATTATATTTGCAAAGTAAATTTTGTTAAACCTTACCACAGAATGGTAAGTTCAGTTAATATCAGAGGGTGTGCTTTACCATATTGAATAATTTATTGAACACTGATATACTTAAAGCTAAGTCTTAAGTATTAACTTTGCATTTGTGTGTGTGTGCGTGTGCGTGTGCGCGCGTGTGGCCAAATATTTCAGGGTGGTGAAGCCAAAACTCTGAAAATTTAGGTTTGGCAAATAATGAGATGATGCATTTGGAACAGAAAGATTAGTGTAAGGTTTCAAAACAATCAAATCTAGAAGAAGAGGATGATGCAAAAACCGACTACTGCAATAGGTAACGAAGCATAATCATATATACCATGTTAAGTGAAAATTTTACCTATATGTAAAGAAATTATGCAAAATGGATTCTCTTGTCTAATTTTGTACATTACAGACTTTGAATTTAGTAATCAATTCACTCAACACACATGCCAATCTATTGCGAACGTATTTAAAAACACTGTAGTTTTTTCTAATACTTTTGGTAGCTGTCAAGTATATGATATTTAGCCTTTATTTAAACGGACTGAAATTTTACTACATAGAGATGCAGAATGGTCTCATTTGTTCTTACTAGTTTTACCAAAACATTTCAACAGTGTTTTCCTAGAATCACTTAGGGCCATTACTCCAGTGAAATCTTTCAAATATCCCATAAAAATCAATGAAAGCATAATTATATAAATAAAAGATGCTTAAAAACTCTCCAAGGGTCATACATACAACTCAGATATTAAACATTATCAGGATGTGCAACCAAGCCCCCATTTCTCACCTTGGAAGGTACACAAATCCTTCAGAGGCATCCTGTTAGGGGCCTGCGAGACTCTTACTCAAGCCACCCCGGCTTTAAACGCCTCACTCGCCACCTGCGAACGGCGAAGGAGCAGCCTCTCGCTGCGGGGACCTTGCCACCTGTACCCTCGCAGGCCGAGGTCGTTCTCCCGGTCGGCTTCCCGCCTCACCCGAAATGGAATGAGAGCATCTACCCAAGACAGTGACTGGCAGGGCAGATCAAGGTGTCCTGGTCTCGGCCCCAGCCCCGCGGTGCGCCCCCGCCCGCTTACCTTGACCGGGTGCAGGTAGCCTTCGCCGCGCAGGGAGCCCAACCCGGGGTCCGCCGCCGCCTCGGCGTCGTCCTGCAGGCTGCGGGTGAGGTGCGCGATGTAGGTGGTGGCCAGCAGCAGCACGTCCAACTTGGATAGCTTGGTGTCGGGCGGCACGGACGGCAGCGTGCGCTGCAGCTCCAGGAAGGCGTGCCGCAGGGTCTGCACCCGGCTGCGCTCCCGCGCTGCATTCGCAGCCGCCGGCCGCCCGCTCCCGGAACGCGCACCGCCCCCGGGGCCCGCCGGCCCCGGCCCGGTCAGCTCGGTACTCGAGTCGCGGATGGCGGCGGCCAGGGGCGCGGGCTCGGCGCTGACGCTGAGAGGGCTGCCCGCGGGGCGGTCGCGCTCCATGGCAGCTTCCCGCGCCGCACGCGCTGCAAAGGACCGAAGGTGCGGTGACGCCAGGGGGTGGTCGGGCTTAACCTGAGAGGCGCAGCCCCCTGGTTCTCCCCGTGCGCCCACTAGCAGCCCAGCGGGGCTGAGGGCGCTCTAAAGCGAGCTCGTTTTGCCTGGGGCGCGTTTTGCCTCCTGACGTCTGGGGCGAGTTGCGGGGCTCCGGAGTTCTTGGGCTTCCTAGAAGGATGATGAGAGGGGCGGTGCCGGCTTTGCTTTTCAGGGGCAAATTAAGCGAAAGGTCTACTCTACTCGGGAAGAAAGATCTCGGAAGCTCAGTTTAGGATCGGCACTCGTTCGCGATTCGGCGACTTTATCCAACCCGGCGCGCACGAGAGGTGGCGCGGCTCCTCCTAGCCGACGCCGCGGAAAACCACGGCTCACCAGCTGCCCTCGGCCTTTCACGCCAGGGGGGATTTCTGCCCGAGGAGTGGGGGACCTTTAGCCTCACCTCGGAGTAGTCACCCGCCACCGTTCCAAGCCCAGGAGCCGCACAGTACGGGTCTGACGGGCCCCTCACCTTTCCTGGAGCAGCTGAGTGGAGCTCCGCTCTGCCGTGCGGCGGGCGAGGGGCGTGGAGCAGGGCCTGTGTGGCCAGGGCCGCACTGGTCACTCCATCCTCGTCCGGCCGAAGCCCAAAATCGACGGCTGCTTCCAACTCACGCTGGCCGTGACTTACGCGGGCGCCCCGCGGCTCCGGCCGGCTACGGCAGGTCGGGCGGAGGGCCTGGCCCACCCAAGGGGCTACGCCAGGGGCTGAAGCGGCTTAGAGGGTCATTAATCAAACCGCCGGGTGGGTCGGGCTCAGGGGGCGGGGCGTCCTCCTGGCCCCGCCCCTCGGTTCAGCGCCTCACGCTGCTTTTCCCTAGGCGCCTCGCTGAGGGCGGCGTGTGGAAAGTCTGGGGTGTCGGCTGCCGGCTGCGGTGGGGCAGGGCTGGAGGCCGCGGGTGAGGCCTGTGGTTAACCTCGCGCTGCCGAGGTCCTACCTCCTCGGGTCCAGTCTGATTCCAGGGCGCTTCCAGCTGAGGCGGGAGCGTTGCCGTTTGGTTGAGCGTGACTTTTAAGCTCTGTGAGGAAAAGTCAAGCGCGCCACATCGAGGCGCTAGCCGTTTATTCTACCACAAGGTAAAAGATTCATACTGTCCTAGTTACCCTAAAGCTGGGAGATACACTGCACTTCCTACCAGACCCCGAATGCTCCCGCTGTCCGTAATTCTTTAAGAAATTCCCAGAGCAGGCAGCCCTTGGATCGTGGGTGCTTCTCCCCGGGGACGCGGACCTTGCTGACTGCCTCTGCTGCCCGCGCGGGGGCCACCGCTCTTTAATTATTTGGACGAAACATTCTTTTCTGGTTTTGCTCTTGTGGACCCACGGGAAGCGTGACTTGCAGCGAGGCAGGACCCGATCCCAGGCTTCTTTAGAAAGCGGGCACTGCGCCCCAAGGCCTGTTCAGAGTCGCCCCAGAAAGCCATGGGCCCCCGGGCGCCCCAATCCGCAGCGGTTTCTGCAGGTCCTGGACCCGTCGCCTTCGTAGGTGAAATCTGAGTACTTTCCAACAACATAATTAGAACACACTCGAAACAATGCCTGCAATTCGCAGAGTAGGACATTTTCTGTTTTTGTGTTTGAGACAGGGTCTCTGTCGCCCAGGCTGGAGTGCAGTGGTGCCATCTCGGCTCACCTCAGCCTCCAACTTTCGGGCTCAAGCCAAGAGCAGGATATTTTCTTATATTCTTTGGGGTCAATCGGAATATCAAATTTAAAATGTCACTAAAGAAACCGCGCTCTTGTATATGCACCATCATTTAATACTTTCCAGTAGATTTCTAAGTTGGAACTACTGTAACCAAGTCGTCAGCAGTCCTGATGGCACTATTTGGATGTACTGGTCCACAAATTAAGTACATTAGTGAGTCAGAATGGCACTTAGGCTTTCATCTCAATTCCCACCCAATAACTGTAATTAGATTTACACTTTAGAAAGAAGCACACCAAAATTCCATTGATTCAAAAAGGGGCTCGGTGCGGTGGCTCATGTCTGTAGTCCCAGCTACCCCCAAGGCTGAGACGGAAGGATCTCGTGAGCCCAGGAGGTTGAGGCTGCAGTGAGCTGTGATCACGTCATTGAAGGGACTTCTATTGCTGAATGAAAAAGTACATATTTTTCCAGTAAATTGTTTGTAATGAGGAATAAAGCAACTAGATCCCTGAATTCACAGGCGGAAAGCAATGTTTCAGATTCTATAAAGCAGCAAATCAAACAATAACTTAAAAGTTTTTCTGTGTGAGATACCATAAAGCTACAAACCCACAAAAGATATTGTTGCCTAGTCCTATAAGGTTAAAAACAAAATCAAACATTTCCTGTCACTTGAGGCTGAATTTACTCATTTTCTGCAAACAAATTTTCTTTTTCTTTGGGGTTATGGAAAAGGTGAGGTTCATGCACATCATTTTTTGTCAGCAAGCTTTCAGATTGCTTCAAAGAGAGATTCCTATATTTATAGAGAGGGGAAAAAAGCATTAAATTAAAAAAATGAAAGTATCCCCAAAAGGTAGCAAACATAGAATCTAGGGCACAATAACAATATTAAAGGCTAATGATTAGTCACCAAACTGTGTGAATCTTGTTGGGCTTTAAAAAGGAAGCAGAAACAAAGATTTTCCTCTTGGTGTAGCGAAGAATGTAAAAAATCTGTGATTTGTGAGAGGTATGGAAAGAATATTAGATGAAAGGTGGACCAGGTCTAAGATGAGGCAAATTTGAGGTGTCTGGGGCTTCTTATATTTTGCACCCAGATTGTCCTTATAATGCAATATAATCACACATATCAATTTATTCCATATTGTTTTTAATATATAAATATTTTATATGTATATAAAACAGTAGATTAATTGGTACTTTTTTCACCTTTCATTTCCCTCATTATTTAAATTGTAATTTACATAGTTAAATTCACCCTTTTCAGTGTAAATTCACCCAGTTCAGCAAGCTTTCATAAACATATGTCTTATAACCATCAATGCAATAAAGATATAGAACATTAATTCTCCAAAATTATCTTGTGCTGACCCTTTGCAGTCCACCCTTTCTCCCACCTCCAGTTTCTGGCAACTGCTAATCTGTTTTCTGTCTCTGTAGTTTGCCTTTGCTAGAAAGTCGCACAAATAGAAGCATATTATATAGTATGTAACCTTTTGAGTCTGGTTTCTTTCACTTAGCATAATGCTTTTGAGATCCATGTTGTTGAGTATATCACTAGTTCATTCGTTTGTATTGCTGAATAGTTTTCCATTGTATAGATGTGCCACAGTTTGTTTATCCATTCCTCAGATGAAAACCTTTGGAACTGCAGTGAGTTGAGATTGCGCTACTGCACTCCAGCCTGGGTGACAGAACGAGACTCCGTCTCAAAAAAAAAAAAAGGAAGAAAACCTTTGGATTGTTTTCAGTTTTTGGCGATTATGAATAATATTATAAATGTTCAGGTACAGGTTTTTGTGAGTATACGTTTTCATTTCACTTGGGAAAATAACCAGGAGTGAACCACTAGCTGCTAGATGTGTTAAATATATGTTTACCTTTTTTTTGTTTTTTTGTTTTTTTTTTTTGAAGGAGGCTCTCGTTGTGTCACCCAGGCTGAAGTGCAGTGGTGTGATCATAGCTCACTGTAGGCTTGAACTCTGGGGCTCAAGTGATCCTCCAAGTGATCCTCCCACCCTAGCCTCCCAAGTAGCTGTAACTACAGGCATGTACCACCATGCCCAGCTTAATGTTATAAGAATATGTCAAACTGGCTGGGTACAGTGGTTCACATCTGCAGTTCCAGCACTTTGGGAGACTGAGGTGGGAGGATTGTTTAAGTATAAGAGTTTGAGACCAGCCTGGATAGTATAGTGAGATCCGGTCTGTACAAAAAAATTTTTTAAATTACATGGGCGTGGCGGAACGTGCCTGTAGTCTCAGCTACTCAGAAAGCTGGGGCAGGAGGATTGCTTGAACACAGAAGGTTGAGGCTGCAGTGAGCTGTGTTTGAGCCACTGCACTCCAGCCTGGGCAACAAAGTGAGACCCTGTCTCTCAAAAGATAAATACATAAATAAAATAATATGTTAAACTACTGTCCAAAGTGTCTGTACTATTTTTGCATTCCAGCCAGCAGTACACGAGAGTTCCAGTTGCTCCATATCCTAGCCAGCATTACCAGCTTTTGTTTTTTCTTTTTATCCATTCTAGTACATGTTATTTTTTAAGAAAAAATTAAATATTTAAAAATCAGATGATTTTGTAACCGAGATATCTCACTTGCCAGCTAGTGTGATGCATGTCCATCTAGCCACACCATTGTGGAGCTGAATAGCTACAGTTGCCTTTAGTTGGGCATGTGCTTTCCAGTTCACCTTAGTCACCTCCTCACCTGTTCTCATTTATTAACTTCCTGTTCCTAAGGGTGGTTTTGTTTGAGAGTCCCCAGCAGAGTACTTGAGAGGCTGGCTATTGGAGTCAGTGAGCTGTGTTCAAGTCCTAGCTCTGCTCATGGCAATTGTGTGACCTTGGGTCCTTCTGATTGTACCTCTCCAAGCCTCATTTTCCCATCTATAAAATGGGGCTTATAGTATTCTTAAAAGAGTTCCATTGTGTTTTAAAATTTGTTTGGATGGGCCGGGCGCGGTGGCTCACGCCTGTAATCCCAGCACTTTGGGAGGCCCAGGCGGGCGGATCACGAGATCAGAAGAGAGAGACCATCCTGGCTAACACGGTGAAACCCTGTCTCTACTAAAAATACAAAAAATTAGCCGGCGTGGTAGCCAGCGCCTGTAGTCCCACCTACTTGGGAGGCTGAGGCAGGAGAATGGCGTGAACCCGGGAGGTGGAGCTTGGAGTGAGCCGAGATTGCGCCACTGCACTCCAGCCTGGGCAACAGAGCGAGACTCTGTCTCCAAAAAATAAAAATAAATAAAAAAACATAAATAAATAAATAAATAATTTGTTTGGATAATGAAGAGTCAGCTTTCAAAATATAGGCATTTTAAAATGGAAAATAATTCTTTTGAATTAGGTCTTATATAACTCTTGTTCACAGAGTAAACCATTGACAGATCACAAAAACTAGCTTGTTTTAACTAAAACTAGTCTGTTTTAACTAAAAAAAGTGTTTGTTTTTTGAGATAAGGTCTTTCTCTGTCGCCCAGTCTGGAGTGCAGTGGCACAATCGCGACTCACTGCAGTCTCAACCTCCTGGGCTCAAGCAATTCTCTCACCTTAGCCTCCCAAGTAGCTGGGACTACAGAGAGGTGTTACTACACCTGAATTTTTTTTTCTTATGGAGATGAGGTCTCACTGTGTTGCCCAGACTGGTTTCGAACTCCTGGCCTCAAGCAATCCTCTCCTTCTTCAGCTTCCCAAAGTGCTGGAATTATAGGCATGAGCCACCTCACCCAGCCTAAAAAAACTATGTTGCTTACCACTATTGTGCTTTTTTTGGGAAGGAGGGGAGTATCTTAATTTCAAAATGGTTCTTTGAGAACTGCAAATCCAAATATTAACATTATACCTACATTACTGATACACATAAGCTTATTTTTGCATATAAATTAAATAGACTGTTATGTTTAACAAAGCAAAATTTGCAAGTGAGTTTATATAACATAATTCCAGAGTTTTGTGACTAAAAATATCTGAGTTTTAAAAATTCTTTCCTAAGTACATAGATCCGTTGTTACAACTGTTCAAACAACCTTAACAGTGGTGAAGGAAGGTTGTTTTGACTGTTATTCAAGTTCACTTTTTAATTCAAAGAAATCTAACACTTCCATATTCTAACAAAGGGTACTAGGTATTTTATAAATAGTTAATATACAGTGAATATTTCCTGTGAATTATGGGCCCCAGTGATTTGTATTCCTTAAAGGTATCTGAAATTAAGGGCATTTTTACCCAACTAGAAAGTTATTATTTTTACATTAACAAAAGAGATGGATTGACTTTATTAACATTGCTTGGGTTTGAAAGATAGTTAAATAATCAAGTAACAATTTGTTTTTCATTGTATGGTGCTACAGAGTATTCTCAGTGGATTTTATATGCAATATATAAATGCATTTAATGTCTATTTTAAAATTACTAAGGCTCAGGCACCTCCTAGCATGTTTGCAAAGAGAGGAAACATCTGTCAGAAGTATTTACCATGACAAACACAGAAAGAAGCAATAATGTGTACCTTTTTGTTTGTTTAATACCATATTTTAAAAAATTGAACAGTGAAGGCATTTGTTCAGAATCAGCCTTTAAATAAAAAATAGTTTTGACCTAATCGTTAATTAAAGTATACATTGATAGTATCAAGTTCAGTTTGAGGGTCAAAAACAACGTCAATGAGTCTGACTTTTTCCTCCCAGTAGGGAAAGGAGGCTTGTATAAATATACATGAGCACAGATTGCATGCATTTATAAAAGAGGTGGAAAACATTCCCCTGTCTCTGGACAGATGTTGCTTCATTGGCTCCACATACGATACAGGCACAGCCCCCAGTGTGTAGAACCCTAAAGGAGTGTGGGGCACATACCTTTAGCTTTTTGGAAGATGCACTGTAAGCTTATTTCCACCTCTGAGCAGGCTCCCCACCTTGAATATTAAATATAGAGTGTAGGGACATGTCTGCTGATGCCAGCTCATTCTTTCCCTTAAAGTAATTAAGGCAAGGGGTAGCTTTAATCAATTTTCTAGAAACTAAAAATCTGTTCTTTGTGTTTGGGCTGAGTATTTTGTTTTCAACACTTTACTGAACTTCTAGCTTTATTTTCATTATCTCCTAGATTTATGTTATATTACTAAAATTAGCAAAAGGCATGCCCTGATAATCTATATCAAGAGTTTGATGAAACTGTAATATATTTGATTACCTTTTATTAAAGAGAGGTAGAACTGATAATCTCCTTTAATACAGATTAAATCTTTTGATATACTAAAACAATATTTTGGCATACCTAAGGTGAAAGTATTGCCTGAGGAAATAATAAGCATTTAAACATTTATTTAATACTTTTTCACAGGATAAAATTGAAGACTCAGGATTGAACATAATTGGCTTCACTTGATGGTGGCTGAGGCAGGACATTCTTATGTTCTCACAGAACCCTTCTGGTTTGCTGGCTTCATTTAGGATAGCCTATCTTTGCAGTACATAGTAGTTTGTATTTTTAAAAATGCATTTAGTTCTGTATTTAGTGTTTGTAGTTAGGAAAATGAGGGTAGAGTGATTTGATGTTTTATCAGTGCACTCCTAGTGACTTGAGCTTTGCTTGGGGCTATACAGTATGTGGAATGGGCCACAGCTCACTATTGATCTAACAATGTACATGGCAATGTATAGAATTCATCAACATTGTTTTCTGAGGCTGTGTCATGTTTATTGTTTTATTTACTTCCTTGGTGATATACTAGCAAGATTTTTCAAAATGCTTGGCAAAGAAACAAAACCTAAGAGCACTGTTGTGGAATTGATAACAGTTGTGTAAACCTTTAAGAAACTATTGTTGTGCTATGGACAACTATGCAGTGGTTTGGTGGTAATGACAATGGACATAAGCAGTAAATGTCTCACATAGCTCCTGTTTTATTGTGAATGGAGAGGAGGCAAGACCAAAACGAGGACTCCCTGCATATCCTTTCACTTCTTCCCCAAATAAAGCATTTTCCATACCCACAGACCTTCTCTCTCCTAAGACTGCATCCCAGCAAGCCTGAGCCACTCTGCAGGGAACAGGGGTAGGACAGTGCAGCAGTAATGTTCACAGGGCTTCTTGAAGTGGGCTATACTAGGCAATTCTAAATCATCATCCCTTGATGGGACCCTGCAAAGAGGGTCTCCTGATAAGCCCACTTGACCTTCAGCAGGCAGTTCTGGGAAAAGGAAAACGATTCCAAAGTATGTCCCCTGGCTCTGTTTACTTTCTCAATGAAATATGCTATTCGCCTTTAGTATATTGCGATCACTAATCTGATATGGTTGGAAGGATCAATAGAGCAATCATTGTATTGATTATAAATGAAAAAATAAGTTTAATGCAAAATGTATAAGATGTATTAGGATCTGGTTTTTAAAGCCCATAGCATTTATCACACTATAAAGTAGTTATACCATATTTGACTCCCCAGCTTGTTTGTGGCAAAATATTTGAGATCAGGATTATCTCATTATCTCAAAACAGGATTATCAGTTTTGAATATAAAAACTCAAATGAGTTTTTATATTCAGTGTTGCCCAGCATATGGCAGATATCTCATGTTTTACATATAAATGAAGTTACTTTCTGGTATGGATATTTATTTATTTAATTTATTGAGATGGGGTCCCACTCTGTTGCCCAGGCTGGAGTGCAGTGGAGCGATCTCAGCTCATTGCAGCCTCTGTCTCCCAGGCTCAAGTGACCCTCCCACTTCAGCCTCCCAAGTTGCTGGGACTATAGGCACGCACCACCATGTCCAGCTGATTTTTGTATTTTTTTTTTTTTTTTTGTAGAGAAGGGGTTTGTCCTTGTTGGCCAGGCTGGTCTTGAACTCCTGGACTAAAATGATCTGCCCACCTAAGCCTCCCAAACTGCTGGGATTACAGGCACAAACAACTGTCCCCAGCTCTGGTTTATTTTTCCATCAAAGCAATACCTTTTTTAAACCAAAAAGCAAATTTTTCCTCATCAGGAGAAACTTCTGTCTCCTTCAGAGACAACAGCTTAAAAATCTGGTTTGTAGAAGTGGTGAAAATAGCCTAATTCTGTAGTCCTCTGGACTTTCTGCAACCATATGCTGTGCAGTCGCCCACCCACTCCTCATCAGGTAGGCCTCAGGCTCCTTTGACAGAATCCCTGATCATTGTCTTTACCTACTGCCTCTGGAACTTTTCTGAGTCCCCTACCTTACCTCAGTGGGTGTATCCAGTCTAACTGCCAAGTCTTCTGGAAACACCCCTTCCCACTGTAACTTTCTGACTGTTTGGGCAGACCAACAATGAACCTTTTTTTTTCTTTCTATGTTTGGCCAAAAAAGATTGAGAACAAAGAACTAGGAGACAGATTGGATGGCCTCTGTTCCTCTTTGTTTACTGTGAAGATGTCTCCTCCCCACCAAAAAGGTAAAGTCACATAAATATTTGAAAGAACCTACCCCATCTCTTCAATAATTTTAGTGTAATCTTCTCGGGAACTTTCTGGAGATGCATTTCCATTTACAGGGTATCTCTGTATTTCAGAGAAAAAGACTAATTTTGGCTTACCCACCTGTGGGTAATAAACAGGAACGATGTGATGCATTGTTTCAAAGTTACCTGTAGCACACAAAGAAATAAAAGCATTCTGCTTTGAAACTAATAACTGAATTGTAAAAAAGGGTATGACAATATTAGATTATCTAAAAATTAAATAGAGCTAAATGAATACACAGTAAAACTAGTAATAAAATTAATAACCCAAGAAAAAATAGGGCAGACTTTCATACACGAAAACGTATACAGGAAAGTTCTTGGTCAACTCTTTAAAATAAAATAAAATGGGCATGCCAACATTAATATAAATATTAACTGCCCTTAATTTTACTGTTCTGAGTTAGTTTATTTTTTTCAAATTGTTTCATTTGTAGGGAGTAAATTAGTCATGTATCTTTTTGGGGATATGTCCATACCTTTATTCTGGCACTTAACATTCCACATCAGTTACCTGCTTTCAGATCCTCCTCCCTTTCCAGCAGTAAGTTCCTTTTAAGTGGGGACAGCCCTATTCACCTCTAATCCACAGTGACTGGCATATTCTTGGACACATTCGAGGTGCTTAATGTTTACTATGATTTTTTCTATAGAAGTGCTATAAAAGAAAGTGCTAAAAGATGTGAGTATATTTTGGATTTTATTAAGATATTAAAGTACGTTTACAATTTTGTGTCATATAGCTATATGGCTATACTTAGGATAAGATTTTTAAATTGTAAGATCCTTGAAGTTAGAGGTTATAATAATTCCTATAATTTTACCATAATCCCCAATATAGAGCTCTAAATTTACAAGGCTATCAAAAATACATAAAAGATTAAGAAGTACAAAAATTATTACCATCTTTTTAAGAATTCCTATTCCCTTACAATGTATTTGGTTGTGCAGAGGTGCCTTTAAAAGGTTCATTTTAACTCTTCTAAAGATCTGAAAGGTAGGTATACTGTAGATTTTGAAAATATATAATATATTTTCTAGATTTTAATTTATGCTTTCCCTTTCTCTTGCACAGTTATAAAAGTCTTTGCATAAAGACCATATAGTCTGCTATTGGACATATACAAAAGGATAGAGTTATTGTATATTTATATACATGTATACAGGGATGTCACTGCTTTTAAGCCTGAGAGTTCCAGGTTTGTACCATCTGTTTGGATGGGGATGGCAAACATGGGCAAAGGGGAGGGAGGACCTACAAATGGCCAAGGAAGAATAACCAAGTACTCCTGAGAAAAGCTCAGAAAATTTTCTGCTGCAGCGAGTCAGTGTGTTCACTTTAAATTTTATTTTAATTGATTTTAGAGATTTTTTTTTTTTTTGAGACAGAGTCTCATCTTGTCACCCAGGCTGGAGTGCAGTGGCACGATCTCGGCTCACTGCAACCCTTGCCTCCTGGGTTCAAGTTATTCTCCTGCCTCAGCCTCCCTAGTAGCTGGGATGATAGGCGCCTGCCACCACACCTGGTTAATTTTTGTACTATTAGTAGAGATGGGGTTTCACCATGTTGGCCAGGCTGGTCTTGAACTCCTGACCTCAGGTGATCTGCCTGCCTCGGCCTCCCAAAGTGCTGGGATTACAGTCATGAGCCACCGCACCCAGCCGAGACCATTTTTCAATATAGTAAATTATGTAATCTATTTGAGTACTCCTTTTAAAATTTTGAAATTTGTTTTATTATCCTATTTCCTCTAGCTCCTTTTTAGTTATAAAAATTGTTTACATATCACGTATTTCCATATCCATGATTTTCCCAAATTCCCACCAAATTGAATTTCTAAGTAGAGCATTATTGCTTTAGATGATTAATTGTCCTTCTATCCCAGCTTAATTTAGCCTGTGCCCCCTGCTAGCTTTGTAAACTCAAGACAAGTCACTTCATTTTCTGAAACTGAACTTTCTCATCTGCAAAATGCATATAATAATCCTCTGCCTCACAGGTTGTAATAATTAAATGCAATAATGTGTGTAAATATCTGAAATGTTTAGCACAGTAAATGTCAGTTCTTTTTTCTTCCCTTGCCCCCTCTTCTTTGCCTTCTAATTCCGAGTGCTTTCCATTTTAAATTATTAATAATTATCATAACAGCAACTACCACAAGGTCTGAAATGAAGCTTACATACTATAACATTCTATACGGACTTTAAAAAATTGTAGCAAAACTATTTAACATGAGATCTACCCTCTCTTTTTTTTTTTTTTTTTTTGATGATATCTTGCTCTGTCACCCAGGGTGGGGTGCAGTGGTGCCATCTCGGCTCACTGCAACCTCTGCCTCCCAGGTTCAAGCGGTTCTCTTGCCTCATCCTCTCAAGTAACTGGGACTACAGGCGCATGCCACCATATCCAGCTAATTGTTTTGTATTTTTGGTAGAGACAGGATTTCACCATATTGGCCAGGCTGGTCTCGAACTCCTGACCTCAAGTGATCTGCCTGCCTCAGCCTCCCAAAGTGCTGAGATTACAGGCGTGAGCCACTGCGCCCAGCCAAGATCACCCTCTTAACAAAGTTTTAAATGTACAATACATTATTGTTTTACCTTAGGTACAATGTCGTACAGTAGATCTCTAGAGCTTATTCATCTTGTTTGGCCGAAACTTTATGCCCATTGATTAGTAAGTCCCCCTTTCCTCCCCTCATTTGCTGGCAATAGCACTCCACTCTTTGAGTGTATGAATTTAACTATTTTAGATATCTTATATAAGTTGAATCAGTATTTGTCTTTCTTTGACCTGGCTCATTTCACTTAGCATAATATCCTCAAGGCTCACCCATGTTGTCACATATTGCAGAATTTCCCTTCTTTGTAAAGCTGAATAGTGTTCCATGTTCCATTTAATATACATTTCCTTTATCCATTCATCTCTCCAACGTCCATGTACCTAGTTTCCACATCTTGGCTATTGTGAATAGTGCTGCAATGAACATAGGAGTACTGATGTCTCTTGGAGATCCTGATTTCAATTCTTTTGGATAAATATCCATAAGTGGGATTGTTGGGTCATATGGCAGTCCTATTTTTAACTTTTTGAGGAATGTTCATACTGTTTGTTATAGTGGCTGCACCATTTTACGTTCCCACCAATGATGTGCAAGAGTTCCAATTTCTTCACATCCTCTCTAACACGTGTTACCTGTTTAAAAATAATAGCCATCCAGGCACAATGGCTTGTGTCTGTAATATCAGCACTTTGGGAGGCAGAGGCAGGTGGATCACTTGAGTTCAGGAGTTGGAGACCAGTCTGACCAACATGGTGAAACCCCATCTCTACTAAAAATGCAAAATTAGCCAAGTGTGGTGGTACATGCCTGTAATCTCAGCTACTTGGGAGGCTGAGGCAGGAGAATTGCTTGAACCCAGGAGGCGGAGGTTGCAGTGAGCCGAGATCACGCCATTGCACTCCAGACTGGGCGACAAGAGTAAAACTCTGTCTCAAACAAACAAAAAAAAGCCACCCTGACAGGTATGAGGTGATAGCTGATTACAATTTTGATTTGCATTTCCCTGATGATTACTGACATTGAGTATTTCTTCAAATACCTGTTGGCCATTTGCATGTCTTCTTTGGAGGAACAAAAACCACTATTTGTTTAAGAGACTTTTCTTTCCCCATTGTGTATTCTAGGCACCTTTGTCAAAGATCAATTGATTATGTCTGCATGGATTTTTTCCTGGGCGCTCTATTCTGTTCTGTTTCTCTATATGTCTGTCTTCTGCCAGTACCATACTGTTTCGATTACTGTATCTATGTAATATATTTCAAAATCAGGAAATGTGATGCCTTCAGCTTTGTTCTTCATTCTTAAGATTGATTTGGCTATTTGTGGTCTTCATTGGTTCCATATGAATTTTAGAATTGCTTTTTTCTATTTCTATAAAAAATGCCATTGGGATTTTGATAGAAATTGCATTGAATCTGTGGATCACTTTTGGTCTTATGGATATTTTACAATATTGAGTCTTCCAATTCATGAACATGAGGTGTCTTTTCATTTGTGTCTTGTTTAATTTCTTTTAAAATTTATAAGCAGACATTGCAGAAGATGTCTTGTTTAATTTCTTTCATCGATGTTTTGTAGTTTTCAGCATATGTCTTTCACCTCCTTAATTAAATTTATTCCTGGGTATTTTATTCTTTTGTTGTTATTGTAAATTGGATTATTTTCATAATTTCTTTTCAGATAGTTTGTTGTTAGTTTATCTACATGACTTTAAACATTGTTTTTGGGCTGGGCGCAGTGGCTCATGCCTGTAATCCCAGGACTTTGGAAGGCCGAGGTGGGTGGATCACTTGAGGTCAGGAGTTTAAGACCAGCCTGGCCCACATGGTGAAATCTTATTTACTAAAAATACAAAAATTAGTCGGGTGTGGT
This sequence comes from Chlorocebus sabaeus, assembly GCF_047675955.1. Lineage (NCBI taxonomy): Eukaryota > Metazoa > Chordata > Mammalia > Primates > Cercopithecidae > Chlorocebus > Chlorocebus sabaeus. Next base: position 71,175,115 of record NC_132911.1, read on the forward strand.
GGTGCACGCCTGTAATCCCAGCTACTCGGGAGGCTGAGGCAGGAGACTTGCTTGAACCTGGGAGGCAGAGGTTGCAATGAGCTGCAATCGTGCCACTGCACTCTAGCTTGGGCAACAGATTACTCTATCAAAAAAAAAAAAAAAAAAGATTGTTTTTGTTAGTTGGTGCTCACACTAGATTATAAAGAGATTAATAAGGACTGTTTTGAGAAAATTAAATGGCTAATTTTAAAAAATTTAGTTGAGACATAATTGTACATATTTATAGGGTACATAGTGATGTTGCAATACATATAATGTATAGTGATCAAATAAGGGAAATTAGCATATACATAATCTCAAACATTTATCATTTCTTTGTGTTGGCAACATTCAATATTCTCCTTCTAGCTATTTTAAACTATATATGATTGTTATCTATGGTCATCCTATAGTGCAGGGGTCCCCAACCCAATGGTCCTGGTCTGTAGCCTATTAGAAACTGGGCCGCACAGCAGAAGGTGAGTGGCAGGTGAGCGAGCAAGGCTTTATCTGTATTTACGTCTGCTCTCCATCACTCGCATTACCACCTGAGCTCTGCCTCCTATCAGATCTACTACAGCATTAGATTCTCATAGGAACATGAACCCTATTGTGAACCGCGCATGTGAGGGATCTAGGTTGTGAACTCCTTATGAGAATCTAATGCCCAGTGATCTGTCACTGTCTCCCATTACCCCCAGATAGGATGATCTAGCTGCAGGAAAAAAAGTTCAGGGCTCCTGCTGATTCTACGTTATGGTGAATTACTATTTCATTATATGTTACAGTGCAATGTTAATAGAAATAAAGTGCATAATAAATGTAATGTACTTGTATCATCCCAAAACAATATCCCCCTCCACCACACTTCTGGTCCATAGAAAAATTGTCTTCCACAAAACCAGTCCCTGCTGCTACAAAGGTTGGGGACAGCTGCTATAGAACTCTAAAGTTTATTCCGCCTATCTGGTTGTAATTTTATAACCTTCACCAAATCTCTCTCTTCCCTCACCTTATTCCCTCTGCCCTTCCCCGTCTGTAGTATCTTCGTTCTACTTTTTAATTCTATGAGATCAACTTTTTTTTTTTTTTTTTTTTTTTTTAGCTTTAACAGATGAGTGAGAACATGCACTGTTCCACTTTCTGTTTCTGGCTTATTTCACTTAATGTAACATCCCCCATTTCCATCCATGTTGTTGCAAATAACAGGATTTCATTCTTATTTGTAGTTGAGTAGTATTCCATTGTGTATATATACCACATTTTCTTTATTCATTCATCTGTTGGACACTTAGGGCGATTCTGTACCTTGGCTATTGTGAATACTCCTGCAACAAACACGAGGGTGTGGATGTCTCCTTGATAAACTGATTTCTTTTCCTTTGGATAGATGGTCAGTAGTGGGATTGCTACATCATATGGTAGGTTTTTTTCTTTTTTTAACTCAAGGAATTTTTTTAAATTCGAGGAAAATCTGTAGTTCTATTTGTAGGTTTTTGTTTTGTTTTGTTTTGTTTTGTTTTTGAGATGGAGTCTTGCTCTGTCACCCAGGCTGCAGGTTTAAGAAATTCTCTGCCTCAGCCTCCCGAATAGCTGGGATTACAGGTGTGTGCCACCATGCTCAGCTAATTTTTTTGTATTTTTAGTAGAGATGAGGGTTTACCATGTTGGCCAGGCTGGTCTTGAACTCCTGACCTCAAGTGATCCACCTGCCTTGGCCTCCCAAAGTGCTGGGATTACAGGCGTGAGCCACCTCGCCTGGCCGCTAATTTTAAAAATAATGTTTTTGAAGAGATGGTGTCTTGCTTTGTTGCCCAGGCTGGTCTTGATCTCCTAGTCTCAACTGATACTCCTGCCTTGGCCTCCAAAAGCACTGGGATTACAGTTCTAAGCCACAACATCCAGCCCCCTATTTGTAGTTTTTTGAGGAACCTCCATACTGTTCTCCATAGTGGTTGTACAACTTTACATTCCCACCAACAGTGTATAAGAGAGCTCCCTTTTCTCTGCATCCTCACCAGCTGTATTAGTCCATTTTCATGCTGCTGATAAAGACATACTTGAGACTAGGTAATTTATAAAGAAAAAGAGGTTTAATGGACTCACAGTTCCACATGGCTGGGGAGGCCTCACAATCATGGCAGAAGGCAAAAGGCACGTCTTACATGGTGGCAGACAAGAGAGAATGAGAGCCAAGCAAAAGGGGAAACCGCTTATAAAATCATCAGATCTCATGAGACTTACCCACTACCATGAGAACAGTGTGGGGGAAACTGCCCCCATAATTCAGTTATCTTCCACCAGGTCCCTCCCACAACACATGGGAATTATGGAAGCTACAATTCAAGATGAGATTTGGGTGGGGACACAGCCAACCCATATCACCAGCATTTGGTTTTTATTTTTTGAGACTAAGTCTCGCTCTGTTACCCAGGCTAGAGTGCAGTGGTGCGATCTCGGCTCACTGCCAAAGTCCGCCTCCTGGTTCAAGTGATTCTCGTGCCTCAGCCTTCTGAGTAGTTGGAATTGCAGGCATGCACCACCACGCCTGGCTAATTTTTGTATTGTCAGTAGAGACAGGGTTTCACCATGTTGGCCAGGCTGTTCTTGAACTCCTGACTTCAAGTGATCCACCCACCTCAGCCTCCCAAAGTGCTGGGATTACAGCCGTGAGCACTGTGCCTGGCCAGCTGTTGTTATTTTTTGTCTTTTTGTTAATAACCATCCTAACTGGGATGAGATGACACCTCATTGTGGTTTTGATTTGCATTCCTGATGATTAAGTGATATTGGGCATATTTTTCTTGGCCATTTATATGTCTTTTGAGAAATGTCTGTTCAGATCCTTTGCCCATTTTAAAACTGGATTGTTGTTTTTTTGCTGTTGAGATATTGCAGTTTCTTGTATATTCTGAATAATAATCCTGTCAGATGAAGAGTTTACAGATATTTTTCCCATTCTGTAGGTTGTCTTTTCACTCTTGATTGTTCCCTTTGCTGTGCAGAAGCTTTTTAGTTTGACATACCCCATTTGTTTATTTTTGTTCCCGTTGCCTGTGCTTTTGAGGTTCTATTATAAAATCTTTTCACAGACCAATGTCCTGAAGCATTTCCTCTCTTTTCTTCTAGTAGTTTTATAGTTTCAGGTCTTATATTTAGGTCTTTGATTCATACTGAGTTGATTTTTGCATAGGCTGATAGCTGAGGGTCTAGTTTCATTCTTCTGCATATGGATATCCAGTTTTCCCATCACCATTTATTGAGGAGGAGGATAGCTTGAGCCTAGGAGTTCCAAATTAGCTTGGGCAACACAGTGAGACTTCATCTCTACAAAAAGTATTTTAAAATTAGCCGGGTATGGTTGCATACACCTGTCATCTCAGCTACTTGGGAGTCTGAGGCAGGAGGATCATTTGAGCCTGGGAGATCAAGGCTGTAGTGAGCTGTGATCCAATGTATGTCCTTGGCACCTTTGTCAAAAATCAGTTGGCTGTAGCTAAGTGGATTGGTTTCTGGGTTCTCTATTCTGTTCTACTAGTCTATTTTTCTGTTTTTATACCAGTACCATGGTGTTTCAGTTACTATAGCTTTGTTGTATACCTTGAAGTTTAGTAGTGTGGTGGCTCTGGCTTTGTTGGTTTTGCCCAGTATTGTTTTGGTTATTGGGGTTCCACACACATTTTAGGATTTTTTTTTCTATTTCTGTGAAGAATGTCATTGGTATTTTTATAGGGATTGCATTGTATAGATTGCTTTGGTTAGTAGACTATAATTTTTTTAAGTTGTAAATTTAAAGACATATTATTTTGTCAAATTTCCTTGCAGTTAACAATTAATATAGTTGTCCCTAAATTAGGAAGAATTTTTGAAATCAGTTAAAATGAAAGAAACTACATTATTTTTAGAATTGGCCCAATTCTGGGGTGAGGCTGGTATTAAATATTTAAAAAGTGACATCTTTGGTGTAATACTGAAAATATATAAAATACTAGAATCCTTACTCTAGGTCTAGTTCTGCCCTTCACGCCAGCCAGGAATGAACAAAGGAATCATGCCTTCTGACTACTTTAGAAGTTTCAGATCTTGAGAAATTCACATTACAACACAGTATATTGCAATTTACTCATAAGTATATTATCAACTAAGAAAGTCCCATTCTACTTAATGATTTTCCATAGTTTATATTCTTTATTTTTTTCAGATGGGGTCTTGCTCTGTTCCCCAGGCTGGAGTGAAGTGGCACAATCACGCTCACCACAGCCTTGATCTCCCAGGCTCCAGTGATCCTCCTCCCTCAGCCTCCCAAGTAACTGGGACGATAGGCACATGCCACCATGCCTGGCTAATTTTAAAATATTTTTTGTATAGATGAGGTTTCACTATGTTGCCCAAACTGATCTTGAACTCCTAGGCTGAAACTATCCTCCCACCTCAGCCTCCCAAAGTGCTGGAACTACAGGTGTGAACCACCACATTTGGCCCCATAGTTTGTATTCAGTGAACATGATATGGCAAAATCACTAGAGCTCCATACCTCTCCACCTGTATTCCTCCTCATGTCAGACACCATGTCCTAGAGTGACAGAGCTCCTAGGATATGCTATGCTATCTGTGCATAAAACCTCACTACAGTGTCCCCATTTCCCTTTTTCTATTTCCCTGTGTCCTTATGTCCTTCACTATGTCCTTATCCCCTCCCTTAATCAGTCGTAGAATCAAACACTATCATGGAAAGGAGGAAGGGGCTCATTGCAATGTTGTGGGCTAAAAAATCTGTGACTAGGCAGTTCTTTTTTTTCTTTAAGATGGAGTCTTGCTCTGTCGCCCAGGCTGGAGTGCAATGGCACAATCTTGGCTCACTGCAACCTCCACCTCTCAGGTTCAAGTGATTCTCCTGCCTCAGCCTCCCGAGTAGCTGGGATTACAGGCACTTGCCATCATGGCTGGTTAATTTTTGTGTTCTTGTAGAGATGGGGTTTCACCATGTTGGCCAGGATGGTCTTGAAATCCTGACCTCAGGTGATCCGCCTGTCTCAGCCTCCCACAGTGCTGGGAGTACAGGCATGAGCCACTGTGCCCGGCCAGACTAGTCAATTCTTGGATGCTCCAAAATGAAGATAACTGTTACACATTGCTCTTAGTTACATTTTGTTGCATTAGTTAGGCAAGGGAGGTTGGTATGTCCTTTGTAACACAACTTTAGGTATATTATAATCCAAATTTTCAGGTGTTGGAGTATGTGCATAAGAAGGGGGACAGTCCACAGATGTGGTCATGATATATTTTTATTTTCTATATTGATAAAAAATGTTATTTTTGCACCTTTTGTTTTCTTGAGATGGAGTTTTGCACTTGTTGCCCAGGCTGGAGTGCAATGGCACGATCTTGGCTCACTACAACCTCCGCCTCCTGGGTTCAAGCGATTCTACTGCCTCAGCCTCCCAAGTAGCTGGGATTACAGGTACCTGTCACCATGCCCGGCTAATCTTTTGTATTTTTAGTAGAAACAGGGTTTCATCATGTTGGCCAGGATGGTTTTGAACTCCTGACTTCAGGTGATCCACCCTCCTCATCCTCCCAAAGTGCTGGGATTACAGGCGTGAGCCTCCGTGCCTGGCCTTTTTGCACTGTTACTTAACAAATATACGAGGGGCTTAGGTTTCACAATTTACATAGCCGATATCATGCACTTTTGCCAGATATAAAATTATACATTTTTCCCTACCCTTGTGGCTCTATGTCTACACAAAACCAAACACAGCTGTTGTTCACAGTGGCTACCATTTACATAAACATTATAGGTAAAATTTCCAATACAAGACAAATGGTACTTATGTACAACTAAGTAAATAAGTTTTAAAAAAACCCATAAAACAACAACAAACTAAACAAAAAACATTTTATTTGTTGGCATTTTTCTGTTGCTTAGAATATTTCCTTTGCTAGAAGAGCAGTCACCTAATGAGTGACAGAGTGCTTACTTATGAGTGAATTGCTTGCATCCTCATTTTTACTGCTCCTTTTTTTGCTGATTTTCTTGGCGTCTTTGGATGCTTTCCAATTCATTAGAAATTGTCTTTCTATATTTTTAATTTCTTTTCCATCAAGAAATTCTGGAGAAAAATACATACATTTAAAAATATATACATATATACAATATATACATATATACAATATATACATATAAACATAAGTCAAAATATGCAATTCTGGTTCAGAGCACAGAAACTTAAGTTACACCATAGACTGAAATAAATTTGTTTTTAAAATACGTTAATTACGCAACATATGTACTTTTGTTGAGATTTTATTTATAGATTTTTTTCTGATTCCAAAAAGAACATATGCTTGTTATAAACAATGGAAATATCATCAAATAAAACATTAAAAGGCTTCGTAATTATTATCCATACCCCTTCTTTTTTTTTTTTTTTGGAGACAAGGTCTCGCTCTGTCATCCAGGCTGGAGTGCATAGAGTGATCTTGGCTTACAACAACCTCTGCCCCCTGGGGCTCAAGTGATCCTCCCACCTCAGCCTCCCGAGTCGCTGGGACCACAGGTGTGCACCACCATCCCCAGCTATTTTTTTGTATTTTTAGTAGAGACAAGGTCTTGCCATGTTGCCCAGACTGGCCTGAAATTCCTGAGCTTAAGCAGTCCGCCTGCATCGGCCTCCCAAAGTGCTGGGATTACAGGCATGAGCCACCGTGCCTGACCTTACCCCTTATTATGTTTGTTTATTTATTTATTTATTTATTTATTTATTTATTTATTTATTTATTTTTGAGACAGGATCTCACTCTGCCATCCAGGCTGGAATGCAGTGGCATGATCTTAGCTCATTGCAACCTCAAAACTCCTCAGCTTAAGTGAGCCTCCTGCCTTAACCTCCAGAGTAGCTAGAACAATAGCCATGTGCCACCATGCCTGGATAATTAAAGACATTTTTTTTTTTAGAGATGGGATCTCACTATGTTGCCCAGGCTGCTCCTGTATTCCTGGCCTCAAACAATCCTCTCATCTCGGCTTCCCAAAGCCCTGGGATTACAGAGGTGTGATAGAAATTGAGCTTCATAAATTATACAAATAATTTTTCATGTTGTAAGACATTTGGAAAACACACAAAAAATAAAAAAATTATTCCCCAATGAGAAATAATCACTGGTAACACTTTTGTATATTTCTTAGCATGTTTTTATTTTCAATATATGTAAAATTGGAATCCTCTATTTATATTAGTTTTGCATCCTGCTTTTTAATATTGTGTTGTGAATATTTTACCATGTTTTTCCTTAAATACAGTTTTTAATGGCTGGTATTCTATTGTTTATGGATATATTATGAAATATTGAACAATTCCCTTATTAAAGGTTATTTTATATTGCCTATATTGTTTCCTCAATTACATGAACACAGATGACCTTCATTTAATAGAAGGATGATTTTTTTCTTCAAAATTTTTTTCTTTCTTTCCATAGGACTCTGCTTGATAGATTTTTTTCTAATGAAATTTATGTATAGTAGTTTTGAAAATTAGATATTTTCTCTCATTATTCATGTAATCCACTAGATCCCAGAATGTAGAAAGGATGTAGTAAAATTTATTAGATCACACATTATTTCAGGGATAATGACAATATTCTGATAAAATATTAGTTGTACTACTGAAAATATTAATACTACCACTTAAACATGAGCCATAATATTGTGTTATACCCAAAGTACAAAACAAAATGTTGAAACAAAGAATATAAACTAGAACTATAGAATCTAGAAGTAAAACTGTCTCCATATCTTATTTCATGCACTTTTTTTTTCACTGAAGAAGCTAGTACTATCCAAACCATAAGAAATTGTTAAATATCTTAGTACTTATAACTTTACAATAAAGGTCATCTTTTTTATTATTTATTTTAAAAAAACCTCTTTAATCATATGCACATAAGGGGAATAAAGGGCAACACCAGGCTGACTGGGGAAGGGAGCAAGATATTCTCCCTTTGTCCCAATGTCTGCTTGGTATAGTTCTAAGATCATACAAGTGGGAGTGGGTTGGGAAACAGAATAAGTGAGAGGACAGAAGAGACAAAGGCAAGAGGGGAGAGGCAAGGGCTTGCAGTAGTCTCAATTAGTGGACTGTACGCAGATTCACTCAGGGCAAGGTTCCAGTAATGTTCAGCCCCATGCTTTCTGAAATGCTCACGAGCTATGTTCTCTGTAGGATACTGTTTAAACTTCATCTCTCCAAAGCTCCGGTCTTTGGCTGTACCCTCCCAGAATAGTATACATTTGTTGGTTTTCTTCACAGCTTCCTCATTAGATTCCTTATGATCATCTCCCTTTGTGTTAGATGTCCATTCATCCCACTTTATCCGATGCAGCATAAGATGCTTACATTTCTTCTGGGCCTTGGGGCCCCCTTCCACTACTACCACGTTGACATCCTTGTGCAGTACCACCACCCCGTCAGGTACAGTTGCCCAGCACTGGCCTCAATCTTGAACTTCTTGGCTGGGGTGCTCAAATTTCTAACTCCATATACAGATATGTGTACCCCCTGTGAAATGTCTTAAGCTTTTAAATTTTCTTGACCTTTCTCTATTCTGCTGTGAGTTTTCAGGCAGAATTGACCTTTTCATGCACTTTCTGTCTTTTTGCCATCTGAGTTCTGACATTGACTTCTACCGTCGTGGGGTCTTGAACAGCTTCTGTTCCTAATACTTGCGTCAAATTAGAAATTCTCACTTTGGGTTCTGGAGGAGGCATCAGGCCCAGCCTGACTTTTTCTAGTAGTTCCTTCTGTGCTTCCCTCCTTGTCTGTCTCTGAAGTTTTTTCTGTTCCTTCTTGGTAAGATACACTCCCAGAGTAACTGGTGTGTCATTGTCGACTGGAGGATTGAGCTGGGCTGGATGTTCAACAAGATTTGTGATTCCAAAATAATCTCTCTTGGGATTTTCCTCTGTAAGGTCAAAGCCATTGGGGATTATGTGAGTCCCACCACTCAATTTCAGGGATATCTACTTCCTTTAGCTCCTTCCTAGGAGCAATGAAGGCAAGCCTAGTCAAAGTATGGATGCCTATTTTTTGAGCTGCTTGTGAAATCTCTGCCTGAAGCTTCTCCAGTTGAGCCTTTGTTCTTAATCGCTGAGCAATCTTCTCAAATTTGCCCTTGTCATGGAATTTAAAAGTGTGTTTCTGGCGCTGGGAAACGACAGAGGAGACTCAGGGTCAAAAAAGATATTGGACTCCATGTCTTCTGATGGTTTTTCTTTTAGCTGTTGCTTGAATGGTTCCCTCTTCACAGCACGAATATTGGCAGGAGTAGGCATGCAGTGCGTCAGCTCAATCTCCTTGCATGTTGCATCTACAGTGCACCCTTGATCATCTAGGATCAGTGGTGTAGGTTTAATTTGGTCTTTTAACTCCACCTTTGGGGGAGCAATGCCCATGGCATGGAGATTAGCCAGGCCAAGCATGTTGGCATTGCTGATGAGTCCTGGCTTCAGTGCCAGCCAGGCTTGGATTCGAGCTTGTAGTTCAGCTGCTTTCCTTGCCTTCTCAATGGCATCATTCATGAAAGTGGCAGCCAGGGAGGGCAGAATAGTGTGGCCGATTGGAAGTCGCTCTGGTTGGGAGGAAGAAGGCGTCTTTGGCTGAGGTGTAGGGGGGCTAATAAAGCGTAGCTGTTTTTTCCTCTCCTCCATCTGTCATTTTGCTGCGTCCATCATCTGTTTGCTCTGGAGCTTAGTCAGCATGCCAGGACTCTCTGATGGAGGCCCAGGGATCACCTCAGGCTCTTCTTCCACCTCCTTAAAATGGGGTATTCGCTGCTTCTTTACTCCTGATGATTCCTTAGAGATCTCAAGAGTCATCACCAAACACCTTCTTTAGCTCTTGTTTTCTGCTTCAGTCACTGCTAGACTTGGAATGCCTAGAGCTTCCGCCTTTCTCCTACAGCCTCAGTTTGTCCACAAATCGGAGAGTAGAATCATCAAGAAAAGGTATCAGATGATCGGCTGCCTTCTTCTTGTCCATGCTCTTCCCCACACAGTTCAATGCTACAGTGACCACTGTAGGCTCTGAGAAACCCAGCACGCTCTTCACTGTCTTCTCATCCGCCTTGGAGCCTCCCAAAGTGCTGGGATTACAGGCGTGAGTCACTGCGCCCAGCCTGACATCACTGATAAATTAGGAAGAAAAGGTTAAGGAGTGTCTAATTCTAGTTATCAACGACTGTGAAAAGATCAATGGTTTCAGCTCATCCAGCTCCCTCTTAGTGCCATTTTTCAGGAAAAAGAACAATAGCTCGAATGGGACTCAATACTACAGCTCACAAACCTCAGCCCCGAGACGGAAGCCGAAAGTTAAACCTGAACCAGAAACCTTCTGACCGCCCTAGGCCTGTCGTCGCTATCGCCACGGCCGCTGCCACACCGCTGTCTCCCAAAATGTGACCAGGGAGGGTCGGGCCGCCAATTCGTGCAGCCGTATTTGCCACTTTCCTGGAGGCAGAGCGCATGCGTCGTCGCAGAACTGAAAAGTTTCCCTGAACAAGTTGCTTGCTTTCTGTTTCCCAGACTAAGCCTATTTCTGCCAAGTTAATGTCTTTAACTTCCTGAAGCGGAAATTGGGTTACTTGTAGTTTTCCTCATATGGAGAATAAGTGTGCAAAAGCAAAATTCTGCTAGAATGAAGAGCGAGGCTTCTGCGTTTGTGTTAAACACAGTCTTTCTGATAGAAAGTAAATCCTTTCACAGTCGTGATAACTAGAATTAGCCATCCTTAACCTTTTCTCCCTAATTTAACAGTGGTGTCAGGCTGGGCCGGTGGCTCATGCCTGTAATCCCTGCACTTTGGGAGGCCAAGGCGGGTGGATCACTTGAGGTCAGGAGTTCGAGACCAGCCTGGCCAAAGTGGTGAAACCCCGCCTCTACTCTAAAGGTCATTCTTTGATGCTCAGTTTTTCCAGCCACTTATATTTATTGATGTCTTTCCAGATCTATTTTTATTAATAATTATATAACTTGTTAGTATATTTTTGGATGAGATATATGTAATCAATACATACTTTTAAAATATACTATAAAGATAAGGAATGAAAATTCCAAGTCTTTTATTGTAATCTCTTCTTCCTCATGTTAATGTCCCAAACAGAGCTGAGGAATGACTAGGAAACTGTGCCTCCGTTAACCTGATTCCATCTCATTTTTAGCAAATGATCTTTTTTTTTTTTTTTTTTTTTTTTTTTGAGATATTCTCTCACTTCGTCGCCCAGGGTGGAGTGCAATGGCATGATCGCGGCTCACTGAAACCTCCGCCTACCAGGTTCAAGCGATTCTCCTGTCTCAGCCTCCCGAGTAGCTGGGATTATATGTGTTCGCCGCCACGCCCGGCTATTGTTTTGTATTTTAGTAGAGATGGAGTTTCACTGTGTTGCCCAGACTGGTCTCAAACTCCTGAGCTCAGGCAATCCACCTGCCGTGGCCTCCCAAAGTGCTGGGAATACAGGCATGAGCCACCGCGGCCAGCCTCAAATGATCTTATTTGAAGTTAATAGGTGTGAAAATGGTTCAAGACTGGGAGCCAGGTAATGGATTCAAGATTATAGACCTAATGAGATTTATTTCATTTTAATAAGTTGCTCTCAATACAAAATTTGCTTCCACTCATGCTAAGTAAACCAAATATGTGGACTGTCACTCTGTTTGGTGAGGACTGGGTAACCTATAAAACATAAAAATGACTTCTTACAAGGACACAGCAAACCAGTGCCTTCGTGAGAGGTCACTGTGTGTCTTTCTGATGCTGTGTCACTTGGTCACTATTAATCTAGTGCTTTTGTCCATTTCCCCCAGTATGGTGCATATTCAGGAAGGTTATTTGTAAGGATCTCATAAAGGGTCTCCTCACTTAGCTCTCCTATCAAATGAAAGGGATTCCTGTATGTTCTTAGGGTAACATTTGGCAAATGTCAAGCAATGAAAGCTTTGATCAATTTTATCTACAGAACCAAGAGCTAAGGAGTCTCTTGGGATCATCAAAGGATTTGTGCCAGTGAAAGTTTGGCAAAAGGTCAGCAAGTTCTACACATTTATGACTAACCATTTTTATTGGTAATAGCAAAATATACTCCTTAAGGAATAAGTATCAGGTGCTTTAATTACTTCTGAACAGCAGATGTTTTTCATGCTTTATTTGTCAATTTTAACTTTTGCTCTTATTCAAAATATTGAATTTAAAGTTGACAGTTTTCACAGATCCAGATGTCATATTCATATTTCTGAAAGCTTACTGGTAAAATAACTAAAAAGTTAACTAATTGTCATTCTCTTATTAATATAAATATGTACCCAGTGATTTGGACACCAGTATCAGTCTGTCCCTGTATTTTGGTTTGAGACAAACAGGATTTCCATTTAGGTCAATTTTCCACAGCTTCATCAACTTGTTCAGTAAAAACTCCAAATCCTATAATTAGAGAAGAAAAAGCAAAGCACAAGCATTTCATATTTACCAATACTTCTAGCATGTCGGTTATTGTTTTTAAAGGTAATTACTGCTTTCATGGAATTCTAGCTCAGAGCCAGGTACTTAGAATGTGCATAATAACACCTTCTAAATAAATTTTGTGCAGAATAATACCTTCTAAAATAAATTTTGAATAAAAAAATCTATACTGATAATAGAAGGCACTGAACATAAGGCAAAAGAATGAGGTCTTAAGATGAGGGCCACACAACTGTTCTCTGTCATACTCCCTTAAATGGCCCCCACTGCAGCTCAGAAAAAACTTTTTCCTGCGGAAGATGCCCTATTGTTAGTGTAGCTCATAGAAGTTTACAGATTAGGTAATTAAGGGGTAGTGAGTAAGCAGTCCCTTGCGATTGTAAGCAATGTGTGTTGTTGCTTTTTATTTTACAAATAATTCATATTAATTTTTTAAGTGTTAAAAAACAAAAACAAAAACAAACATCTACCAAAAGGAAAAATGGAAGAAAGGGGGAAAAATCATTTGTATGCTTATCATGCAAAGATCATTTTTAATATGTTGTTATGTATCCGTCTAATCTTTTTTGAGCATAGGGACTTTTGGGAGGGTACATATTTTTAATTGTCATAATTGTACTGTGAGTACAATTTTGTTTTACATTATATCATAAATGTTTATATGTTTTTATAGTTTATAAGAAGAAAATCAGCTAACCGATATTTCAAGGAATAATAAAGTTATTCTGTGGTCTACAACCCAAATAAATGTGAGGAAAACAGACTAACGGAACTTAAGAACTAACTGTCTCAGTTTGCTTTTTTCACAGCCTCTTTGTCCCTATTTGAGTTTCTTTTCCCATCCAATGTCACTCTTTCCCCAGTACCTTATCTGTCATTTCTTGCTTTCTCCCCTTCCCCCCTTTCTAAAAAGTGTATTTTATCTTAACTACTATTTAATGAAAATGAAGTACACTTTGAGTATTTCTTATATGTGGCCAAAGTTCTGTTCTTTATCTTTAATATCAGATGCATTTAATCTGTTATGAATTACTGAACAAAAGTAGTGCACTTAGGTTGTTTCCACAGCTTGGCTATTGTGAATATTGCTGCAAAGAACATGGGAGTGCACATGTTGCTTTTAAAATAGTAATTTCACTTCCTTTGGATATATACCCTAAATTTAGTCTGCACTAGACTTTGAGGGATTTCAATAAATAATTTATGTGAAAATATAAGACTTTTTTTTTTTTAAATAAGGCAATCCGAAACTTCCTGGCACTGCTGCTTACTGTGTGACCTTAGGCAAATCTATGTCTTCATCTATAACTTGAGGTTAATTAAGATTAGTTGCCATGGCATATAAAGTGCCTGGAACAAAGAAAGTAATAAATGTGTCAGTTCTCTGCCTGTTTGCCTGCCCTGCTACCTCTTAACTAATTCCCTTTCTCTTAATTTTTGTCAACAGAGAGTGAAAACATTTTAAGTAAGGAAGAAGAAACTTCTTGACCTATTGACAAATAAGTAGTTGGCTTTTTATAAGAAAGTTATCTTCATAAATTATAACTTCATCCTTCAGTTCTGGGCTCTGGAATATGCCTTCTCCAACAGCATTTGTTTGGCAGTGTTTAATACAGCCATAACTACCTTATTTTACGTGAGAGTTACATTGTATTTCTCTTACTCTAAAAACCTGTAAGGAAGGGATTATGCATCACATTTTTTACAGTGTTGAATGTGATGCCCATCATCTAAAAGTTAATAAGAACACTTACAGAACTTTAAATTGATATAGATAAAAGAGTGCTTAGAGTTTTGTTAATTGTTCTTTACTTGATAAATGACCCTCGACATACTCCCTCCAGTGTATGTTTATTTAAGACTAAACTAATCCTTTGCTGAAATACGATTACCCTTTGGATACGCTCTGGTTGTTCATTGCCTTCCTGTCTTTAATAAAAAGCTTTCACTTTCCTCCTCTTCAATAAGTTACTAAAGGAAGCAGACACTTTTCTGGACAGTCTCTGTTTGATAAATGATCATGTCATGCTATCACTTAGAGGAGTGCTGCAAAATACTGAGGAGCAAATTATATTTCCCCTGCAGGGTTGATGCCTAAGCTCCTGTATAGGTGTCTGCAGCACAGCAATGCTCTCTCTACCATTAATGATGACCGCTGATGAACCTGTGTTTGACCAGCATACTCCAATCTTTATTGGCAATGTCTGGAACAACCATCCTTACTAAATCTAAAGACAGCCATTTGTCATCCCTCTGACTGCCTGTCATCATCTGCCTGGGAAAATCTATAATTTTTGGCTTGTTCCTGACTCAACTGTGGAATGAATAAATTTATCTTTGGGTCACTCTGCTTGTCAGGATCAATAATGAGCAGAGGTTGAATAAATTAGAAGCTGAGAAAACATGACAGGCCATAGAAGTTTGTTCATTTGTGTCTTATAAATCAGATATTTAGTTCATATAAGAGGCAAATATGTCAAGTTTTTTATTTCCCTCATTCTGAAGATTCTATACCTCATGATAAATGGTCATGAGAAAACCAATGAAGTAAATCACTAATATATCTGACTTTGAGATGAACTTTTCAGATCATTGTATTGATTTAGCAAACTTTACAGACTTCAAAACTTAGGTAAATATTAAACTTTTTTTGTTCTTCAAATTGTATACATTTTTCAGCCATGATATTCCTTTGACTTAATAGTGTTAGCAAGCTATATAATGCTGGCCCTAGTGAAGTTCATGGCTCAGCTTAGCCTCATCAGATTACTTGTACAAATGCAAAAGTTTTGTTATAAATTGTTGTTAAAGTATTTAATAATTTTTATACATTGATGAATATCTGTTTAAAGGAGGTACAGGAAAAACATGCAAAGACATGTTAACCAAAAGTAAATGTCATTTAACTAGAGCCCTGTAAGTTAAAGGAGTTTCTAAACTGTGAAATATTGTTTGGCCTAAAACCTCTCTTTTGCCTTTTCTTCAGTGGTTGACCTTGCCACCAGTTTTACTTGGGAGAAGTGGGTCATCCATCCACCAAGTTTTCTCAGTTATCTGCCTTTGATTTCACACTTCCTCTTCCATTCTTCTTTTCCATTTTTCTCAACAAAGGAAGAGTCACACCTCTTTCCCCAGGTTAAGTAGTTCTTTTGATCCCAGCCTTTTCTTCCTGGGTTCTCCTCTCCCATTTCCATTTCTAGTATCTCCCTCTTAATCTGGATTTTATTTTGTCTCTTACCTACCATTGCTAAACTTCTTGAAGACTGATCTGGACTAATGCTTCTCAAACTTTCATGTGCTTAAGAATCCTGAGTGATCTTATTTAAATGCAGGTTCTGATTTGTTAGGTCTGAGACAGAAGCTGAGATTCTGCATTTCTGCTGCTGCTGCTGCTGCTGGTCTAGGTCAACACTTGGAGTTGGCCTAGTCTACTGCATGCCTATAGTGTGGAGACCAGCTGGTTGCTTCTTCAACCACTGGGCACTCCTGCAATCTGGTGCCACTGAAAAGGCATTGCTAACCTTATCACTGATCCACACATTGCCAATCACATACTTTCTCAGTCTCAATTCTTTGGAATATCGCACCCTGTTCATCACTCCCTTCATGGCTTTGTGATTCTACATTCTTGCAGGCTCCATGGATCCTTCATGAATGTCTGACCCCACAAGTGACAAACCTCTGACTACAGAAATCTGTAATGTATGAATAGGCTGTTTCATACATTGGGGAAAACTCTATTAAAGTTTCCACCATCTCTCACTTCCTAACTAACCTGGCCTCTTCCAGTCTGTTCTTCACATTGTAGCCATGTGGATCGTTTCAAACCACTAATCTCAGCTACATACTGAGAACTGAACATCTAACTAATAAAACATCTAACTAATAGAAGCAACTAACTAATAAAACATCTAACTAACAGAACATCTAACTAATAAAAGCAATGCTATAAGAACATCTATGCAGGGACAGTCTTCCCCATAATGCATCAGGACGTTACCAGAGAGTGAGAGCTCCCACTGGGGAGCAGGAGCATATGTCCCTGCTGGGAGAACCTTGGGGACCAATTCACTTGATTCCTTTTCTATAATCTATGTTTATTCCTTTCAAACAGTGTTTGTTTCCCTTCCCTGGATCACAGCAGAATGTAAAATCATAGCTAGAAAAAAGTTTGCCTCCTGTAACCCATTGCCTTCTCTATTTATACTTAGACCCTTTATAGAAAAAGAATGGCCACATTGATGATAATAGTCAAACTTCTGTTACCCTAAGGAAATAAAGGTCATCTATTCAAAAGAGGAAGAACCAAATTATTTGGGAGGCCAAGCTGAGCATTTCTTTGTACTCTCTCCCCTCCTGACTATAGACAGTCTTGTGAATGATGGTAGTTTCAGTGACCACTTAAACAATACACTGAAGATTCACATTTATCTATCCTCTGAGCTCTGGCCTCATATGTCCAATTATGTACTTGACATTTTCTCTGGAACATTTCAAAGGCACTTCAAACCCTACATTACCAAAACTCATGATCTCTCAAACTTGACTCTTGACTTCTTTATTTCTCATTGTGCAAGGCAAGAAGCCCAGAAATCACTCTTGACCTCTCCTCCTCCCATGCTCCCTATATCCAACTCACAACCAAGTCTTATCCATTTTACTTCCTGAACAGCTCTCCAAGCTGTCCATTCCATTTCCATCCCTACCCTATTAAAGTTTCCATCGTCTCTCACTTTGTAACTAGCCTGGCCTCTTCCAGGCTGTTCTTCACACTGTAGCCATGCAGATCTTTTCAAACTGCTAATCTTCAGTTACTTTACTCCTGGCTTAAACACCTCCAGGGGCTCCTCACTGTTCTTAGGATAAAGACAAAACTCTCTTTCATGACCTATGTGGCCCATCTACCCACTGGCATCTGTACTATGTTCTACCTTCACTATCTCAGCTTCTTATCCCTCATAGTTGCCATGCTCCAACCTGCCCCAGGACCTTGACACATGCTGTTTTCTTTGCCTGATAAGTGCTTCTTTTCTGTCAGAGCTCAGCTGTCCCTTCCTTAGAGAAGCCTTTAGTGACCTCTCTAACTAGGACAGATCCCTCTCTTATAATAGGCTCTCAGAGCCACATACTTCATTTTTGTGGTACTTGTGCAATTTTATATTTGTTTTGGGATGATTATGTGCTTAATGTCTCTCTTCCCCTGAATGTTGAGAATTCCTCAAAGCCAGGGATCGTATCTGTTTTCTGCTCACTCTTGTGTCCCCTATTGTCTAGCAAGTACTGCCACATAGTAGGAGTAGGTGTTTTCAATGAATGTATAAGAGATGAATGAATAAATGAATGAATGAATGAACGAGAGAGAGGCAGGTGACCTAAGGCTAGAAGCAGGACAGGAATTATAGGAAGAAATAAGATGGAACCATTTTTGAAGAAGTTGCTAATTCGAGGTGCTGCAGACATGGAAAGAGAGAGAAAAGAAAGACTATCTTCTCTTTTCTTCTATTTCCTCCTCTGTCCCTTCTCTCCACTTCTATATCCTCCTGTCTAGAAGTCCCTGCCCTGGACCAGTTTTGTATTAAGGAATAGCAGAGACAAAGGCAGAGTTAGAGGATCTTGGTGGTAAGGAGTCCTTGACAGTCATGGGTCTAAAGATGTGAGGAGAGGAAAGGGAATGAAATCTCAAGCAGCAGGAGGGACAAAAGTTGCTTGGCTACCCAGCTTCTTACAGGTCTATATCCTGTACCTCAGCCTCTAATGCAGTCACTCCCTTGTGGCTCTAGGACCCTCAGTAAGCTAGGGTATGGCATGTTTCAGAGTGCCTATATTTCTCAGAGACCCAGTTCTCTCTTTTCTTTCCACAGAGCTCAAGAATTTCAGTCCCTTGGTAGCACTTTTCCTTGCTACATGTGTTCCTTTAAATATCTTCCTTTCTCACTGCTCAAACAAGAGTCTTGGTTGAAAGATTCAAAGTTGTTTAACCATCCTAAGGGATCATTATTTTTTCATATTCTCTTAAAGCAGTCACTTTAAAAATGTGTCTTCTATGCCAAAAATATAAATTCAGTTTGATGGAACAGGACTACAAGAAGACAATTTGTAAATACACACAAATTACTAACATGTTTTAGTTTATAATACTTCACAAAAATCTACCTGCAATATTAATTAACAGGACTTTCATAGTACGGAGTAATCTATTACAATATTTATAATAATACAATGAGTGTGACTAAGGTTCCTTTTAAAAACACATTTGAATATTAATTTTAAATTTTGAATTTTTACTTTTGGAGATAATGGTAAATTATCAGCAAAAGTAATAACTTTAAAATGATAATTTCCTATGTATAAACTACACTAGTTATTTCCTGTATTTTCTGTAGGTACACTTAAGGAACTTAAGTCCATATAAAAGCAGCTGCTCTAAGTGCTGAAAACCTTGGGTAATTACAGTGGTTTTGTTAGGATTCTTTAATGATGTCCACTTCTTTTTTCCCATGGCACAAAGCTGTCTGTTGCTGACGACTCAGGATAGATGTCAGTGACCTTATGTATGGCATGAGAGATTTTTTTCCTGTAGCACAGGATTTGATGTCAGTAGCTTTTGGACAATGTCAGTGAACAAAAAGAAGGAAAAAAATTAAAGCCAAATATAGAGATGCTGACCCCAGGAATACATAACAGAAAAACGAGTTAATATTCTGATGCTAGGCTTCAACATGCCCTTTGATTAAGCCTTCAGAATATTATTTAAAATGAACCACAAAAAGCACATTTCAAACATATCCCGGGCAATGTCTATATTCAGAATGCCAAGAAGCTATGTCCAGGCATTTTTAATTGTTTGTGTCTTCATGGTAGAAGTAAAAGAACTTAAGATTTTATTCTTACTCTTTGGATATCTTCACTCTATGGGGGGGGGGAAAGCAACTTTTGGTATATATCAACAGCTGGAACTCAGTGAATGTTTTGCATTCCTTCTCCAGAATATTTTTTTGTGCCCTTCTTCATTCATTCTATAAACATATAGTAAGTGCTTGCTATGTGCCAAGCACTGGGCTGGGCTCTGGGTAACCCTGAAGTAAATAAATCAAAATTCCTTGCATTCAAAGCTACTCAGTCTAATGAAGGATATGGTGATACACAATAACAAGGTTATATTAATCAAGTTTCCTCACTAACCATTCTCTATTTAAATTACGTTAAAAATTAAAGTGAGATAATCAACACAGTTAAAATATCAAATAAGATCAGAGGGTTTATAACAAAACTAAGAGTATGTGAGGGCTTATAACAAAACCATTTTCAACTTCTTCAGCTATTTCTGCACACATTTATGTCCATATTTCTAAATAACAATGGCTATTTTTGATTTTTAAATCTTAGATATTTATCTACTAAATTTCTACTAAGAAAGATGATGATTTAATTCTCATAAGTACTGCCTCCAACCTCTACTACACTTCCCTTCTCCCACTGTGTCAGTAGAGTTATACTAACATTGTTAATTAATTTTCACTGAGTGTATTATTATTATTATTATTTGAGACAGAGTCTCATTCTGTCACCCAGGCTGGAGTGCAGTGTATGATCATGGCTCACTCACTCACAACCTTCCAGGCTCAAGCGATCCTCCCACTGAAGCCTCCCGAATAGCTGGGACTCAGGCATGCGCCACCAAGCCTGTCTAATGTTTCTGTATTTTTTGTAGAGATAGGGTTTCACCATCTTTCCCAGGCTGGTCTAGAACTCGTGAGTTCAATCAATCCTCCTGCCTTGGCCTCCCAAAGTGCTGGGATTACAGATATGAGCCACTGCACCTGGCCGATTTTCAGTGACTATATTATTAAGCTCAATTAAGTCTTGTTCATAGCTAAACTACATAGTATACTAGGATTGCTTCTTATTTTCCACAGAGTTAAAAATTGCCTAATTTCTTAGTTTTCTATGTACTTACCACAATTCAGTCTGTTGCAACATGGGCTGGGTGCCTTCTAGCCTACTGTACAGCTGCTGTCCTAAGACTTACCTTCACTTCTGTGAATTTCCTTAGCTTTTTTACTGTTTCCTAGATACCATGTCTTCCCTTTTCCTAGTTTACTCTCCTGTTTAGGTGAAATACTCAATTTTTATGGGTCGTGCTTTTTTGTGTTCTTTTAAAGAAATTTTTATGTTTTTCTAGAAGTTTTATATTTTAGCAGTTAAATTTGGATATGATCCATTTTGAGTAAATTTTTGTGCATGGGGTAAAGAGTAAAGGTTCACTTTTTCTATTTGGATATCCAGTTGTTCCACCATTTGTTGAAAACATTATCCCTTCTTCCATTGAAATATTGGGATTTTGGGCTGGGTGCGGTGGCTTACACCTGTATTTCTAGCACTTTGGGAGGCTGAGGCAGGTGGATCACTGGAGGTCAGGAGATCAGGAAGAGCCTGGCCAACATGCTGAAACCCTGTCTCTACCAAAAATATAAAAAATTGGCTGGGCGTGGTGGCACGTGCCTGTAATCCCAGTTACTTGGGAAGCTGAGGCAGAAGAATTGCTTGAACCCAGGAGGCGGAGGTTGCAGTGAGCTGAAATTGTGCCACTGCACTCCAGCGTGGGCAACAGAGCGAGACTCTTAAAAATCAATTGACCCTATGTGTGAGTTTATTTATAAACTATTCTGTTTCCTTAATCTTCATGGCTACCCTATGTCAATGCCACATTGTCTTGATTATCATAACTTTAAAGTTGTGAAATCAGGTAGGGTAAGTTCTCCAAATGTATTTTATTTTATTTATTTTATTTTTGAGAAAGGATCTCACTTTGACACCCACGCTGGAGTGCAGTGCCGTGATGATGTCTCACTGCTGTCTCAATCTCCTGGGCTTATGAGATCCTCTCACCTCAGCCTCCTGAGTAGCTGGGACCACAGGCATGTGCCACCACACCCAGCTAATTAAAAAAAATTTTTTTTTTGTAGAGATGGAGTGCCAAACTCCTGGGCTCAAGTGATTCTCTAGCCTCAGCCTCCCAAAGAGCTAGGATTACAGATGTGAGCCACTGTGCCGGGCTTTTTTTTTTTTTTTTTTTTTTTTTGGAAACACGGTCTCACTCTCTTGTCCAGGCTGAAGTGCAGTGGTACAATCATGGTCCACTGTAGCCACGACCTCCAGGGCTCAGGCAATCCTCCCACCTCAGCCTTTTGGGTAGCTGGTACTATAGGCCACCATTTCCAGCTAATTTTTTTTTAAAAAAACATCTTTTAGGCCGGGCACGGTGGCTCACGCCTGTAATTCCAGCACTTTGGGAGGCCGAGACGGGCGGATCATGAGGTCAGGAGATCAGACCATCTTGGCTAACACAGTGAAACCCTGTCTCTACTAAAAATACAAAAAAATTAGCCAGGCATAGTGGCGGGCGCCTGTAGTCCCAGCTACTCAGGAGGCTGAGGCAGGAGAATGGTGTGAACCCGGGAGGTGAAGCTTGCAGTGAGCCGAGATCGGGCCACCGCACTCCAGCCTGGGGGACAGAGCAAGACTCTGTCTCAAAAAAAAAAAAAAAGAAAAAAGAAAAAACATCTTTTAGAGAAAGGGTCTTGCTATATTGCCCAGGCTGGTCTCAAACTCCTGGGCTCAAGCAATCCTCCTGCCTCATCCTCCCAAGGTACTGGTATTATAAGCATGAGTTACCATGCCCATGATGGTTTTACCAATTGGTTCTTTTTACCAATGTTGCTTTGGTATTCTAGGTCCCTTTCTTATAAATTTTAGGATTGATTTGTCAATTTCTAAGAGAAAAGAATCTGAGATATTGATTGGGATTATGTTGAATGTATAGATCAATTGAGAAGGAATTAGCACTTTAAGAATACAGAGTCTTCTACCATGCAAGTGTGGGCCCAGGCAGTATATGAGAAATCTCTGTACTTTTAATTTTGCTATGAATCTAAAATTAATCTAAATCATAAAGTCTATTAAAATAAAAAAATCAAAACCAGAAAAAAAGTCTATTAAAACAAAAAATCAAAACTAGAATACAATCTGCTAATACATGAAAATGCTCTCTCTCTTCATTTATGTAGATCTTCTTTAATTTCTTCCAATATTTTGTGTTTTTATTGTACAGCTCTTGCACTAGTTTAAAAAATGTATCCCTAAGTATTTTATGTATCTTGATGAAGTTATAAATGCCAATTTAAAAAATTTCATTTCTAATTGTTCACTGCTAGTCAATGGAAATACAGTTACGTTTTGCATATTGACTTTGCCATTAAGCATATGGATTTGCTAAATACACTCCATAAGTTCTAATAGCTTTTTGCAGATTTCTAATCATTTTATATGTACCCAATCACGTAGTCTGCAAATAAAGAACATTTTGTTTCTTCCTTTTCAAGCAATGTCATTGTTTCATTTTTTTTGGCCTTATTGCACTGGCTAAGACAGGTGCAACTCTAAGGTTGAGTAATGTGGTATAGCAAATATCCTTCCTTTACTCTTAATCTTAGGGAAAGCATTCAATCTTTCATCATTAAGTATCTTGTTATGTAGATTTTATATAGATGCCTATTATCAGGTTAAGTTCCTTTCTATTTACAGTTTGCTGATAATTTTTAAAATCATACATGGTGCTGAATATAATGCATTTTGTGCATCTATTTAGATGATCATATAATACTTCTCCTTTATTCTGTTTGGTGAATTATATTGATTTATGTCTGAATGCCAAAACAATCTTGCATTCCTGAGATAAGCCTCATCTGGTCTTTGCGTGTTATCTATTTATATATTGCTGGACTTGATTTGCTAATATTTTAGTAGGGATTTTTGCTTCTCTGTTCCTAGGGTATATTGCTCTGCAGTGTTCTTGTAATATTGCTGATTTGATAACATGAGTTGGGAAGTAGTCCCTGCTTCCCTGTTTTCTTTCTTTTTTTCTTTGTGAGACAGGGTCTCACTTTGTTCCCCCAGCCAGCTGGAGAGCAGTGGCATGATCTCAGCTCACTGCAGCCTCGACTTCCCGGGTTCATGTGATCCTCCCACCTCAGCCTCCTGAGTAGCTGGGACTACAGATGATCACCACCATGGCTGGCTAATTTTTTTTTTTTCTTTGAGATGGAGTCTCACTCTGTTGCCCAGGCTGGAATGCAGTGGCATGATCTCAGCTCATTGCAACCTCCGCCTCTTGGGTTCAAGAGATTCTCCTGCCTCAGCCTCCCAAGTAGCTGGGATGACAGGCATATGTCACCACACCGAGCTAATTTTTGCATTTTCAGTAGACACGGGGTTTCACCATGTTGGTCAGGCTGGCCTTGAACTCCTGACCTCAGGTGATCCTCCTGCCTTGGCCTCCCAAAGTGTTGGGATTACAGGCATGAGCCCTGGCTAATTTTTGTATTTTTTGTAGAGATGGGGTCTCACCACGTTGCCCAGGCTGGGTTTGGAACTCCTGAGCTCAAGAGATCTGCTCACCTTGGCCTCTTGAAGTGCTAGGATTACAGGTGTGAGCCACTGCACCTGGCCTTGCTTTTCTGTTTTCTGAAAGAGTTTGTGTAAGATTGGTATCATTTCTTTCCTAATTTTGTGATAAAGTGCATCAGTGAGGTCATCTGGTCTTGGAGTTCTCTTTGTGGAAATATTTTTATTTGTGAAATACGATGCATTTAATAGATACAGAGCTATTCAGACTTCCTGTTTCTTATATCAGTTTTGGTATTTATGTCTTGCAAGGAATATGTTTTTAACTAAGTTACCAACTTTATGGCATAAAGTTCTTTACAACATTCCCTTCTTATCCTTTTAACTGTAGTGACATATTTTTCATTCCTGATATTGTTAATTTGTGTTTTCTCTGTTTTCTTGAACAGCCTAGATAGAAGTTTATTAATTTTATTAATATTTGCAAAGAACCAGCTTTTGGCATCATTGATTTTTTTCTAATGGTTGCCTATATTTCGATTTCATTAATTTCTGCTGTTATTTTCATTATTTCCTTCTTTCCTTCCTTTTCATTTCCTTCCTTCAAATTTATTTTGTATTTAATTTGCATGTATTTTTCTTGCTGCTTGACGTACAAGATTAGAGCATTGTTTTAATTTTTCTTCATCTTAAATTTATTATCATTATTGTTTGTATTTTTCCCTTATTCTTGTTGTCATTTTATAATTTTTCTTCTTTTTTACTATAAGCGTTCAAAGCTATAAATTTCCCTCTAAGCATTACTTTACTGTATCCCACAAATTTTCAAATGTTTTGTTTTCATTTTCATTCAGTTCAAGTATTTTCTAATTTTCTTTGTTATTTCTATGGACTTTGTTTCATTTCATACAGATTATGTTGATAATTTTGTTTTTTGAGACAGGGTCTCACTCGGTTGCCCAGGCTGGAGTGCAGTGTTGTGATCTTGGTCACTGTAGCCTCCACCTCCTGGGCTCAAACGATCCTCCTAACTCAGCCTCCTGAGTAGCTGGGGCTACAGGCATGCACCACCATGCCTGGCTAATTTTTGTATTTTTAGTGGAGACAGGGTTTCACCATGTTGCCCAGGCTGGTCTTGAACTCGTGGGCTCAAAAATTCCACCTGTCTCAGTCTCCCAAAATGATAGTATTACAGGCATGAACTACTGCACCCAACTCTAAATATTCTAACTCCTATTTTAAGGTGGAATGTTCTATAAGAGTAAATTAGATCAAGTTGATTGGTTATGTTATACCTATCTTTTATATCATTACTGGTTTACTATCTGCTTGTTCTATCAACCAATGCAAGAGAAATGTTGAAATCTCTGTTATAATTATGAATTTGTCAATTTCTCCTTTTACTTCTGTGAATTTTTACTTCATGTAGTTTGTAATTCTGTTGCTAGGAGCATAACTTTGAGGATTGTTATGTTTCCTTAAAGAACTGGCACTTTTTATCATTATAAATTTTCCTTATGTATCTCTGGTAATATTTCTTGTCCTAGAATCTATTTTATTTTATATTAATGTAGCCATTTCATTTTTCATATTACTTGTGTTTGCAGTATATTTTTTTCATAATTTTATTTTTAACTCACATATCTTTATGTATAAAGTGTGTTTCTTCCAGAGAGTACTATTGAATTTTTTATTTTTTTTAAAGCATAAATAACAAGACCCAGGCTGGTCTCGAACTCCTGGGCTCAAGTAATCCTCCCACCTTGGCCTCTTAAAGTGCTGACATTACAGGTGTCACCATGCCCAGCTAAGATTGGATTAAAAAAAATCTGGTCCTACTATCTCTGCCTTTTAATTGAACTATTTAAGTTATTTATGTTAATATAATTATTAATATTAATATTAATATATAATTACTGATATTGGCTGAGTTTAAGACTACTGTCTTGCTATTTGTCTTATCTGTTCTTTATTTCCTTTTTCTTTTCCTGTCCCCTACTTTTTTTTGGCATTTGAGTTTCTCTTAATTATTGGCTTACTAGTTGTAAAAATCTTTGACTGTATTTTAGTGGTTGCTTCAGGGTTTAAAACAATCATTTTTAAATATGCGCAGGCTACTATCAAATAGCATGATACTACTTCACATGTAATGTAAGAACTTGACAACAATATACCACTATTTTCTCCATTCCTGTCATTTGTGCTATTGTTACTGTTTATTTTACTTTTACATGTCATAAACCCCATGCTATATAGTTATTATTTATTTTGCCTTCATTTTATTGCTTGTGTGGTTGCACACATCAGTGATCCCAGCTACAGGGAGGCTGTGGCAGGAGATTCACTTAAGCCTAGGAAATTTAGGCTGCAGTGAGCTGCGATCACACTACTGCACTACAGACTGGCCAACAGAGTAAGACCCTGTCTAAAAAAAAAATTATCTTAGGTTTTATTTTTCTTTATTTTGCCTTCATTTTTTTGAAGGATGGTTTCACTGGATATATAATTCTAAGTTGACAAGGGTGTTTTTCTTTTATCGTTTTAAATATGTTTCATGATCTTCTGGCTTGTATGGCTTTTGACAAGAAGCTTGTAATAATTCTTATCTTTCTATGTACATAAAATATCCTTTAAATGTCTTTTCTTCTGGTAGCTTTTAAGATGTACATATATTTTTTTTACATGGAATTTTGCTCTTGTCGCCCAGGCTGGAGTGCAATGGCGCAATCTCGGCTCACTGCAACCTCCGCCTCCTTGGTTCAAGCGACTCTCCTGCCTCAGCCTCCCAAGTAGCTGGGACTATAGGCATGAGCCACTACACCTGGCTAATTTTGTATTTTTAGTAGAGACAGGGTTTCACCATGTTGGCCAGGCTAGTCACAAACTCCTGACCTTGAGTCATCTGCCCGCCTTGGCTTCCCAAAGTGCCGGGATTACAGGCGTGAGCCACTGTGCCTGGCTGCTTTTAAGATATTCTTATTATCATTGGTTGTTTAGCAATTTTACTGTAGTGTACTTTGGTGTAATTTTCTTTAGGATTTTCCTGTTTGGGTTTTGTTGAGCTTCATGGATCAGGGATTAAAATTTTCATCAAATTTGGTAATTTTGGGGCCACTATTTTTGTTGTTGTTCTGTGTTTGTTTGCTTGTTTGTTTTGTTTTGAGATAGGGGCTCACTCTGTTGCCTCCATTTTTTTGTTTTTTTTTTTCAATGTTTTTTCTTTCCATGCTTTACTTTGGACAGTTCTAATGCTATGTCTTTAAGTTCACTGATCTTTTCTTGCACAATGGCTAATCTACTTTTAATCTTATCCAATGAATTTTTTATTTTAGAAATATTTTTAGTCGGGCTTGGTGGCTCACGCCTGTAATCCCAGCACTTTGGGAGGCCGAGGCAGGTGGATTGCCTGAGGTTAGGAGTTCGATACCAGCCTGGCCAACATGATGAAGCCCTGTCTCTACTAAAAATACAAAATAAATAAATAAATAAATAAATAAATATTAGCTGGGCGTGGTGGCAAGCACCTGTAATCCCAGCTGCTAGGCGGGGCTGAGGCAAGAGAATCGTTTGAACCCTGGAGGCGGAGGTTGCAGTGAGCTGAGATTGCACCATTGCACTTCAACCTGGGCAACAAGAGTGAAACTCTGTCTCAAAAAAAAAAAAAAAAATAAATAAATAAAATAAATAAATAAATATTTTTTAGCTCTAGAAGTTATGTCTTCCCCACACTTTCCATTTCTCTTCCCTTTCTGTTCACAATTTCTTTAAATTTTACAGTATATTTATAATTGCTTTTTTTTTTTTTTTTTTAAGTCTTATCTCCTAATTCTATCCTTCATGTCATTTCTGGGTATTTTTTTTTTTTTTTGGACTGATTTTTCTCGGGTTATGATTTACATTTTCATGCTGCTGCTTCTTTTTTTTTTCCCCACAAGATTACATCTGAAAGCAAGATTTTTGTGGTTCTTGTTTGCTGTTCCTCTCCCTGCACTGTGGTCGATATTCATTTTGTTGTTTTTTTTCTCTTAGGGACAACAGGCCTGTGCTGCCTATTGTCCAAGGTCTGAAAAAGTTGTTTCACATATTTTGTCTAGGTTTCTCTTTGTTTTTGTGGAGGGCAATTCTGGTCCTGGTTACTACATCATGGCCCATTAGATTGTCTTTATAATTTAAAAACATATTTCTCCATTTTCCCCCTATTGCTATGGTCCATATGTGTCCCCCAAAGTTCATATGTTGAAACTTTTTTTCCCTGCCTTATTCTTCCTGGACATAGGTTGAAACTTAATTGCCAATGCAGTAGTATTAAGAGGTAGGCCTTTGGGGTCTGGCACAGTGGCTCATGCCTGTAATCCCAGCACTTTGGGAGGCTGAGGCAGGTGGATCACGAGGTCAGGAGATCGAGACCATCCTGGCTAACACGGTGAAACCCTGTCTCTACTAAAAACACAAAAAATTAGCCGGGCGTGGTGGCGGGTACCTGTAGTCCCAGCTACTTGGGAGGCTGAGGCAGGAGAATGGCGTGAACCCGGGAGGAGGAGCTTGCAGTGAGCCGAGATGGTGCCACAGCATTCCAGCCTACGCGACAGAGCAAGACTTCGTCTCAAAAAAAAAAAAAAAAAAAAAAAAAAAAAAAAAAAAAAAAAAAGAGGTAGGCCTTTAGGAAGTGACTAATTTATGAGGGCAGAGCCTTTATGAATGGATGAGAACCTTATAAAAGGGTGATTTTGCTCCTTTCATCCCTCTGCTGTATAAGGACACATCCCCTCTGGATGCCCCAAGGCTCTATCTTGGAAGCAGAGAGCAGCCCTTGCCAGAAACCAACCTTTGGTGCCTTGATCTTAGGCTTCTCAGCTTCCAGAACTTTCAGAAGTAGGTTTCTGCTGATAAATTAATCAGTCTCAGGTATTTTGTTATAGCAGCACAAATGGACTAAGATACCTATTCTCTGATTCTGGTACTCTTATTAGTCATATCTTCTGAATTAATTCTGTAAGTTTCTTTTATACTTGCTTATATTCAGTTCTTTTTGTTTGTTTTTTCTGGGAGACTGTCAATTTTATCATTTAAACTTTATATTGAATATTTAATTTCCTCATCCTATTTTTAATTTCTAAGTGCTCTGTTATTCATGTTTCTTTTAAAAAATAGAATCTTGCTTTATTTCAAGTTTATGGAATCTTTTTCATTTCTCTTGGGAAATTATAGTGGGATTTTAAAGGATTGTTTTCATTTCCACATGATTTATTTCTTTGGAATTCTTTCTTTTTGTTTCTGTTTCTCTCTCTTTGATTTTAGAGGCTCTTTTCAGAGGTCTCCTAATCCTGAGCTGCCTGTTTATTCATTAAAGCAAATGAGAGCTTTCTGTGAGAGGGCAAGGCTTGTTGACTGTCTCACTGTGGGGCAACTGGGCAGGCAGCTGGCATTTCCCTCCGAAACTCTTAAATGTCAGGATTGGGAGATGTTTTGTTGTGAGCTAGTCAGTTTCCCTAAAGAGGAATGAATTCACCAACTTTTGCCCAATGTTTTAAAGCCATGCAGGCAGGGTTTTGAGAGTAGAGCCTACTTGTATGTAAGAGAGGGAGAGAAATATTGGCTAACATTTAAGTGTTTAGTCTTTCATGAAGTCCACCAACTTGTGATTTTTTTGTTTGTTTGTTTGTTTGTTTTTTTAGCATTACCATTTGCCGTGGTTTTTGACCCACAGACTCTGTGGTTCAACTTCTTCACAAATTAAACTTATCCCCTGTAACTTTGTTGTTCAGATATTCTATCCAGGTGTTCTTTAAACTCTCCTCTGCTCTCATGTTAACCATTCAACATCATTCAGTGCGAGTGGCCATTCCCTCTTTCTTGAAACTCCTTTTTCTCTTCTTCTACATCACTGACTCCTGATGGAGTCTTCTAACTGATCCCTAAATACTGGAGTGTTTCTGTGATTGATCTTGGCCTCATTTTTTTTTTTTTTTCTGTCTCTATTGTCTTTCACCCCATGCCATGGCTTTTAAATATCATATAAATGCTGTTGACTCTCAAACTTTCCAATCTTACTTCTCCCTTAAACTCCAGATGATTACTTGACATGTCCATTTCAGTATCCAACAGGCATTTCACAAGGTGGAATTTTTCTGTTTCTTCCTTATAAAGGCTACTACTGTCTTCCCGTTTCCTCACACAAAATTTAGGAGTCATCCTGATTCCTTCCATTCCTTTATGCCTACATCCTGCTCATCAACAAGTTATATGAATTCCACCTTAAAATATAACTAATTACTTCCAAACCCGCCCACTCCTCTTCATCTCTAAGCAACCATCTTCTCTTATTTAACTTCTGCAGTAGTCTCCCAACTGATCTTTTTGCTGTCATTCTTGAAACTCATTCTTCATATAGCACATATAGCTGTAGATAAATCTTTTTTTAAAAAAAATAATCCTTCAATTGACAGAGGAAGGGAAGAAAAAGAAAACAATCCTTTCAGTGGCTTTCTATTATACTTAGAATAAAGTAAAAATTTGTGATTATATCCTAAAATGACCTTTATGATCTGGCCTCTGTGCCTTCTTTTCTAATCTCATATTGTACTGTTGCCTCTTCATTCACTCAACAGTGTATTTACTGAGCACCTACAATGTATCAGAAACTAAGGTAGGCACTGGGTACCATACTACAGTGTTCCTCGGACACTCAAGCTTTCTTTGGCCTCAGAGCCTTTGCATCTACTTTCGCTAGTGCCTGGCATGTTCTTTCCCTAGCTCTTTGCGTATCTTCTTTCTCATCCTTCAGATCTCAATGTAAATGTCATTTCTTTAGAGGCCTTTCATATTAACCTGATCTAAAATATCCACTGACTCCTCTTTTTCTGTTATCTTATTTAATTCCCTCATAGCACTTTTCAAAATCTTCTCTGCTTAGGTCTCTTCTCTTCTCTTTTCTTTTTTTATTTATTTATTTATTTATTTTTTTGAGACAGGGTCTCACTCTATTACCCAGTCTGGAGTGCAGTGGATGGATCACAGTTCACTGCTTCACTGCAGTCTTGCACTTTGGGGCAAGGAATCCCGTCCTGGGCTCAAGCGATCCTCCCACTTCAGCCTCCTGAGTACCTGGGACTGAGTACCTAAGTCCAGGCACATGCCATCACACGAAGCAAATTGCTAATTTCTTTTTTAATTTTTTTTTTTTTTTTTGTAGAGAAAAGGTCTTCTTGTGTTGTCCAGGCTGGGTTTGAATTCCTGGCCTCAAGCAATCCTCTCCTGCCTCGGCCTCCCAAAGTGCGGTGATTACAGGCATGAGCCACCATACCCGGCCTTGCTTATGTATTTTCTTACCATTTCCTCCCTTGTACCTCTGTAAAGTAAGTGCCTTGAGGGTAGAGGCTTTCTTTTTTTTAAATTTTTATTTCTTTATTTTTAGACAGAGTCTCGCTCTGTGGCCCAGGCTGGAGTGCAGTGGCGCAATCTCGGCTCACTGCAAGCTCTGCCTCCCGGGTTTACACCATTCTCCTGCCTCAGCCTCCTGAGTAGCTGGGACTACAGGCGCCGGCCACCACACCTGGCTAATTTTTTTGTATTTTTAGTAGAGATGGGGTTTTACCATGTTAGCCAGGATGGTCTCGATCTCCTGACCTCGTGATCCACCCACCTCGGCCTCCCAAAGTGCTGGGATTACAGGCGTGAGCCACTGCGCCCGGCCTCTTTTTTTTTTTTTTTTTTTTTTTTTTTTTTAAAGAGACAGGGTTTCACCATGTTGGCCAGGCTGGTCTCAAACCCCTAATATCATGATCCACCCACCTCGGCCTCCCAAAGTGCAGGGATTACAGGCGTGAACCACTGTGCCTGGCCGAGGGTAGAGACTTTGTCTTATTTATCATGTATCTCCAGTATCTAAGATGTGTTTTTCCAAGGGCCTAGAACAGTGCCTGGAACGTGGAATATAATATAGTAGTTCCCCCCACCCCGTTATTCAGTTGCCCTCAGTCAACTGTCATCCAAAAATATTTAATGGAAAATCCCAGAAAAAATAATTTGTAAGTTTTAAAATGGATACTCTTTTTTTCACTCTGTCACCTAGGCTGGAGTGCAGTGGCACAATCCTGGTTTACTGCAACCTCTGGCTCTGGGTTCAAGCAATTCTCCTGCCTCAGCCTCCTGAGTAGCTGGGATTACAGGTGTGCACCACCACTCGGGGCAAATTATTGTATTGGGTTTCGCCATGTCAGCCAGGGTGATCTTAAACTTCTGGCCTCAAGTGATCGGCCTGCCTCAGCCTTCCAAAGTGCTGGGATTACAGGCATCAGCCGCCTAGCCCAGCTGAGTACAGTGGATGCTGTTCTGAGTATCATGATGAAATCTTGCACTGGCCTGTTTGTCCTGCCTGGGCCATGAATTATTCCTTTGTCCAGCATTTCCAAACTATACATGCTACCAACCCATTAGTCACTTAGGTTATCATATCTACTGTGTGGTTATTGTAGTGCTTGTGTTCAAGCAACCCTTATTTCACTTGCCCCAAAGTGCAAGAGCAGTGATGCTGACATTGTAACCGCTCCTTTTTTTTTTTTTTTTTTTTTTTTTTTTAAATGACAGAGTCTTGCTCTGTCACCCAGGCTGGAGTGCAGTGGCACCATCTCGACTCACTGCAACCTTTGCCTCCAAGGTTCAAGCGATTCTCCTGCCTCAGCCTACGAGCAGCTGGGACTACAGGCACCCGCCACCATGCATGGCTAATTTTTTGTATTTTTAGTAGAGATGGGGTTTCACCGCGTTAGCCAGGATCGTCTCAATCTCCTGATTGAGTGCTGGGATTACAGGTATGAACCACTGCACCCAGCCTCCATTTATTATTATTGTTGTTAATCTCTTAGTATGCCTAATTTATAAATTAAACTTTATCATAGATATGTACACTTAGAAAAAACTAATATATATAGCATTCAATACTACCCATGGTTTCAGGCATCCACTGAGGGTCTTAGAATGTAGCCTTCACATATAAGTTGGGACTACTGTAAATTTTTTTTTTTTTTTTTTTTTTTTGAGACGGATTCTTGTTCTGTTGCCCAGGCTGGAGTGCAGTGGCCGGATCTCGGCTCACTGCAAGCTCCGCCTCCTGGGGGTTTACGCCATTCGCCATTCTCCTGCCTCAGCCTCCCGAGTAGCTGGGACTACAGGCGCCCGCCACCTCGCCCGGCTAGTTTTTTGTATTTTTTAGTAGAGACGGGGTTTCACCTTGTTAGCCAGGATGGTCGCGATCTCCTGACCTCATGATCCACCTGTCTCGGCCTCCCAAAGTGCTAGGATTACAGGCTTGAGCCACCGCGCCCGGCCTGTAAATATTTTTTAATAGATTAACTTGATGGGGAGGTTCAGGAAAAGCTACATAGGGGAGATAATATGGAGTTCAGTCTTTAATAGATTAACTTGATGGGGAGGTTCAGGAAAAGCTACATAGGGGAGATAATATGGAGTTCAGTCGTTAAAGAGGATTTGGGTCAGGTGCAGTGGCTCACGCCTGTAATCCTAGCACTCTGGGAGGCTGGGGCAGGTGGATCACCTGAGGTTAGGAGTTCGAGACCAGCCTGGCCAACATGGCAAAACCCCATCTCTACTATAAATACAAAACTTAGCTGGACGTGGTGGCACATGCCTGTAATCCCAGCTACTTGAGAGGCTGAGGCAGGAGAATCTCTTGAACCAAGGTGGTGAAGGTGGCAGTGAGCCAAGATCATACCACTGCACTCCAGCCTGGATGACAGAGCGAGACTGTCTCAAAAAAAAAAAAAAAAAAAAAAAAAAAAAAAAAAAAAAAAAAGAGGATTTAGATGTTGGTCATTAGATAGAATAATTAGCAATAATGAAGGTATTTATTTTGGCTGCACATTTATTCTGGGTATGCATTATTAACATGGTCTAAGAGTAATCATGTAGGCAAAACAGCTTTGTCTTAATGTCACGCATAAAAACCTCCTTTGGGATCATTTAGAGGCTAGAAGTTTTGCCCTGTTATCAAACTCCCCTTTCTCTGTTTGGAGTTAAAAAGCATAATAGAATAACTCTTTAAAAGTAATGGCCATTACCAGGCTGGGTGCAGTGGCATACGCCTAGAATCCCAGCACTTTGGGAGGTTGAGGCGGGTAGATCACTTGAGCTCAGGAGTTCGAGATCAGCCTGGCCAATATGGTGAAACCCTGTCTCTATTAAAATACAAAAATAAGCCAGGCATGGTGGTGCACATCTGCAATCCCAGTTACTTAGGAGGCTGAGGCAGGAGAATGACTTGAACCCGGGAGGCGGAGGTTTCAGTGACCCAAGATCACGCCACTGCACTCCAGCCTGGGCAACAGAGTAGGACTCTGTCTCAAAAAATAAAATAAAGGGGCCGGGTGCGGTGGCTCACACCTGTAATCCCAGCACTTTGGGAGGCCGAGGTGGGCGAATCCCCTGAGGTCAGGAGTTCAAGACCAACCTGGCTAACCTGGTGAAATCCCGTCTCTACTGAAAATATAAAAATTAGCTGGGTGTGGTGGCAGGCACCTGTAATCCCAGATACTCAGGAGGCTGAGGCAGGAGAATCACTTGAATCTGGGAGGCAGAGGTTGCAGTGATTCGAGATCTCGCCATTGCACTCCAGTCTGGGCGACAGAGACTCTGTCTCAAAATAAAAAGAAAAAAATAAAATAAAATGTAAAATATATTTTAATTCAGAATTTATCCCATGAATGTCTTACATTTTTCACATTGTAAGTTGAAACAACTAATTGAGTTGTGCTTCCTAAGGTCTTCTTATTTTAAACATTCACCCTGATTATTCAATGGCATTTTAGATATTTTGAGGAATTCATTTGTGCTAGAATACATATATTTATTTTCATAATTATCTATTGCTTATAGCAGCTTTGGGACGAATCAGGTCATAGATCTGAATTTGGAAACAAGGTCGACGTAACATTTTTAGGGTCAACAAATGGCTGTGTGGAAGTAGTTCTGAAACAAAAGCTGTTTTGGGAGAAAGAAGCTCATTCTTCTTCCTGTGGTTCGTATGTCAAGAAATTATACCACAGCTCATTCCATTGCCAAACTAGAAACTTTAAGGTCATAGCAATGGCTCAACTCATGGATGACTGTTTCGAGGAAGCCTTCTATAGCCCTAGGCTGAGTTAGGGCTATCACAATACTTATAAAAACAGTATCATATTGTAGTCTCATTACTGGTTGATTGGTCGACGTTGTTTTCAAATTCTTGAAGATCAAGACCGTATATTCCTTCCTTTGTTCTACGCTGAGTAGTATTAGTGCCTGACAAATACGTAGATGGCCAATACATATTTGATTAAATGAATAATTGAATGAATATGGCATGATATGATATAACATGACATTAATATAGCTGGTACAAATTAGAGTAAGTTCAATCAGAATAATTTCAAGTACTTCCCCAAAAAGAAGTAGCCAAGAGAGAGTTCAGGTCTAGTCATAGTTACTAGAAACTCATTCATTGGGAGATCAGGCTTAAGGGGCAAGAAATCTAGTCTCTAGAAGAAAAAGTTTGATGGAAAAATAATGCAAAGAAGAAATACTTTCCGTCTCAGAGAAACTTTTCTTCTGTTGGTGAGGGATAGAGGTATTGGAGTATAAAGGAGAAAACTGAATAAGAGGACAGAATTATACACACAAATACATTAAAAAGTAGGGATTCATTAGCTAATTTTAGAAAAAATCCAGAGTAGTTTCTAATGTGATATATTTATTTTATAGCTATTTCAAAACACATATTTTTCAATCATAATTTCATGTAAATATCTTAAAAATTAATTTCTCTTTACACTACCTTCACATGCAGAAGTTGGTTGTCAACGGCTATGAGCTGATTAAGATTCTCCAGTATTTCTAAGTCTCTAATGTCATCAATATTATTATTGCTGATATTCAATATAGAGAGGGATTTCTGTAAGAAAAATAACCAAGTTAGCATTAGTAAGTAGTCTAAATACTGTATATAGGAACCAGAAATCCTAATCTTTGAAAATTTTAAGCTTGATCAGTTCAGGTTGTTTTACTCTTTAGGCAAAAACATCAAAAGCCATGAAATGCTTTTTAATGCATTTTTTTTTTCAGATGAAAGTTTTAGAACCACAGTATGTCATATAACTTATCCTTTCTCCCTATAATTCCTCCATAAGTCATATTTTTATTTTCCAAGATACAAAATAAACTTATAGAATAAAAAAGCCAAGAATCAAAAAGCAAAGAAAGAAAAAAGATGCCCCAATAAACAAGTAACACAATACTGTAGCTTTAGCAAATTATCATTTTGTGCTAAATATTACTAACATTTGTACTTACATAGGGGCTGGGTGCAGTGGCTCATGCCTGTAATCTCAGCACTTTAGGAGGTGAAGCGGGCGGATCACTTGAGGTCAGGAGTTCAAGACCAGCCTGACCAACATGGCGAAACCCCATCTCTACTAAAAATACAAAAAATTAGCTGGGCATGGTGCCGCACGCCTGTAGTCCCAGCTACTCGGGAGGCTGAGGCAGGAGAATCGCTTGAACCTGGGAGGTGGAGGATGCAGTGAGCAGAGATCACACCTGGGAGACAGAGCAAAACTCTGTCTCAAAAAAAGATTTATACTTACATAGGAAGAAATAGTTTTTGTCTTTATTTTACTAAATAGGAAACATGATCAAGAATAAAATAATATCTGGTTTTTATTTTTCTCTCTACTTGTCTATATGGTTTTCTCCCATCAATCTATATGTTCAGGAACTACTTAAAATAATAATTAGCTAATTAACAGGAATTTCAGTGTTGTTGTAACACTATAACACTAAATCAGAGTCATCTTACGAGGCTCAGGAATCTCTGCCAAGATGGAGTCAATCATCGCTTCATGGCCTTTTTGCTAAGATCAAGTGCAGTATCTGTTCTTATTAGTTTAAGTTTAAAAAAAACATGGAGGCATCCATGCACAGTCAACCTTTAGAAAAAATATTTCCTGATACTAAAGTATTGGGAGAACTACCTCTTAATTTTTATAAATTTGGGTCAAAATCCATCCACTATCCTCTATTTCTGGGCCCTCTAAAATAAAACTGATGAGGCTGGGCACGGTGGCTCACACCTGTAATCCCAACACTGTAATCCCAGACTAGCCTGGCCAACATGGTGAAACCCCATCTCTACTAAAAATACAAAAATTAGTTGGGCGTGGTGGCGCACGCCTGTAGTCCCAGCTACTTGGGAGGCTGAGGCAGGAGAACTGCTTGAACTGGGGAGGTGGAGGTTGTAGTGAGCAGAGGTCGTGCCACTGCACTCCAACTTGGGCGACAGAGTTTATTTTTATTTTTAAAATAAAAATAAAATAAAATAAAACTGATGAAATCTGTAAAACAACTACCATGTCCCATTTATGTCCCTTGCCCCAGAATTAAAGTTAGCCTATCCGAATAAGTCTGTTGTTTTGAGGATTAGCAGGAGCCTAAGTGGTACCCTCTGGCTTCTCAATTTATTGTGGTACCTCCATCCAATGTGACTGGTTTCAGGAGACACAATTAGAGCCCCAACCCCAGGGCTCCCAGGCCTACATAGTTCTGATGTGGTAGAGCTGTATGTAGTACAATCTACAATCAAATCAGGATCCTGGAAGAAAACAACTTATTATTGCAATGGCTCTCTACTATATTGTTTAAAGGTTTCCAAATAATTGCACATTCCTCTCTCCTTAGGCTTTTTCCTAAAATTTAAAATGTTGAGCCATGATAATCACCAAGGTCCACATTATGAATGAATGAACATCTGTATTAGAACTTCAGTTAACATACCTTTTCACATTCTTCTCATCCTTCCAGTTACCCAAAGAGGCAAGTTTTATTATCCCATTTTATAAATGCTGAGTCTCTGAGATTGTACCTGAGAAAATCAGCTTCGGTCCTCAGATAAACTCTGAGCTGGCCATATAAAATGCAGAGGATGTACAATGTCCAAATATACCTTCACCACATTCCTGTTTCATTATAACTTGTTAATCACTATATTCCTTGTCAAAATATTCAAATGTGAACTTACTGCCAGAGAATGAAGAGTTCTTGGATCAAACAGAAGCTTTTCCCCAAGGGGAAGCCTCTGATTCTCAACATGAAGCTCTCTTAGTTCTCCTAATCCTTCTAAACCTTCTATGACAGCAATGTAATTGCCTCCCAGATACCTGCAAAACATAGACATAGTTCTAAATAGACATTCTGAGAATGTCATGGTCTTTATTAAGCGTGACAAAAGTGTAATAACAAAATAATTGAGCTGAACAAAATTATAAATGAGGAATTTTGTGTTATATTAAATCTATGAAAGGTTGGTTTATCTAAATGAGAACAAATTATATTCTTATACTTCATTTAGTCTAGAAGTACATTTTTTTGCTTTTTAAAAAAGTGAGCGAATTGTAATAGTTATTATCAAACTATCTACCATATGTTCATCTGACATATGAAGAGCCCTGGTAGATAGTTTGATAATAACCTTTCTGGGTTGTAGGTTTAAAAAATGAAGATTTCACGGCTAGACACAGTGGCTCACACCTGTAATCCCAGCACGTTGGGAGCCTGGAAGTTTAAGACCAGTCTGGGCAACATAGGAAGATCCCATCTCTAAATAAATAAAGAAATAAGCCAGCCAGTCAGTCATTGTGGTGCATGCTTGTGGACCTAGCTACTCAGGAAGCGGAAGTGGGAAGATCACTTGGACCTAGGACATCAAGGCTGCGGTAAGTCATGATCACACCACTGCACTCAAGCCTGGGTTGCAGAGTGAGACTCTGTCTCAAAACTAAGAGATAAAAGGAAAAATGAAGATATCTGGGCCTAACCCCTGGAGATTCTAATTTGGATATGTAGGTTGGAACCCAGTGCTCTGCATTTTTAATAAGCATTCACCAGCCAACTCTTGTGTCCCCATTCTGAGGCTTTTAGCCGGTTCTTTGAGGAGCATGATAGTTATTCCAGTCTGGGAAATTGGATTCACTAGTCTTCATTGCCTAATTATAATCACTATAGGCAGTAAATGCCATTTTACAATCAAGTTTACATCAATAGGATCAATTATATGACCCAGATGGTATGAGATGTGTGATTCTGAAAGGCACATAACTCATCTGGGTTCCATGGAAACTTCTTTTATCAGTTGAGCCCACATGAGGATGTTTTAAGTATCCCTATTAGGCCTTAAGACAACCCTTGGCCGGGCGCGGTGGCTCAAGCCTGTAATCCCAGCACTTTGGGAGGCCGAGACGGGCGGATCACGAGGTCAGGAGATCGAGACCATCCTGGCTAACACGGTGAAACCCCGTCTCTACTAAAAAAATACAAAAAAACTAGCCGGGCGAGATGGCGGGCGCCTGTAGTCCCAGCTACTCGGGAGGCTGAGGCAGGAGAATGGCGTAAACCCGGGAGGCGGAGCTTGCAGTGAGCTGAGATCCGGCCACTGCACTCCAGCCTGGGCGACAGAGCAAGACTCCGTCTCAAAAAAAAAAAAAAAAAAAAAGACAACCCCTCCCCAGAATGAAAGGTGTATCAGGCTTAATAAAACACAAATTATTAATATTATATGTGAAACAATTTACTTCTTAATAATAGTACAAGAAAATAGAAATTGAGGTCTGTTCCACAAAACCCATGTGGGAATCATATGCTTTTTTTATATAAGTATGAAATCATATCAATTTCATATTCAATTTACTTTTGGAATTTAATGCAAAAAATGGAAATGCCTTCATGCAAAAAAATATAAGTACCATAATCATAAAAATCAGATACATTATTAAAAAATAAAAGCACTTACAGTTTTTCCAGTTTCTTTAATGACCTGAGGTTCTCTATACATGAAATACAATTGTTTTGTAGGTACAAGTGGGTCAGATTTGTGGCATAATTCAGGTTAGTGATTTGACTAATACAATTATCATATAAATATAAAACACTAAGATTTTTGCAAAGAGAGAGGTCTTCCTAAAAGGGAAACAAAAACATGTTAAATGTAATTTCTCCTGAAAACTTAAGTTTGTTTTTAACAAAAATTTTCAGTTGATCATTCTGCAAATTTCCCTAAGGTTAATATAAGAGAACAGTATTTCTCTGTTCTTGGCACAGTTAAAATAAGACTAGACTGATTACAAAAGAAATTCTGTAATATTTTTTCTTTTTTTAAGAAATTCTGTAATTATATCAATAAAACTGGAATTGCTAAGATTTTCCCAGTGCAAGCAATTTTCCTTGGAAGCCATTAGGCTCCTCTGGAAGTTGAAGCATTGAATAAATTATTGTCTCAACATTACAAATAGGGGTTAATATTTCTGTAGGATTGGAAGTCAACTATTGTGGTTTATAATACTGAAAACTGGAAGTCATCTAGATATCCAGAATAATAGATTAATTTTTTTTTTTGTTTTAAGATGGAGTCTCGCTCTGTTGCCCAGGCTGGAGTGCAGTGACACGATCTTGGCTCACCATAACCTCTGCCTCCTGGGTTCCAGCAATTCTCCTGCCTCAGTCTCCTGACTAGCTGGGACTACAGGTGTGCACCACCATGCCTGGCTAATTTTTGTATTTTTAGTAGAGACGGGGTTTCACTGTGTTGGCTAGGCTGGTCTTGAACTCCTGACCTTGTGATCCACCTGCCTTGGCCTCCCAGAGTGCAAGGATTACAGGTGTGAGCCACTGCACACAGCCTCATACATTAATTTTTTAAAAACTATGATAATGCTATCAAAAGAAATACCATAGAACCATTAAATATTCTTTTGTTTCTTCAGTAATATCTAATACATAGTTAAGTGAAATTCATAATATGTAGTTAAGTGAAAATAGTACATTTAATATGACCCACTATTGTAAAATTATATGAATAAAAGACTGAAAGTATATTACCTAAATGTTAAAAGTGATTGTGTCTCAATAGGATTACATTCTTTCTTTTTACATGTATTTTATATGAATAAGAACACCAATTATTATTATTATTATTATTATTATTTTTTGAAACAGGGTCTGCCCAGACTGGTGTCAAACTCCTGGGCTCAAGTGATCCTAGCGCCCCAGCCTCTCGAGTAGCTGGGATTGTAGGCATGCGCCACCATGCCCAGCTACCAGTTACTTTTGAGATAAAATAATTAAAGGGATTTTTTAAAAGGCTGCCATTTCTTGTGTCATGGCAGATCAGCCTAGAGTAAATAGACAAGCGGTGAAGTTCTGCTCAAAAATTTCTCAGCCTTCATTAAGTTAACTTCTTTTAAAATACAGCTATGTGTTGGAAACTGTAAGTTTAGAAGTTATTCTCATTTTAGTGTGAATTACTTTAACCAATTTGCCATCCTATCAAAGATCATCCACCCTGGAGGAGCACTGATTGATATGAGGACAGAGTATGAAATAGGGACTTTACTGGGGGCTCTCCAGAGAAAGTAGTCTTATATGATATCATGAAGTAGAGAGTTCTGGGCAACAAAAGAGAAACATGAGGTTTGGGCAAAGGAATCATGGGAAGAAGGATCACCAGGAAACCAGAAGGGGATCTAGAATGGGAGCTGGGTTGGGGTCCCTACAAGAAAACCAAGTATTTAATTGATCATTTTGCCTGGGGTGTTAGTATTTCTTTCATTTGTTCAATAAATATTTATTAAGCATGTAATATGAGTCAGGCATTGTAATGGATGAGGGTTTTAGAGTGATGTGAAACAATAGACATGATTTCTGCCCTCAGGTAGCTCCTGTGTTTCCAAGAAAATTTATCTCACCTGTAGTCTAGCATTTACTGTAGACAACAGATACCAACACAGATGGCCTAAGAGTGTTATTGCAGCCTTTAAAGTTTCCCAAATTACAGCCAAGAATTACCTTAGTGCTGAGAAAATGTAGTTTCAGATTATATCCAGATAAACATAAACTTGTCTGATGTAATTGACCCAGTATAACATACATTTACATAACCAGTTAAATTATGTGCAAAAAAGATTTCACTGTTAAACTCTTTTTTTCTTGTGTGAATTTTAATTTTAATTTCCATAGTTTTGGGGATACAGGTGGTTTTTGGTTACATGGATAGGTTCTTTTTTGAGACGTCGTCTCACTTTGTTGCCCAGGCTGTATTACAGGTATGACCCACCGCGCTTAGCCAGGATAAATTCTTTAGTGGTGAGTTCTGAGATTTTAGTGCACCCTTCACCTGAGCAGTGTACACTGTACCCAATATGTAGTCTTTTATCCCTCACCCCCTTCCCAACCTTCTCTCACTGATAAACTTTTGAAATATGGTACTCACATAGTTACTTCTTAACATTTTGGTATACTTAAAAAATTCATATTTCAAGGTTTTACAATAATACAGAAGTAATTATTGTCTATGAAATTATTTCCCAACATACACTTTCAAATCTAGTTTGCTACACTATACAGTGTTGTAGGAGAACAGTAATACAAATATTTAAAATGTATATATTTAAAAATCACAATGGTATATTTTATAGATTTAATTTTAACAAATCTAATATCACAAGTAGGAAGTTAAAATAAAAACACAATATAAAGCTTACTGATAAAAATAAGTTAATAAGGCCGAGTGCGGTGGCTCACATGTGTAATCCTAACACTTTGGGAGGCCAAGGCAGGCGGATCACTTCTTGAGCTCAAGAACTCAACATGGCGAACCTGGCAACATGGCGAAACCCCATCTGTACTAAAAATACAAAAGTTAGCTGGGCATGGTGGCACATGCCTGTAATCCCAGCTACTCAGGAGGCTGAGGCACAAGAGTCGCTTGAACCTGGGAGGCGGAGGTTGCAGTGAGCTTTGATCATGTCACTATATTCCAGCCTGGGCAACAGACCGAGAGAGACTCTACCTCAAAAAAAAAGTTAATAAGAATAATGAAAATATAGTTAATATATTAGGTATGCCCCTAAACCAATTCCTAAACTTTACATTATTAATTATATAAAAACAGGAAATAATTTCAAAGTTCTTACAATTGCATCTATATTTTTGTCTGAAAAATTTATATGAGTTATTTTCTTCAGGCACTGTGAAATGGTTTCTTCTTTTCGGGATTTAAGATTGCTGTTTCTGGCAATTAGATCCAAGGTCAGTCGAACCATAATTTCTTTATAAATCAAACTCTCAGCAAAAGCTCTGTTTTGATACCATGTCAAGAAGTAGGCTTAGGTATTATTTCCAGCTTTCTAAAGATTAAAGAAAAAAGCATTATGATTATCATAGCAATTTAAGGAAAAGTTATTCTGACTTACTCTTTAAATAATTCCCTTATATGAAACTATTTGATAAGCTAGTTTATAGACATTTTTAGGGGCACCTGAGGTATTTTCTAAGTTTATAGACTTAACTTCATAAAAAGATTTAAAGCATCAAAATTAAACGCATAATACTCATTCACTTTTAGTTTTAAATCTTTTCTTCTTCCTGAGAATATTTGAATCATTGCAAGTACCCTTTTTTCTTTCTTTTCTTTCTTTTTTTTTTGAGACGGAGTTTTGCTCTTGTTGCTCAGGCTGGAGTGCAGTGGTGCAATCTCAGCTCACTGCAATCTCTGCCTCCCAGGTTCAAGCGATTCTCCTCTCAAGCCTCCATAGTAGCTGAGATTACAGGAGCGTGCCACCACGCCCAGCTAATTTTTGTATTTTGAGTACAGATGAGTTTTCGCCATATTGGCCAGGATGGTCTCGAACCCCTGAGCTTAGGCAATTGGCCCGCCTCAGCCTCCCAAAGTGCTGAGATTACAGGCGTGAGCCACCGTGCCCAACCTCTTTTTTCTTTTAAGAGACTGGGTCTCATGCATGTAGGCATGATCATAGTCCTCTGCAACCATTTTTTTTTTTTTTTTTTTTAAGACTCCATTGCCAGGCTGGAGTGCAGTAGTGTGGTCTTGGCTCACTGCAACCTCTGTCTCCTGGGTTCAAGCGATTCTCCTGCCTCAGCCTCCCAAAGCAGCTGGGATTACAGGCACGTGCCACCATACCCAGCAAATTTTTGTATTTTTAGTAGAGATGGGGTTTCGCCATGTTGGCCAGGCTGGTCTTGAACTCCTGACCTTGTGATCTGCCTGCCTCGGCCTCCCAAAGTACTGGGATTACAGGCGTGAGCCACCGCTCCCGTCCTCCCGCTTTTTGTTTGTTTGTTTGTTTGTTTATTATTATTATACTTTAAGTTCTAGGGTACATGTGCATAATGTGCAGGTTTGTTACATATGTATACTTGTGCCATGTTGGTGTGCTGCACCCATCAACTCGTCAGCACCCATCAACTCGTCATTTACATCAGGTATAACTCCCAATGCAATCCCTCCCCCCTCCCCCCCTCCCCCCTCCCCATGATAGGCCCCGGTGTGTGATGTTCCCCTTCCCGAGTCCAAGTGATCTCATTGTTCAGTTCCCACCTATGAGTGAGAACATGCGGTGTTTGGTTTTCTGTTCTTGTGATAGTTTGCTAAGAATGATGGTTTCCAGCTGCATCCATGTCCCTACAAAGGATACAAACTCATCCTTTTTTATGGCTGCATAGTATTCCATGGTGTATATGTGCCACGTTTTCTTAATCCAGTCTGTCACTGATGGACATTTGGGTTGATTCCAAGTCTTTGCTATTGTGAATAGTGCTGCAATAAACATACGTGTGCATGTGTCTTTATAGCAGCATGATTTATAATCCTTTGGGTATATACCCAGTAATGGGATGGCTGGGTCATATGGTACATCTAGTTCTAGATCCTTGAGGAATCGCCATACTGTTTTCCATAATGGTTGAACTAGTTTACAATCCCACCAACAGTATAAAAGAGTTCCTATTTCTCCACATCCTCTCCAGCACCTGTTGTTTCCTGACTTTTGAATGATCGCCATTCTAACTGGTGTGAGATGGTATCTCATTGTGGTTTTGATTTGCATTTCTCTGATGGCCAGTGATGATGAGCATTTTTTCATGTGTCTATTGGCTGCATGAATGTCTTCTTTTGAGAAATGTCTGTTCATATCCTTTGCCCACTTTTTGATGGG
The DNA here is from genome assembly GCF_047675955.1 of Chlorocebus sabaeus. NCBI lineage: Eukaryota > Metazoa > Chordata > Mammalia > Primates > Cercopithecidae > Chlorocebus > Chlorocebus sabaeus. The sequence goes on from NC_132911.1 coordinate 71,220,098, forward strand.
GTTGTTCGTTTTTTCTTGTAAATTTGTTTGAGTTCTTTGCAGGTTCTGGATATTAGCCCTTTGTCAGATGAGTAGATTGCAAAAATTTTCTCCCATTCTGTAGGTTGCCTGTTCACTCTGATGGTAGTTTCTTTTGCTGTGCAGAAGCTCTTTAGTTTAATTAGATCCCATTTGTCAATTTTGGCTTTTGCTGCCATTGCTTTTGGTGTTTTAGACATGAAGTCTTTGCCCATGCCTATGTCCTGAATGGTACTACCTAGGTTTTCCTCTAGGGTTTTTATGGTATTAGGTCTAACATTTAAGTCTCTAATCCATCTTGAATTAATTTTCATATAAGGAGTAGAGACGGGGTCTTGCTCTGTCTCCAAGGCTGGAGTGCAGTGGCGCAATCTCGGCTCACCGCAACCTCTGCCTCCCAGGTTAAAGCAGTTCTCCTGCCTCAGCCTTCCAAGTAGCTGGGACCATAGGCACACACCGCCATGCCCGGCTAACTTTTTTTTCTTTTTGTATTTTAATGCAGATGGCGGTTTCACTGTGTTGCCCAGGCTGGTCTCCCTGAGCTCAGGCAATTGGCCTGCCTCGGCCTCCCAAAGTGCTAGGATTACAGGCGTGAGCCACCCCGCCCCAGTCAAGCACTGCAATCTTTGAACTCCTGGGCTCAAGTGCTCCTCCTGCCTATGCCTCAGCTACAGGGACCTACAGGGGTGCAGCACTACGCCTGGTTTATGAGCATCTTTTTTTTTTTTTTTTTTTTTTGAGATAGAGTCTCACTCTGTCACCCAGTCTGGAGTGCAGTGGCGTGATCTCGGCTCACTGCAACCTCTGCCTCCTGGGTTCAAGCAATTCTCTGCCTCAGCCTCCCGAGTAGCAGGGATTACAGGCGCCCGCCACCATGCCCGGCTAATTTTTGTATTTTTAGTAGAGACAGGGTTTCACCATCTTGGCTAGGCTGGTCTTGAACTCCTGATTTTGTGATCCACCCACCTCGGCCTCCCAAAGTGCTGGGATTACAGGCATGAGCCATCGCGCCCGGCCTTATAAGCATCTTTTAAAGGATTATTATTCACTCTTGGAGTCAAAAAGGCCCTCGAGGAATATCCTCCAATGTTCTCATTTCACAGGTGAAGAAACTAAGTCCCAGAGATTTATCTTAAGCTACTCAAGCTAGTGACAGTTGAGAAAGGGACCAGGTCTCTTGGCTCCTTTTCCCATAGTACCCATAAAGACCATATGTCTGAAACCCCTAAATCAGAACACATGGCGTGAAAACCTTAAGTACACAGGACAATAGTACAAAATACTTGAAAAGGAAGCTGGCCTAGAAATGTATGTTTTATTAGTACAACCATAATCCACAAAGAGGCAACATAATCCAGGGTTTTTTTTGTTTGTTTGTTTGTTTTGTTTTGTTTTTGAGACGAAGTCTTGCTCTTGTTGCCCAGGCTGGAGTGCAATGGTGCGATCTTGGCTCACTGCAACCTCCGCCTCCTGGGTTCAAGCAATTCTCCTGCCTCAGCCTCCCGAGTAGCTGAGATTACAGGTGCCTGCCACCACACCCGACTAATTTTTGTTTTTTTAGTAGAGATAGAGTTTCACCATGTTGGCCAGGCTGGTCTCAAACTCCTGACCTCAGGTGATCCGCCCGCCTCAGCCTCCTAAAGTGCTGGGATTACAGATATGAGCCACTGTGCCCGACCAATCCAGTGTTTTTCAATCCAGATTTGCCTGGTTCAAATTTTGGCTTCATCCCTTACTAGTTAGGCATCTTGGGCAGGTTACTTCAATTTCTTACAAAATAAGGATAATAATGGTCCCTATTTCCAAGGGATAATGTGAGGATTGGTGAAATAATCATTATAGAGTGTTCTGCACAGTACCTGGTACATAGGTCAATAAACATTCGCTATCATTATTATTATTATGTTACTGGTTTGTTCACACATAAGGTTATCTTAACTGTCTCACTGGAAATATATCAGGACTGTTAAAGATGAGAACATGTCGGGGGCGGTGGTGCATGCCTGTGGTTCCAGCAACTCGGGAGGCTGAGGCAAGATTACTTGAGCTCATGAGTTCCAGGTTAGAGTAAGCTATGATCATGCCACTGTACTCCAGCCTGGGTGACAGAGGGAGACTGTCTCTAAATAAGTAAATAAAATATTGCCATATATTGTCTATAGATTAGAGGTAGCCCATTTTTTTTCAATTGCTGAGGAAGTATAGCTATTTAAGTGATAAATATCCCAGTTTCCCCAATTGTGCTTCACATTCGTTTACTACAAATGTAACCAAAAACGCAGTTTAAAATTAAACATTAAAAGTGTATATGGAATTTAACCAACCAAATACCTCAATGTGTACAATATTCTGTACATGAAATCGGTGCTTAGGAGGAAAAAGGAATTCAGTAGACTATAAATTAAATTTATATACTCACACATTGGCATTACCCAGGCTATGTTATTGTAAATTGCCCACAATAAAATATTTGAAGATATGGAATGTATTCTTAGACTCTTCAAAATGCAAAGTACAACCTACAGAATAAAATTATAAAATCTTAAGCCTCAGAACTGAGCAGGAAAAAAATTATAAAATCTTCATAGATTTTTGAAATTTGCATATATCTGATTATTTTTATAACAAAATTTTAAGCTTATTGTTGACTTTTCAGATCACATTTCAAATATGATACTATATTCTGAACAAAGTATCTAATTCAATTAAAATAACTTATTAATATTACCTTGAAAGTATTTCATAAAATATTTCACGATAAAAGTATAAGAATAGTATAACACCCATGGACCCACAGATCAGCTTAAAATATAAAACATTACAAATACATTTGAAACCCCTGTATACCTTTCTTCCCCTTCATTCTCTCAAATTTAGGATTTATCTAAAATTTAGACTATTCATGTTTTTATGCTTTTACTACAGATGTATGTATACCTAAATTAATATATAGTACTGTTTTTCACAATTTTACATGTCATCAATGATATTAATATTATTCTGTCTTCAGCTTTCTTTTCTGCTTTATGTTTTATATGTAAGAGTCATGTGGGTTGATGTGTGTAGCTCTAGAATACTTACTATACAATATTCCATTGTAAGAAATTAATTTTTCCTAATGACTGATCTTTGGGTATTTCCTTTTTTTTTGCTTTTACAATGTTGCTTTTATGATTTTGTATGTATCATTTAGCACATGTGCAAGAGCTTCTTTAAGGTTTAAAACTAGGAGTGGCCACTCTGGGTTGGACATTTCAACTTTACTATATATACTGCCAAATTTTTCTCCAAAGGAATTTTACCACTGGCAAGTAAAAGAGTTCCCACTGCTCTACAATGCAGCCTGCACCATTGTTGGCACCTGATATTGGAAATCTTTAACTTTTTGCCAAGCTGATGGGTATAAAATGATATCTCATTACTGTGTTTTAATTTGCCTTTCTCTACTTATTGAGAGACTGAGAGTATTTTCCTGATTATTGGCCATGTGGAGTTTCTCTTCTGTTAATTGCTATTTCTTATATTTTGCCCATTTTTCCTACTGAGTTCTGCTTTTCTAAGAAATTGGCAGAACACACACACATTTCTATTACATACTAATATTTCATTGATAACATGTGTTGCAAATGTCTTTTCCCAGACTGTAGCTTGTCTTTTCTCTCTTTTTCACTTGTTAGTTTGCTTTTAATGGTATCGTCTAAAAACAGAAACTTTATTTTTTAATATAGTCAAACGTATCATTATTTTTCTCATGTTTTGTGCTTTTTGTGGCTTATTTAATAATGCCTTCCCTACCTTAATTTCAGAAAAAATGACCTATATAGTCTTCTGAACATGTTAAAGTTTTCCTTGATGCATTTTGGTCTTTATCTAGAGTTGACTACTGTGTAGGAAGTGAGATATTCAATATTTTTTTCCTTATGGAGAACCAATTACCTCAGTACTTGGTGTATTTTCTCTTCTATGGTTCTTTTCTCTTGCATTCACTTATATATTTATCCCCATGACAATACGGTCTTAATTAGTACAGATTAATAATCTTTCTCTCTACTTGCATTATTCTTGGTCCTTGACTCTTTCATATAAATTTAAACATCAATTTTTCATTCCATGTAAAGTCCTTTCATGATTGTTAGGAATTGCAAATTTATAAATAATTCATGAAGCACTGACATTTCTCTAATATCAAGTCTTCTTTTCCATGAGTATGGTAAGTCTCTCCATTTTGGTAGTGCTAATTTAGTGATTTTCAGTAGTTAAAAATTTTTCTTTTATATTTAAGGCCATGCATAAGTTTTTTGTTGTGTTTTGTTTTTTCATTTGTTTGCTTGCTTTTGAGACAGAGTCTCGCTCTGTACAGTGGCCTGATCTCGATTCACTGCAGTTTCCGTCTCCCAGTCTCAAATGATCCTCCCATCTCAGCCTTCTGAGAAGCTGGGACTACAAGCCTGCGCCACCATGCTCAGCTAATTTTTGTATTTTTAGTAGAGATGGGGTTTTGCCAAGTTGCCAGGGGAATCTCAAACTCTTGGGCTTAAGCAATCCACCTGCCTCAGCCTCCCAAATTGTTGGGATTGCAGGCATGAGCCACCATGCCCAGCTCAAGTTTTTATTTTTGAGTTATTGGGATCATGTATTTTTGTTGATATTGCAAATGCTATTCTTTTAGAAATTATATTTTCTGTTTGTAGCTACTGTATAGAAACGCAGTATTTTTAAAATACTGATTTTATATCCAGCAACACTGGTAAGGACACATTAATTTTATTTTACATAGTCTTTGTGTTTTCCATGTAGACAATCAGATTATATATGAGTAACAGTCTACTACTTCCCAAACCTTTTATCTTTTTTTTTTTTTATTGTGTTATTGCACTTGCTAGGACCTCTAGGAACAAGGTTGAGTAGAAGCGATGAGGGCACATGCACTTGTCTTATTGCTGATCTCAAAAGAAATACTTGCAACATTTCACCACTAAGTATGATATTTGCTGTAAGTTTTTTTTTTAGTATGATATTTGCTGTAAGTTTTTTTTTTTTTTTTTTAAGATAGCATGGGCACCGTGGCTTACGCGTGTTATCCCAGCACTTTGGGAGGCTGAGGTGGGCAGATCACGAGGTCAAGAGATCGAGACTATCCTGGCCAAAATGGTGAAACCCCGTCTCTACTAAAAATACAAAAAAATTAGCTGGACATGGTGGCGCGCGCTGTAGTCCCAGCTACTCAGGAGGCTGAGGCAGGAGAATCACTTGAACCCGGGAGGAGGAGGTTGCAGTGAGCTGATATCACACCACTGCACTCCAGCCTGGCGACAGACCAAGACTCCGTCTCAAAAAAAAAAAAAAAAAAAAAAAAAAAGATAGCCATATTCAGATTAAGAAAGTGCTTTTATATTCATAGTTTGTAAAGTATTTTTTAAACTCATGAATGAAGGTTGATGGTTATGAAATGTTTTTCTTTTGCCTTAGGAGATGTGGTGAAATACATTAATAGACTTCTAATGGTTCTTTTTGTATGTGTGTGTGCATGAAAGGGTCTCGCTCTGTCACTCAGGCTGGAGTACAGTGGCACAAATCTCAGCTCACAGCAACCTCTGCCTCCTGGGCTCAAGCAATCCTCCCACCTCAGCCTCCCGAGTAGCTCATGCCCTACAGGCTAATGCCACTATGCCAGCTTATTTTATTTATTTTTTTTAGACGGAGTCTTGTTCTGTCACGCAGGCTGGACTGCGTGGCGCATCTCGGCTCACTGCAAGTTCCCCCTCCCGGGTTCACGCCATTCTCCTGCCTCAGCCTCCTGAGTAGCTGGGACTACAGGCGCCTGCCACCACGCCCAGCTAATTTTTTTGTATTGTTTTAGTAGAGATGGGGTTTCACCGTGTTAGCCAGGATGGTCTCAATCTCCTGACCTTGTGATCTGCCCGCCTCAGTCTCCCAAAATGCTGGGATTACAGGCGTGAGCCACTGCACCAGGCCTAATTTTTGTATTTTTTGTAGAGACAGGGTTGTACCATGTTACCCAGGCTGGTAGACTTCTAATGTTAAATCTTTTTGCATTCCAGGGATAAACCAAACTTAGTCAGAATAACATATATACGCAAATTAAGTTTGCTAATGTTTTATTTAGGATTTTATTATTATTATTATTATTTTGTACAGATAGGGGTTTACTCTTGCCAAGGCTTGAGTGCAGTGGTGTGATTATAGCTCACTGCAATGTCAAACTCCTGGGCTCACGTGTTTCTCCCACCTCAGCCTCCTGGGCAGCTGGGACTACAGGTGTATAACACCATGCTCAGCTAATTTTTTATTTTTTTATTTTTATTTTTTGTAGAGACAGGGTCTTACTATGTTGCCCAGGCTGGTCTCAAACACGTGGCCTCAAGCAATCCTCCCACCTCAGCCTCCCAAAGTGCCAAGATTATAGGCATGAGCCACCATGCCTTGCCAGGAATTTTTTCATCTAAGCTTAATAAGAATATATTTCTTTTCTTTTTTTACAGACAGGATCTTATTATGTTGCCCAGGCTGGTCTCAAACTTCTGGGTTCAAGTGATCCTCCTGCTTTGGCTTTTCAAAGTGCTGGGATTACAGGTGTAAGCCATCATGCCCAGCCTATCACATGAGTTTTTACTTCAGGCTCTGTTTTCTAACTTTGGCTAAAACAGAGAAAATTTGGATCACCCGAAACCTCATGAATGGCCATGCTATTGTAGGGAAGGCAAAACTTTACCTCTTCCATTTTAGGGTTTTTTGTTTGTTTGTTTGTTTGTTTGTTTTTTGTGGCTGAGCCTAATAATTAAATTGACATACAGCAGATCAAGAGGAGAAAAGCAAGCAAATTTAGTTAATACAAGTTTAATGTGGCATGGGAACCTTCATAAGAAATGAAGACTCAAATACACAGAGTTGTATACTTGCATACTAAGTTAGAAAAAGGATAGTAGGCCAGGTGCAGTGGCTCATGCCTGTAATCCCAGCACTTTGGGAGGCCGAGGTGGGCAGATCACTTGAGGTCAGGAGTTCGAGACCAGCCTGGACAACATGGTGACACCCCATCTCTACTAAAAATACAAAAATTAGCTGGTTGTGGTGGCACATGCCTATAATCCCAGCTACTCAGGAGGCTGAGGCAGGAGAATCACTTGAACCTGGGAGGCAGAGGTGGCAGTGAGCCCAGATCGCACCACTACACTCCAGCCTGGGCAACAGAGTGAGACTCCGTCTCAAAAAAAAAAAAAAAAAGAAAAGAAGAAATTAAGAGCATAGTAAATTGTGAAAATGTGGCCGGGCACGGTAGCTCATTATTGTAATCCCAGCACTTTGCGAGGCTGAGGTGGATGGATCACCTGAGGTCAGGAATTTGAGACCAGCCTGACCAATATGATGAAACCCCGTCTCTACTAAATATACAAAAATCTTAGCCAGGCATGGTGGCATATGCCTGTAATCCCAGCTACTCGGGAGGCCGAGGCAGAAGAATCGCTTGTACCCGGGAGGCAGAGGTTGTGGTGAGCCAAGATTGTGCCATTGCACTCCAGCCTGGGCAACGAGAGCGAAACTCCATCTCAAAAAAAATAAAAAAGAAAATGTGACAAGGTAAAGGAGCTTGGGTTAGGGCTAGTGTAGTTGATTGGTGAAGGGTTCTTGTAAAAACGTTTGTTTATACAGCTTTTCCTTGGCTTCAGCTTCCAGTCCTTGATGGTAAGAATGATACTTTCTAGTATAGGGAGGAAATCGTTCATATAAAAATTTCTTCTCCTGCTTTAAGAAACAGAACAGACAGGGTGTGGTGGCTCACACCTGTAGTCCCAGCACTTTGGGAGGCTGAGGCAGGAGGATTGCTTGAGCCCAGGAGCTCGAGACCAGCCTGAGCAACATGGCGAGACCCCCGTCTCTACAAAAAATAAATGAGCCAGGCATGGTGGTACATGCCTGTGGTCCCAGCTGTTTGGGAGGTTGAGGGAGGAGGATTGCTTGAGCCTGGGAAGTCAAGGCTGTGGTGAGCTGTGATTGCGCCACTGCACTTCAGCCTGCGAAACAGAGCATGACCCTGTCTCAAAACAAAAAAGCAAAAAAAAAAACAGAATAAAAGTCAGAGCAATCATCTTTTACCTGTCATTTTTCAAGTGCTTTTCTTTATTTTTTCCTGAGATGGAGTCTTGGTCTGTTGCTCAGGCTGGAGTGCAGTGGTGCGATTTTGGCACACTGCAACCTCTGCCTCCTGGGTTCAAGCGATTCTCTTGCCTCAGTCTCTCAAGCAGCTGGGATTACAGGCATGCACCACCACGCCTGGCTAATTTTTGTATTTTTAGTAGAGACAGGGTTTCGCCATGTTGGCCAGGCTGGTCTGGAACTCCTGATCTCAAGTGATCCGCTCGCCTCAGTCTCCCAAAGTGCTACGATTACAGGTGTGAGCCACTATGCCCAGTCATTTTTCAAGTGCTTTTAACTAAATATAGTCAATATGCCAGAGCAGCATATTTTGAAATGACATATTCTTAATACTTTCACTTTAGAAATGGATTCTGTCTGTAGATTTCAGTGTATAAATTGGTGTTCACATAGATAAAAATTAATGACCTTAGATAATTTTGGAAAAGGACAGAGGCAAACTTTGTATGTAAGTGAAATATTTACTAAACCAAGGGAAGGTCAATGGACCTCATCAGCAAGCTATAGGAAAATTTTCTAGCTTGAATATGGAAAAGGAGAGAACTGAATCAACCCACAACACAAAATAATAGACTGTTAACTCAAAAGAATTTGCACTGTAGCAGTCCATAAGAGAGAATTTAGTTTCATCAAAACACCACCATTCATCTTGTTAAAAACAATATTAATTTAAACTGTACTGGTAGTTTTATTGTTTTAGAAAATTAAAAGCTTCAGGAGTTTAAACTGAACCTAGAGTGGATTTGGATACATTTTAGAACATTATAATAAAAATAATGTCAGCACTTGTGAAGTGTCTTTGGTTTTCTTTTAAAAGAGATTAATTGTGTTCTAAAGTTTGAGAAACTGCTTTTGCCTACTTTCCAACCTCTAGGTATCTCTTGTTACTTTGGGACTCCTCTTGCTAGATCTCTCTCTCCCAGGCCACCGGTGGGAACAGCTTAGAGCTTCTTTACAGGCTCTAGGAGTCTATTTTATTGTTAGCTTTTTGTTGTTGTTTTTGTTTGTTTTTTTTGTTTGTTCCTGTTGTTGTTATTGTTGTTTTCCACCTTTTCGGTTCGGGGGGTACCTGTGTAGGTTTCTTACATGGGTGGAATCCATTTTAATGAACCCCTTGTCTTTCATCTGCTGGAATTCCCACAGGCTAGAGGCAGTGGACAACGTTTTCTGAATTCTGTTAGTATCTATACTTCCACTTAGGCCACAGGTTCAGTGGCTTCCAGATGCTCTAAATCACTGGCTCCAGCCCTTAGGCTTTTCAAAACCCTTTCAAATTCAGCTCCACGCCCACCGGGCTGCTTCCTCGGCCCCGCGACCACCCCTTCACCTGTGACTCCCTCCTCTAGAGCTGTTTCCCAATCTTGCCAGGTAACCATTTGTTAAAAACAGACTTCCAGACTATTTTTTCTGGAAATTCTATATGTCTAAAGATAGGGCCCAAGGATCTGCATTTTAACAAATGTCCCAGAAAGTCTTACTGGCAGGCAAGTTTGAGAAACATGGTTCTAGGATTTCCTAGGTCCCCACGCTTATTCCCCGCGGGCAGCTCACCGCTCGCGGGACAGTCGGGTCGGTAACCCCGGTTTGGTAGGTTTCGCCAGCGCCGGGTCTCTACGCAGACCAGCGGCGGTTGCTGGGCGACCAGACGCTCTGTCCAAGCGCCACTCACGAGAAATCTCGCGACGTCGCAGGCAGCTCCGTCCCCGGTGCGTTCTGCTCTCTGTGACACGGCGGCCGGGCGCTAGTGGGCACTGACGGTGGCCAGTAGGCGGACTCCGACTAGAGTCCTGTTAGCTTGAAGAGGCCGTGAGGCATCGGTCACCGTATTGTTTTAGTAGACCAATTAGTAGCCGGAACAATTTTTGGCAGACTACCATTTCCCCCTACCGGATTATCCTGCCATCGGCTTTGACCGTTTCAGTGCCCAACAACCACCTTTTCCCAATAACAGACAAGGAAAGGAATTATCTGATTCAGAATACAGCCTGTACTCCATCCTTTCCTCGGTGAAACCTCAAATTCCTTAGGGTGACATTGAGGGCTATTCATCATGACCAACCTCACCGCTTGCCACCTGCCCTCTATACTCCAATGTTTTTCAGTATACCCTGTTCTTAATAATAAAAATAATAATAATTCCTCTCTCTTCTCTGCCCTTCAAGGAAGACATAGCACACATTTTCTCACCTCCTTCAGTCTTATTTTTCCTTTTAAGATTTAAAGACTCAGTTTGGAATTAGTGCAGCCTTTCCGAAGTCTTCCTGGGTATCCCATTTTGTTAAGTGATGCCCGTTTTCCCCCGAAACAGCTGAGATGTATTACTTTTTTCAGCATAGCACGTAATACAATATTATATGTTAGCTACTTAGCCACATCTCCAATGAGATGGTAAATTCTTTGAGGGCAAGGATTATGTGGTTTACCTCGCCATTTCCAGGACCTAGCAAAGTGCCTTGTACATTAATAGTTACTCCATAAATGTTTGTAAAAGGAATAATTTAATTGCAGAAGAAGAACAATAGTACAGGGAACTGACATTTATAGTGGAAAGCCCGGGGCTTATTAGGGATATGGTGAGCAGTCTGGATGTAAGGGACAATGCAAGCTGGAACACATTGAGTACCAGCTGTGATTCTGGTGAGAAAAGATTGTCATTGCCTTTCTTTGAGCAAAGAAGTGTCAGAGTAGAAGATTGTTAGAATTGCAAGGCAACTTAGAGCCCATGAGGTAGTCCAAATTGCCATTTTGCAGATAAGGAAATTCCCAGGGCTCAAAAGAAGAAAGAAACATGCTCAAGGTCACACCTGGGGTGGCAGAGAGGGAACTTCTTGGCCCCCTGATTTTAAGCCCAGTTCCCTTTTCATTTTATCCCCCTGACCATTACAATGAGAGTATCCTAGGAAGGTGGGGGAATGGGGGCAAAGGAGCCCTAACCCCATTCAGGATATTTTCGCTTAAGTCCAGTTGTGAAAGCAATCTTGGCCTGGGTTGGAGTGAAGGCAAAGAAAGTGGAAAGGAATGAAAAACTTTAGGAGATATTTTGAAGCATGATTTAATAGAGACTGGGTAGGATAAAGGGAGGGGAGAAGTTGAAGATAATTCCCAGATGTTAGCTATGATAAAGGAACAATACTGGGGAAAGAGAAGAGATGGTGAGTAATTTGAGGGGAAGTGGACGAGTTTGGTTTACATACTTTAAGTGTGAGGTGAGAAAGGTTTTAATAGTCTCCAATATAAAGCTGATTATTTAAACCATGAGGCCATAAATGGTAGTGAGGGAGAAAACAAGGAAAGCGAAATAGTGGGTTAGTAGCTATGCAACTAGTTTGGATAAAAGAGGGAAGAAAAGCTAGTAAAGATGGTATAGAAAGAATCATCAGAGGTGAGATTTGTCCTGAGAAGCACAATAATTCAGTGATTCAGAAACTCATAATTCAGATTCAGACACTGGGGGAGGGAGTTTAAGGAGGGGGTACCTAACAGAATAAAAAGCCACAGAAGGATAAGAAATAAAAGAATGGCTGGGCATGGTGGCTCACGCCTGTAATCCCAGCACTTTGGGAGGCTAAGGCGGGCGGATCGTGAAGTCAGGAGTTTGAGACTAGCCTGACCAACATGGTGAAACTGTCTCTACTAAAAATACAAAGGGTGGCCGGTTGTGGTGGCGTGCAGCTGTGATCCCAGCTACTCGGGAGGCTGAGGCAGGAGAGTTGCTTGAACCCGGGAGGCAGAGGTTGCGGTGAGCCAAGATTGTGCCATTGCACTCTAGCTTGGGCAACAGAGTGAGACTCTGTCTCAAAAAAAAAAAAAAAAAAAAAAAGGAAATAAAAGCATGATCGACATAATATGGCTAAAACACTACTAGAGGGGTACGAATTAGATGTCCCCCCAATTATCTGTTTTGTAGTTCATTCCTTTGGGGATAACAGCTTTATCCCCTTCATCATTTAACAATGATGCAGGGCTGGTCCATTGCTCTGTGTAGCACTTGGTCAACCTGCTGCTAGCATTACTTTGCTAGGAGCCTTGTTTAGCAATGCCTCATTGAAAATCAGTTGCTCTGGAAATCTTCATTTTGGAACAATTGCATATATCATTATAAAATGGAGTATTATCTCATTTGCGGTAATATTATTTAACACATTTAACATATTTAAATTAAATAACATTTAAATAAAACATATTTAATAGTCTAAAAGGATATACATCTAGATATATACCAAAATGTTTAATAGTGATTGTTTCTTGGTGATAGAATTATGATTTTTCCCTCCTATTTTTAGCAATAAGATTTTTTTAAACAATAAAATTACATTCTGAAAATTTATTTTGCATTCCACTGTTCATGGAATTGAAAATGTGACTGCTGGTAGTTACAATGGTTTGAATTACTGATTTTTCTTTTTCTTTTCTTTTCTTTTCTTTTTTTTTTGAGACAGAGTCTCTCTCTGTTGCCCAGGCTGGAGTGCAGTGGCATGATCTCGGCTCACTGCAACTTCTACCTCCTGGGTTCAAGCAATTCTCCTGCCTCAGCCTCCCAAGTAGCTGGGAGAACAGGTGTGTGCCACCATGCCTGGCTAATTTTTTATATTTTTAGTAGAGACAGGGTTTCACCATATTGGCCAGGCTGGTCTTGAACTCCTGACCTCATGATCCACCTGCCTCAGCCTCCCAAAGTGCTGGGATTACAGGTGTGAGCCACCGCGCCCAGCCGAATTACTAATTATTTTTTTGATGCAAGAAGTTAAGAGAAGGTATTTTCTCATTAAGATGTGAAATATAGGCCAGGTGCGGTGGCTCACGCCTGTAATCCCAGCATTCTGGGAGACCAAGGTGGGCGGATCACGAGGTCAGCAAATCGAGACCATCCTGGTCAACGTGGTGAAACCCCATCTCTATTAAAAATACAAAAATTGGCCGGGTGTGGTGGCACCCACCTGTAGTCCTAGCTGCTCAGGAGGCTGAGGCAGGAGAATTGCTTGAACCTGGGAGGTAGAGGTTGCAGTGAGCTGAGATCGCGCCACTGTACTCCAGCCTGACAACAGAACAAGACTCCGTCTCAAAAAAAAAAAAAAAAAAAAAAGATGTGAAATATAATTCCTGTCTGATGGCACAGAATGTTAAACAATCATCTGCATATTTTCCATGGTGGCAGAAATTTGGCAGACTACAAGAAATACTTATCTTCAGTACCAAATTTGTAAGTTCAGCATAAAATACTCTAAGATTTACACTTTTACAGATGTTGGGAAATATGTATTTGTAAAAAATATATATATATTGTGAGGCCTTGAGAATCATTTTAAAAGGTACTTTTGGAAGAATGATGCTTAAAAGCACTTTATAAAAGCCTCGACTAGAGTTTCCAAGAAACCTTGATGAAAACATACTTTATATTTCATATGTTTTTCTTTGTAGCCCATATGTATTTCCTTACCTTCCAGAGTACATACAGCACACTAGCTTTAATGATTAGTCATCTTTCACTGAGAAACCAGGAAGTTAAAGGGCCCAGACCTGCGTAACATCACATAACTCCATACAGAAAAGTTGGCATTTTTGTTAATGCCTCTTTTTGTCTTGATCTTGTAGATTGGTAAATATTAGTTATATGGTAGGCAGACTTCTAAGATGGCCTCAGTGATCTCACCTCCTGATATGCAGGCCCTTGTGTGATCCTTTCTTCTGGAATGTGGACTAGACCTACTGACCTGTTCTAGCCAATAGAATAAGGCAAAGCTGATAGACTTTCTTTCTGTGATTAGGTTACAAAAGATTATAACTTCTGTATTGTTAGCAGACTTTATTACATTTTGGGTTTGCAGTCTTTGATAAAACAAGTTGTCATTTAGGAGAGCGCATATGGCAAGGATCTAAGGATAGTCTCTAGCCAACAGCTAGTGAGGAACTGAGACTGTCAATCCGATGAGAAACTGAATGCCAACAAATACCATCTGAGCTAGGAAGCTGAGCTTTCAGATGAGATCTCATCTGTAGCCAACACCTTGATAGCAGCATTGTGAGAGAGACTCTGAAGCAGAGGACCTAGATCCCTGACCTACAAAATCTGTGAAACAATATGTGTTATTTTAATCTACTGAGTTTTGTAATTTGTTATATAGCAATAAATACCTAACAGGAACAATGGAAAATTCCCTTAAGTAGAGGTTGATTCAGAAAATTGGGACATCATTCCCATTTTTATAGGACATTTCAAAAGGAAACTCAGAGGAGAGAAAAGAAAATGACTATAGGAAGCTTAGTTAAACAAGTATCTATCGATCGATCTATCTATCTATCTATCTATCTATCTATCTATCTATCAGAAGCTGCAAGCTGTAGAATCAATACAAACAAAACCCTTCTGATTATGGATGAAGCAGTCTCTATTCAAGGTATCCTGTAACCTGGAGATGATCATTTCATTGGGAGCTTCTGTAGAAGATACTAGGAGCCTTCCAAGGCCATGATGTACACAATATGAGCCCTAATAATAAGTGATTTTTAAAAAATAATTTAGTAACTGATTTATAAAATTTATTATATAATGTATGTTATAAATATAAATGATTATTACATAGGTTATATATAAAACAATCCATGGCATTTCTTCTGTGTTCCAGACCTATGCCTCCAACTGGCTGCTAGACATTGATTCCACCTGGATATAAATGTCCTGGAGGCATTGAAAACTCAAGCTGTCAAAACTGAACTAATTTCCTTCCTTCACAAATCTGATAGACTTCCTCTAGTTCCTGTCTTGCCCACAGTTCACCCTGCTACAGATGTAGAGCCTGAGAGCCATCTCCAGTACTCTCACATATTAATACTAGTCAAACCGTGTCCACTTAATCTCAGCATGACTTTCAAATCTAGTTTTCTCTTCATGTCCCCATTATTAACTAAGAACAGATGTGAAAGGACTTTGTGAAATTCTATTTTTAAAGACTTTGTGAAGTTCTGTTTTTAAAAGTTATATTAATTTTAATACACAAAGATGTTCTCAAGTTCTATTTTTACAGTTCTATTATGTTTAGTATATGTAGACTCTTTTCTAAAATGGTTCACTCGCACTCTTCATTAGAGGATCAAATTGAAATAAATATAACATGTGAGATGTGGCTGTAAATTAAGGATCTCAGCTGAAAATCAGTTTCATTACTTTAAAGACACATTTTTTTTTTTTTTTTTTTTTCGAGATAGGGTTTCATTCTGTCACTCAGGCTAGAGTTCAGTGGTAGGGTCACAGCTTACTGCAGCCTCAACCCTCCGGGCTCAAGAGATGGCTCACCTCAGCCTCCCGAGTAGCTGGGACTATAGGTGTGCTGCAATGCCCGGCTAATTTTTGTATTTTTTATAGAGACGAGATTTTACCATGTTGCTCAGGCTGGTCTTGAACCCCTGGGTTCAAGCAATCCACCTGCCTTGGCCTCCTAAAGTGCTGGGATTACAGGCATGAGCCACTGCACCCAGCCTAAAGACACATTTAATATTATACCTTAAAGTAAAAAGATTTTACCTTAAAGTGAAAAGAAGTTTTCTGAAAAGTATTTTGTAAACATTGCCACTAGCATTCTAATTTAAGTAATGTTTTATCTCAATTTCTGAAACATTTATTGTCAACAGAGTCTAAAATTTTAGTTTGAGTTTTCAGGTAGCATTTTGCAAGACATGCACTTACAATTTTAGAAAAAGTTTGGGTTACGTTTCAGGAGCAGTTCCCTGCTTATGTTTTAGGAATTTCAAAAAAATTGTCTTTTGTACCAGAGATGGGAAACCTCTGGAGATTCAAGACTTTGCTTAAGTTTATCAGGCCAATAATAAGTTCAGCAAAAGTTTAATTAGTTCGTGATGGATAGGGGCTAAGAGTGAAACTCAGCAATGTAATATACTCTATCCTCATATCTTTCAAAATAACTTAAAATAAGTGAAAACATGCTATATATCTGTATACCTCTACTTAATTGCTTCACTTTTTGGTTCCTGTTTGCTTTTTTCGGTAAGCTCGTTTGAAAAGAGTTCCACTCCTTCATGCTTGTTTTTGTAAGTGGCTGGTGTTTTTTACTATTGTATGTCCTTTTATATATTTCTGCAGTAGTGATCCTTTATAGAATAAGGCTTTTTTTTCACACCTATTTTAAACCTCTTAAGAAGTTTTGGGAAAAGGTATTCATTTTTATAATGATCTCACAGTGTAACAAAAGTCACAGTAGTGCATGCCTGTAGACCCAGCTACTTGGGAGGCTGAGGCAGGAAGATCGCTTGAGCCCAGGAGTTTGAGGCTGCAGTATGCTATGATTGTGCCTGTGAATAGCTACTGCACCCCAGTCTGGGCAACATAGCAAGACCCCATCTCTAAAAAAATAAAATCACTTTAAAAGTATGGGCACCAGGCCGGGCGCAGTGGCTCACGCCTGTAATCCCAGCACTTTGGGAGGCAGAGGCGGGTGGATCATGAGGTCAGGAGATTGAGACCATCCTGGCTAACGTGGTGAAACCCCATCTCTACTAAAAATACAAAAAAATTAGCCAGGCGTGGCGGTGTGTGCCTGTAGTCCCAGCTGCTGGGGAGGCTGAGGCAGGAGAATGGCGTGAACCTGGGAGACAGAGCTTGCAGTGAGCTGAGGTCGCGCCACTGCATTCCATCCTGGGCGACAGAGCAAGACTCTGTCTCAAAACAAAAACAAACAAACAAAAAACAACAAACAAATATGGGCACATTTAATTTCCTCCTCTAAAAATGCAATATATTGTTGATGTTTCTGAAAAGCAAATAAAATATGTGCAGTAAGTTTATTTCTTTTCTGAACAGATACTTATGGGTTGACTGCCAGGTGCCACTGCTTAGGGTGCTGGGGATACAAAGGTGAGTTAGGCCAAGTCCCCACCCCCTGGAGCTTACATTCTAGAAAGTGGAGACAGACTAATAAATCAAGCACCCAAATAATTTCAGATTGCAGTAAATTCTGTGAAAGAAAGAAATAGAGTGTAATGAAATTGTGTAACTGGGGTAGGGAGGAAGAAGGGAAGGAGAAAAGTATTTCCTTGAGATGAGGGAGATGGGCATTTGAACTGAGACAAGAATGAGGAGCCAAGTGTGTGAGAGCCTGCAAGGAAGTATTCCAGGTCCAGAAAGCAGCCACTGTAAAGTTTGGAGTGGGGAAGAGCTGGGTGAGCATAAGGACCCAGAGAACAGTGTGGGTGGAAGATAGTGAAGGAGTGCGAGAATGGGTGAGAGGAAAGTAGGAATCAGATGTAAAGGGCCTTTTGGTCACAGTGAGAAATTTGGATTTTGCTATTAATATGTCACAGTATTTAACTCATAAAGCAGAATGTAAATTTTCCTTTTGTTAACAGGAAAAAACTAACTTTATTATATGTATTATATTTAGAGTTTGAAGGAGAGAGCAGTTGCTACTTTATAAGATGAAAAAATACTGCTTTTGTAGTGTGATATTAATGTAATTAATAGTATTAAGGATGCCCTTAGAAATCTAAGCAGGAGGGTCTTGAGAACTTGGAAATATAATTTCAACTTGTGTTCCAAATTGTCAGATTCAATATAGCTGCTGTTTTAGTTTTGCTCTTTGGTGTAGGTAAAGCATGTGTTATTTTCAGATCTTGGGATAACTAGAAGTCTATAATGTTGATGTCTGTCTATATGAATTATCATTTCAACATTCCATAGTTTTAAGTGATGTAGTGTTTACCTTAAATATTAAGACTAGTTAGACAGCAAAATCTTCCCTAAAAAGTGGTGTTCATTTGTAATTCTGACATCAGTGGCCTATCAAGGTAACTTTCTTGAAGCTACAGAACATTTCACTTTTTTCTTTTCCTCCCTCTCTCCCTTCCTTCCTTCCCTTTCCTTCTTTCTTTTTCTTTTCTTTTTTTCTTCCTTCCTTCCCTCCCTCCCTCCCTTCCCTCCCTCCCTCCCTCCCTCCCTCCCTCCCTCCCTCCCTCCCTCCCTCCCTCCCTTCCTTCCTTCCTTCCTTCCTTCCTTCCTTCCTTCCTTCCTTCCTTCCTTCCTTCCTTCCTTCCTTCCTTCCTTCCTTCCTTCCTTTCTCTCCTCCTCCTCCTCCTCCTCCCTCTCTCTGTCTCTCTGTCTCTCTCCCATCCCCAACTCTTACTTTTACCCTCTTTCCTAGGGTGCTGATACAGAACATTTCAGATGGCTGTACTTATTCAAGATGATGTGTCCTCACATATAAGATCACATACTAATTTCTGTCCAGGCACGGTGGTTCACGCCTGTAATCCCAGCACTTTGGGAGGCCAAGGCGGGCGGATCACCTGAGGTCGGCAGTTCAAGACCAATCTGACCAACATGGAGAAACCCTGTCTCTACTAAAAATACAAAATTAGCCGGGCATGGTGGTGCATGCTTATAATCCCAGCTACTCGGGAGTCTGAGGCAGGAGAATTGCTTGAACCCGGGGGGCGGAGGTGGCAGTGAGCCGAGATCGTGCCATTGCACTCCAGCCTGGGCAACAAGAGTGAAACTCCATCTCAAAACAAACAAAACAAATTGCATATTAATTTTCTCGCCTAATTTGTGTTACTTTATTTTCTAAGCCCAGAACCTTAAGATAGCTTCAATTATACTGAAAAGATATGCAAGAAATGATAGATGGATTATATAGGAGTTGAAGTAAAAAGTTAAAGCTAATTCTATATGTGTTTTAAAGGACTTATTTAGTAACATCAATGATACATAGAATAAGTTCAACTGAATATAAGGATGGAGTATGAAGTAGCAAGTGCTAGGAACAAAAATGAATCATATAAGTTAAACATTTATTTGGAGATGAATTTATACCAACTGATTTTTCAGGAAGGTAAGTAGTTTAAAGTAACAACTATCAATGGTGAACATATTTATAGTTTTACAATAGGTACTTATAATAATCCTCTGAAATCGAATATAAAGTTTAAACAGAGATTTATTATAGGCAATATACTTTTTAAAGCATGTGCCTCTTAGGTTTTGAAAAGTACAACTGTAGTTCATCAAAATGTGCCCAAGGCACAAATACCATTTTACTCAGTCATTAGAAACTTTAGCATAATTGCTTAGTATAATCCAAAGAAAATATGAGCATTGACATCAGGGACTCTCCAATTTGTTAAGCAGTTGTTCCATAATTTTTGGCACCAAGATAATCCACATGTTGAAAAAGCAATTAATCATTGTTGTTGGTTATCAAGCTATGATTTTGGCTGTTTCCTCCCAAATGACCTGAAATGATAGAGTTCCTGATTGTATTTTCGTAATATTTTTTCTGAGATCAAAAGTTTAAGTATGCCAATCTGGTCACAGTTGACCTGAGTTTTGTGTTATTAGATTTCTAAAGTAGATTATAACTTTATGTTTACAAAGATAAATGGTATTTCTTCTGGTAGTATATGGATAAAAAGTTTAGAAACCTTTAGAAACCTATAGACTGATTATCTCAGAAGTAGTTACTTAAACTAGAATTTTGGCCCCAAGAAAGTAAATTTATTTGCTGTTGGAGCTTGTATTGAAAATAGGCCAAAATGAGAGAACACACAACTATACTTTCAATTTTCTAACAAGTATTTTATGAATACAATGGCATAGAGACATTGATTATTAAACAGTTAATGACATTATGATCTCATTATAATTTAAACAGAATTACACAAGAATGAGCAAAAATAAAAGCTGTCATTCTGTGTAGTATATCTTCCTGTCTTCAAAACCAGAACAGAAAACCACATTACTCACCATATAGGTATATTAAGTTATAGTTAAAACAATCCATAAATACAGAAACCTTGGATACTTAACAGTCTGTGTTCAGTTGAGTTTACTCAGCTACATGTGGATACAGTGCAGACTTAGTAATATAAATGAACTCTTCTCTGCATGCATGACTTATGCATCTGTACCTCATCACTCACAGAACAGTTTTTGGAAACTTTGAAACTCTGCAATATGCAGCACTCCAACCCTCCAACAGTTTCTCCGATTCACTGTAAAGTTCCTTATGCTCCTGCTCTCTTCTGTGTTTATTTTTAAGTGGATACTCTGTGGGGCGGTTTATTCTATTGTGCAATGCAGTGATTTTTCAAAGTCCTGAATACTAGGTAGTCATACTAATTTGTGACAACAATCTTCAGACTTGATCCCTCTAACAGAGCACACGATGTTTGGTCTCAAAGCTTATTTTCCAAATTGAGAACAATGGAGCGCAAATGGCTATTCTTCCCCTATTGGCTTTTTTGTTCTTGGCAGTACTTGTGTGGTGTGTTGTTAATCAATAAATAAAACATGCAGATTGAAGTACTCATATAACTGGACAGTGTAACATAAAAGTGGCACTACAGGTATATTGTACATGTCAACAATATATATAAGGTCATTTTGTTCACTTTTTGGAACTAGGACCTTGAGATATTAAAACAAGCTGGAAAATTTGGAACACCCTCAATTCTGGTATCTCACTGTCCTCCTTAACTGGCTCCAATCCCCATTCCATATCCAGTGACTTCTCACTCCATCTCTGCTCCAGCCTGGGCTTCTAGTTCTGCTCTGACTCATTTTATTACTTGGACATTGGGATTTTTTATGATAATTGACATTTCCTGTATATTATTACCAAAGAGCTTTGGAAATTATCTCTGAAAAATTTGAAACTGAACAAAAAACAGACTTCACTTGGGAAAAATGACCTTTTCAGCTTTGAGTAGGTCAAGGCTGTAAGATAACACTTTGCAGGAGAAGGCAACCCCAACTTAGTTTAGTCAAACCCAACTTAGTTTCTAAATGATGGCTGCAAATTGAACCCTGATTTCCTAAAAGCTCAATGTTATAAACTGGAACACTAATACCAAAAGTAATCATGAAAATAGATTAAAATGTAAAGAAGTGCTTAAAAATATTTGTAAAGGATCTCTTTAGTAAAGTAGCTACATTAAATAAAATGCAATTGCCTCATTCTGGGCTGGTATTGCCTGGGCTGGTTGGTTGCTTGAGGGGACATTGGTGGTTGTGTCTGTGGCATCAATTGACCCACTGCTTGTTCATTTTGGTTTATTGTCCCTACTCTAGAAGTAGCCCTTAATTATCTCAGCAGTTGTGATATGTAATCCCAAAGGTGGGCTCATGACCCATTAGATCAATCAGAGTGAAGTCAGAATCTTTTTTTTGACAATGAGCCAATATATTCTTTTTAAGTGACTTTTGTTTTGTTTTGTGGTTACTTCCAACCAAGGTATCATTACTGAAATACTGACACTTCTCAAAATGAGTCCAGTGAAATTAGGACTGAAAAGCTTTCTTTCCCTGGTAATTCTCTGTTGTAAGCAATAGGTATTTTTCATCCCACCAGGATTTTTTTTTTTTTTTTTGAGATGTCTCACTCTGTCATCTAGGCTGGAGTGCGGTGGCACGATCTCTGCTCACTGCACCCTCCACCTCTGGATTCAAGCACTCTCCTGCCTCAGCCTCCCGAGTAGCTGGGACTACAGGCATGTGCCACTACATATGGCTAATTTTGTATTTTTAGTAGAAATAGGGTTTTGCCAGGTTGGCCAGGCTGGTCTCGAACTCCTGACCTCAGGTGATCCACCTGCCTCGGCCTCCCAAAGTGTTAGGATTACAGGCATGCGCCACTGCACCCAGCATCTGAGATAATCTTAGTAAGTTTACCAGTGTCAAATTAAATGTGGATTGTCAAATTAAATGTGAATAACTGTATTCAAGTCAGGTCAACTTGGTCAATTTGAAGTCAACTCTTGATCTCAAATGATCCACCCACCTTGGCCTCCCAAAGTGCTGGGATTACAGGCACGAGCCACCGTGCCCAGCCTCCAAGATAATAAGTTCACCAATGTCAAATTAAATGTGGAATGCCAAATTAAATATGAATAACTGTATTCAAGTCTTGGAATGAAAACTGCTAATGTTTTCATGGTGACTTCAATGACTCCTTACTTTTTCATGTCAAAACTTTAACCATTTATTCATGTCTGTGAGAGAAACCTCAATTCGTTTTCCGAGAATGACTCAATATGATGCTGGTGTTGCTATATCTATCTGTGGCAGTAACTGCAGATTTTGGCTGTTCCTTGGGGGCAGATTTTTTTTTTTTTTTTTCTGTAGAGACAGGGTTTCACCTTGTTGCCCAGGCTGGTCCTGAACTCCTGAGCTCAAGTGATCCACCCACCTCAGCCTCTCAAAGTGCTAGGATTGAAGGTATGAGCCACCGCTCCTGGCTCATGATTTTTGTTTTAAAGTGCATAAAAATAGAGGTCAGGTTGTACTATCTGAAATTGGGGGGGGGGGATGCCTCCTTTAAAGGGACATAAAACAGACCAAAATGTTAATATATCAGCAACCAAGTATTTGAATATTAATTGGCTTCCGCATCTTAACCAAAAGCTGCCTGATTGCTAACTCTAACAAAACTCATGTTTTCTTTTCCTTGACCATTTGTAGCATGTGAAGTCACTGGTAAGTTCCTATTTACTTATTTGAGACAGGGACTCACTCTGTTGCCCAGGCTGGAGTGCAGAGGTGCGATTATGGCTCACTGCCACCTCAACTTCCTGGGCTCAGGTGATCCTCCCACTTAAGCCTTCCAAGTAGCTGGGACTACAGGTGCATGCCACCATGCCTGGTTAATTTTTGTATGTTTTTTGTAGAGAGATGGTTTTGCTATGTTGCCCAGGCTGGTATTAAACTGCTGGGCTCAAGTGACCCTCCCACCTCAGCCTTCCAAAATGCTGGTATTATGGGCCATGCTACCGTGCCCTGCCGTAACTTCATTTTTAAAGGTTTCTTACTCCTTGGCTCGTGTGGTCTCCTCTTCCTCTGCCCATTTTAAATATCTGATGTTTTCATGTTTCAGTCTTGGACCCTCTTCTCATTCTTTATTCTCCAAGGGTTATCTCATTTGCTGTCATCTAGGCTTTACTGCCAAATCTCTCAACAGGAAGCTCTTAGAAAAGACAATACAGTACATTTTTGCTCTGTTTAAAACTCTCTAACTCCCTAATGCTGTGAGGATACACTCCAGAATACTACCGCAGGATCTACCCTGGTCCTACCTCTGAAGTCATCTCTTGTCATTCCCCAAGTCCTACTCATATATATATGTGTATATATACACATATATAAATAAAAGATATGTATATCTTTTATTTTTTTGAGACAGGGTCTCACTCTGTCACCCAGGCTGGAGTGTAGTAGTGAGATCACGGCTCACTGCACCCCCAACCCCTGCCACTGGCTCAAGTGGTCTTCCCACCTCAGCCTCCCAAGTAGTTGGGACCACAGGCACGAACTACCACACCTGGGTATTTTTTTGTACTTTTGGTAGAGATGGCATTTCGCCATTTACCCAGGCTGGTCTCGAATTGCTGAGCTCAAGCAATTCTCCTGCCTTAGCTTCCCAAAGTGCTGGGGTTACAGGTGTGAGTCACCATGCTTGGCTCTACTTACCAATCTTAAGTCTAACTGAATCTCATTTCCTTGAAGGTTCTAGGTTCTTGCTTTCTACCTCTGAGCTTCTACATACTGCTGTACTCCCTGCCTGTAATAGTAATCACCTCCCTATTACTCTTGCTGGCTAATCCTTTCATATTTCAACTTAATGGTCAGGCCACATCCTTCAGGAAGCCAACTCTGCCAACCCCTCTTGAGGATATGCATTCCTCCCCAAGAGTCCCCAACACACTTTATTTCTCCCCTCATAGCAGTATCTTTAAGTTCTTGTTAATTAAGCTTTAGCCTCCAGAAGTTCTGTGAGGACAGTGGCCATGTCCAGCTTGTTTAGCATATTTCCAGAGAGTAACAGTCGCCTGTTCAGGAAAGGTATGTGATGAATATGTGAAGGACTAGATACCCTGTGCTAGGCTGTCTCTAATAAATATTTGATTTTCAGGAAAATAATTTATGGTACCACTCAGCTAATGTTTTGTAGGAACATTAACAGTGTTCCTGTTACATTATTAAAATAATTAACTGTTAAATTATATTTTACTTACAGACAGTCAAAAGAAGGGACAAATTGAAAAGTGGTTCTGACAGTATGGCAAGTGAAATGCTGAAATTCTTTGACTAATTTAGTTAGTCTAAACTCTTAAAAATAGAAAGTTCTAATAAATATATTTTCTCTCATATTCAGGAACCATAATGGATACTAGAAAAATATTGTGAATCTTCCCACAAAAAAATGAAAGGACAATTTCATTTTAAAGAGTTTTATTACAGGATGTTAATATTTAGGACACTTCAGAGCACCTTATACTTCTAATCAGATTTTGGGTAACTGGTTTTAAAGTGTTACTTGAATATTTTTCTCATACTGTCTTTCAGGTAAAGTACTTCTCAGAGACCGTCTAAGAGATGTTAATTTGATTAAACAGTTTATCCTTAATAACCTGAGACATCAATCCATGGATAGCTTCTATGGTAGTTTTACAGCTGGAAAACAAAACACACATCACATGATGTCATAAATTGAAAACTATTTCAAACACACAAGATCAGCCCCAATCCATCCATGTAACTCCAATGAGTTTGGTTTTATTCATACTTCTCAAACCACCCCAATCTGAAGTTTTCCCTTGTTATTTTATTAGTCTTCCACATGTCTTTTTAACCATTTCATTACTTACTAGAACTTTCACAAGAGAATGACACATAAAATTTGATACAATTGTTCTGTTTTAGAAGGTGAGTAAAATTATACAAACCTGTAATTAGAGATTGATTCCAATATTATATTACATTATAATCTGTTATTCCTTGTTTATTACTTGGGATAATTTGAAAAATAATTTTGAAGAATACTATTTTTTTCCTGAAATAATCACAAGCAATTGTCCTCCAACAATTAGAAGTCAAAGTTAGATTAACAGGTGAAGGCCTTAGATTTTAGAAATGATAAAAAGTATAAGGCAAAAAGCAATGAAAAAACCCCATCAATATTCAGAAGAGATGCAATTCTTGTAAAGCTACCGCAAAAAGGAAAATACTCTACTTTTGATTACTACTTCTGTTCTATTTCTTATATAATTGAAGACATTGCCATAGTAAAATTTTTGCTTCATAAGACATTGAGAAATAAATGTAGATAAACTGATAAATTACATACATAAAGACAGAGGAACAAAACACACACTCAAAGCAAGTATCTAAAATGACAACTAATGCCAATGAAAAATACTTTTTTTTGGAGACAGTGTCTCACTCTGTCACCCAGGCTGGAGTGCAGTGGCACAATCATGGGTCACCGCAACCTCTGCCTCCTAGGCTCCAGTGATTCTTGTGCCTCAGGCTCCTAAGTAGCTGGAACCACAGATGTGTGCCACCATGCCCAGCTAATTTTTTTTGTAATTTTTGCAGAGATGGGGTTTTGCCATATTGCCCAGGCTGGTTTCAAACTCTTGAGCTCAAGCAATATGCCTGCCTTGGCCTCCCAAAGTGCTGGTATTATAAGCATGCGTCACCATGCCCAGCTGAAAAATGCAACTTTTATGCAGGCCACTAGCTCTACCTTCTAAAAACCCACTGAGAAGATGGCAGTGAAATAAGGCTAACCCAAAATGACCTCCAATCCCAGGATACACTTCAGGTACCCTTTTCTCCTCTTTTCCCTATAAACCAAACCAGTTCTTAAAATAGATACCAACATGTAAGTGTGTATAGAAGTCAATGTAGTTCTCCCTTCCTTTCTGCCCCTAATTATTGCATTACAATTCAAATTTCTTTTCTTTCTTTCTTTTTTTGAGACAGAGGTTCACTCTTGTTGGCCAGGCTGGAGTGCAATGGCGCCATCTTGGCTCACTGCAATCTCCACCTCCTGGGTTGAGGCGATGCTCCTGCCACGGCCTCCCGAGTAGCTGGGATTACAGGCGCCCGCCACCACGCCTGGCTAATTTTTGTATTTTTAGTAGAGACGGGCTTTTACCATGTTGGCCAGGCTGGTCTTGAACTCCTGACCTCAGGTGATCTGCCCGCCTTGGCCTCCCAAAGTGCTGGGATTACAGGTGTGAGCCACTGTGCCCAGCCTAAAATTCAAATTTCTGTGAAAGTAAATGTTGTTAATCTATGCAACTTTGTATAGCCTATATATCTGAAGGTCCACATAATTATTTCATAAGTTATTAGAGAACATATCCCAAATTTGTTCCTAATAAAATCTTTGGTAGTAAAATTTGGGATACTAAATTACTGTTTTCGAAGCACAATTTAAGAGAGAGACAATCACTTCCGTAATATCTTAGGATTTAAAGCTTTATTGAATATTAAAATATTATAAATTTAAGAAATGCTAATTTGGCTGGGCGCGGTGGTTCATGCCTGTAATCCCAGCACTTTGGGAGGCCCAGGTGGGTGGATCACCTGAGGTTAGGAGTTCAAGACCAGCCTGGCCAACATGGTGAAACCCCATCTCTACAAAAAATACAAAAAAATTAGCCAGGCATGATGGTGGGTGCCTATATTCCCAGTTACCTAGGAGGCTGACGCAGGAGAATTGCTTGCACCCAGTAGGTGGAGGTTGCAGTGAGCCAAGATCACATCATTGTACCATTGTACTCCAGCCTGGGTGACAGAGCAAGACTCTGTCTCAAAAAAAAAGAAAGAAATCCTAGTTACTTACACACACACACACACACACACACACACACACACACACACTTTAAAGATCCACTGAAGGGCTGGTTTTCTTTGTTACACTTTCTAGTTGAACTTAGAAAAGGTGACTGGGAGTGTTCCATAACACTGCTTAGATCTTTGATTTAAGCCTTTTAATGTTCTTACCTGATGTATCCTAAATTTTCAAAGTTAAAACTTGTGTCTGACAGCTCCTAAAGTTTCCAAGAAGTTAATATTCAGGTACCATTCTAAGTCGTAACTAAGTTGAGCCATAAGGAATCTGAATCCTACTATTGTTTGCAAATTTTGAAAGAAAAAGAGTTAGGGGCAACAAGAATCTTACAGATTTACTCTTACCTGTCTCTCGTAGCTTTGGCAAGTTTGTCTTCTGATTTTCTGTCATGCGTTTCCAAACCCAGCATGAAACTCCCTCGTCCCAGCTGGGCTTCTGACTGCTCTAACTTTTCAGACAAATCAAAGACCTGACCAGTGGTATAGTCTGCATTCTGTGGGGAAAATGGTATTGTGTCACTATAAAACACAAGTCTACCATTTAAAAAATCTATTTTAATGTAAACTAATTTCCTACAAAGAATATTTCATTTGCAAAGAATTCCACTATAAAATCTGAGTGAATAGTCAGTGAGAAGAGAAATCAAATTACATTTGCAAATCTGCTTCCAAATTCAGGTAGTTCAAGTGTAGATAGATGTTTTCCCTTTTATAATTTCAAGATTACTTGGAATTTTTCTCCTTGACTGCTTAAATCTAATATTTGTTATTATGGGAGGCTTTCAAGTATACAGACCTAAGTCCAAGTTCTGGAAGTATGGCAGATTAGCTGAAGGCCTGAGGTATGCCTCCAGGTTCTCTTCTGAAAATGGTAAGGGAGTCGATAATTCCTACTTTAGAGCTACAGTGAAAATTAAATGAAGTAATGCATATAAAGTTTTTGGCACTGTCCATGACACCTAGTAAAGGCTTAGTAATATTAGCTAATTTTGCTATTATTTTTGTTGAACTTTTAGAATTAGCACTTATGACAATATTGATAAAAATAACATTTTAAAAGCTCTTCTGGGTCGGGTGCGGTGGCTCATGCCTATAATCCGCATTTTGAGAGGCTGAGGCAGGTGGATCACCTGAGGTCAGGAGTTTGAGACCAGCCTGGCCAACAAGATGAAACCCCATCTCTACTAAAAATACAAAAAAAAAATAGCTGGGCGTGGTGGCAGGAGCCTGTAATCCCAGCTACTTGGGAGGCTGAGGCAGGAGAATCACTTGAACCCAGGAGGCGGAGGTTGCAGTGAGCCGAAATTGCGCCATTGTACTCTAGCCTGGGCAACAAGAGCAAAACTCTGTCTTTAAACAAACAAACAAACAAACAAAAAATCTTTTCTGGTTACAAAATTAATAATTATACAAAAAAATTTGGAAAATGTAGAGCAATATAAAGAAGAAAACAAACACATTTATAATCTCTTCATTTAGCTTTAACCACAATTACAGAGCATTGCTATATGCTTACATGTATACCTACATTTGAAAAACTGTAATATTACATATTTTACCAATATTTTTATGGGGTATACTTTTTTAATTGTAGTCTAAAACACACAAAAAAATTTCACAAAGTTATTAAGTATACATTATATTTCTTTCCTAGATCTTCAATAGAAGAGTGTGAAGAGGAAATAAACTAGTTGGCAAAAAGTAGCATGTCATTCTATTTCCTCAGTTTGCAAGGAAAGATAGTCAGTCACCAAATAAGAAAAGTTATTTGCTGCCATACCAGTTCTTCCAGTGATTTTTACAAACTTAGTATTTTTAAAAGACGCAAGTATATTCATTTTGTCTGGATCTAAATGGTTTAGGAAACCAGTATGTTTTTCCTCCTACAGACTTGGAAAAAACCCTAAAGTTTATAGAGCTATTTAAGCCATAAAAATATAGGCTACCAGAAATAGTTATACTATTAAAATGACAATAAAAGATATCCAATTACATTTCAAATGTACAGAAAATGAATATAGTAAACTAATTTCTTAAATTAGAAAATAACTTAGGTTACATGCCATAATTAACTTCCTTAGCTGGGGGAAGAGATAAGTTGAACATATGTCTACATATTTGTTCTTAAAATGCTGCAATGTACTATACATAAAACAACAAAAAGGCAGAAATGTAATTTAACCTTTTCTTGATTATTAATGTCCTCATCTATGCAGTGCTGGAATACAGGGACAGACATTGGGCTGAGTAGGTAGATCTGCTTGCCTTATACAAAGGTTCAGACTGCTCTGGTCTTACAGTGTTTTCTCCCCTTGCCATCAGGTGTCACTTCTGGCTGCTATTAGTATACTTGCCTCTAAGGAAACAACACATATAAAGCACTTAGCAGTGTCTGGCACATAGGAAGCATGTAACACATATTTGCTATTATGATCATTCTCCATCCTAATTTGCTACTTCTGACTACTAAAGATAAGAAATAAGAACAAATGCTGGTTGCCATGGCTCATGCCTGTAATCCCAGCACTTTGTGAGGCCGAGGTGGGCAGAAGACTTGTGCCCAGGAGCTCCAGACCACCCTGGACAACATGGTGAAACCCTGTCTCTATGAAAAAATACAGAAAATTAGTCAGGCATGGTGGTGTACATCCCTGTAGTCCCGGCTACTCAGGAGGCTGAGGTGGGAAAATCACCTAAGTCCAGGAGGTCCAGGCTATAGTGAGATGTGATTGTACCACTGTACTTCAGCCTGGGCAACAGAGTGAGATCCTGTCTCAAAATAAAATAAAATTAAGAAAAAAAAGGAAAAAAGAAAAAAAAGAACAGAAAGCTTGTCAGAGTTGTATTTAAAATAACAGTAAATACACTGCTTCACTTGACTAGCCTAAAAAAAATTCCAGTACATAACAGGCTTAAGTGAAGTCTTTTCCCATGAATATAATGCACCAAATTAAAAAAAAATCATTTACTGAGGCTTTATTATATGCCAGACACTTTACTAATTGCTTTATATAAAGTAGCCCATTTAATTCTCTCAGGGTACTTAATGATGTATGTAGTATATCACCATTTCACAACAAAGAAATGCTTAGTCACATTAAATAACTTTCTGAAAGTTACTCAGAACTAGTAAAGTGACAGAGTTGTTTTCAAAGTCAATTTTATTTTTTAGTATAGATATCATTTATTATAGAAGAGACATGGAAATTTACATAATTAAATATTTCGGAACTTAAGTGCAATGAGCAGCTTCATGTTGATGGCATTTCAATAGTGATTTACTTCAGTCTACATACTTTCTAAGAATGTCAGCATCTCTAAATAAGAAATAATCTGGCTGGGCATGGTGGCTCACAGCCTGTAATGCTAGCACTTTGTGAGGCCAAGGCGGGCAGATTGCTCAAACCTAGGAGTTCATGAAGCCAGCTTGGGCAACATGGCAAAACCCTGTCTCCACAAAAAGATACAAAAATTAGCCAGGTGTGGTGGCTCACCCTTGTAATACCAGCTACTTGGGAGGCTGAGGCGGGAGGATCGCTCAAGCCTGGGAGGTTGAGGCTGCAGTGAGCTGAGATCGTGCCACCACATTAGCCTGGACAACAGACAGAGACCCTGTCTCAAAAAAAAAAAAAAAAATCAAATCCTTGGCCTTCCAGGTCAACTGAATAAACCTGAAGAGTGGCAAAGTAGTTCTCTACTTTGGTGCCTCCATATTCTGGGAGAATATGGGAGAATTTATCTCTAACTTTCACATTAACTGGCTGAATCCACCTTTTCCTTGAAAGCTCAATCCAACAGCTACTACCGTTGCTAGCAATGCTTTACCTTAAGATTTTTCTGGAAGTGTAATGCCTCCTTTGGTTACAGTTTCAGCTGTACTCCTTTCAACCAATACTCGATCAAAGAGCGTAAGAAACTTCTAAGTGCTGGTCCTGCTATGACTCCTGCTGCTGTGGCTCATATTCTCCAAACCCAGTTTATTTAATTCTAAATCCTGTGGTTCTGACCACTATATAGATATATACTGCGATGTGTCTCCCAGTATCTACTGCTTTAAAGTAATGCTATTCTGATTCCCTGTGGGAACCTCTCCTCACCCATTTTTAGTCCTTGAGCTCCTGAAGGAGTTTTCTATGATGTGGCCCAGCAGTAAAGCACTTGCTGTGGCCCTAGCCACTCATCAAGCTTATTCAGTTGGCCCACACCAGGCCTAAAGATAGGCATGTGATTAAGTAAAGCCAGTCAGACACAATGAAGTTTTGCCTGGGAATATGTGAGTGTGAGTTTGAGTATGTGTGTGTGTGTGTGTGTATCTTGATCTTCTCTTTGAACATGAAACTGAGAGGCTTGGAGGTCTAAAGCTAAAGCTGCTGTCTTGCTTTCACATGAAGCCTAAAAGTAGCAATAACTAAGATGAAATCAATGCTAAGAGAGAAAAAAAAAACCCAAGACCTCATAATATTGTTTGAATGAAAACTTAGCTGTGCCTGAGTTAAGGCATGAAATGAAAACTTAGCTGTGCCTTATTCCTCAACTTTGCAACTTAGACAATTCCCTTTCTTGTTTAAGCTAGTTTCATTAGGTATCCTGTTACTTGTAATCAAGAGTCCAAGCTGAGACACTTGACACACAAAAATCAGTATGTGTACTTTTTTTTAATCCATAAATCTCTTTATGGCAGGGGCAGATCTCACCCTGATCTGGACACTCTATTTGCTACTTAGACTTGGTCTCTGTGGGTCATGACACAGATCCTGAATTGGCCTAGCATCCTAATCCAGCTCTGGTGGTGCAGAATCCCACCCTAGCCCTGGTGTCTTGGCCAAGTCAGGTACAGCCTTTCTGTGAAACAGTGTTTGAGATATTAAAGGTCTATGGAGCTTAGATAAAATTCAAATGCATTCCTTACAAGTATAGTACTTACAGTAAGCAAGCTAGAGGAACTCAACGTATTCACCCAGTATTTATTCCACAACAGCTCGAGCAATTTGCGATCCAAAGAGGATTTAAAATATGAGACTTCTAAGGCATAATATCTATGAAATAAAAGCACAAAATTTAGTAAGTAAAAAAAAATATTCAACTACATTACATAAAAGTTATGGCTAGTTTTAAGTGAATTACACTTTATTCTCAAATATTCATGTTTTAGTTTTTATTCCAATAAGGCAAGAGCTAACCATGGTTTCCTCACACTTCAAGGGTTGTGGATCCAAATCTCCTACTAAACTTCTTGTTTTATTCCTTTTTTTCTGTAGAGTCCAGAAATTCCCAAAATGTTATTAACAACCAGTCAAAACTTCTGAATGACAAGTTTATTCCTGTTACTGAGTTGATAAATTAAGCCAACAGCACATAAACTTAATGAGCTGCCTCTCTAGAGTCAACTATAATTTTTGTTAGTCTCTTTAAAATAATAAAAATGACATGTGGATTCCATTATTCCCTTCCTAATTCCCCAGTTAGGACCTACTGCTTTTTGAAAAGCAAATTTTAAGGTAGGTCCTTAAGGCATCCAAAATAATTGCTCCCACTTTCAAAGGTGCCTAATTTATCATCAGGGCATAGTAAGGAAAAATCTAGTTAAATGTCTGAAAAATATATGTATTTTTAAGATGTAAACTTACATCTTAAACTTACACATGCTTCTGGTATCAATGGCTATAAAAAAGGGTAAGAGACATCTTTACCTTAAGGAACTCAACATTTATATGGGGGATGTGGTCTAAACCCACAAAAAAATTAAATATGAAGATATACATTGAATAACAATAAGTGATGCTACAGTGCTATATAAAATGAATCACCTACCAACTAAAGGTTAGAGATTAATAAGTATTCTTTATATAGAGGAGCTCAAGTGATCACTTGGAGCTAGAACTGCCTGAGAAGCCTCAGGGAAAAGGCAAGGTGTAGGGTAACCATTTTTGAGTCTATGGTACAGATATGTGGAGAGCAAGGAGGGCATTAGGCAGAGAGCATCAACACACAAAAAGGAAAGACATGTAAGGGATAATAAGGCAATGGGTTTAGCTGGAAACTTTAGCAAGAGAAGAATTATGTGAGGGGAAGCTAGAAAGCTATGCTGGGGTCTAGGTGGTGAAGGATGTTACATAAAAGGTTAAGAACTTTTTTTTTTTTTTTTTGAGATGGAGTCTTGCTCGGTTGCCCAGGCTGGAGTGCAATGGCGCAATCTCGGCTCACCATAACCTCTGCTTCCCGAGTTCAAGCGATTCTCCTGCCTCAGCCTCCCAAGTAGCTGGGACTACAGGCACCCTCCACCATGCCCAGCTGATTTTTGTATTTTTAGTAGAGATGGGGTTTCATGATGTTGGTCAGGCTGGTCTTGAACTCCCAACCTCAGGTGATCTGCCTGCCTTGGCCTCCCAAAGTGCTGGGAGCCACAGTACCCGGCCAAACTTTGGGAGGCAGAGGCAGAGGAATCACTTGAACCCGGGAGGTGGAGGTTGCAGTGAGCCAAGATCGCGCCATTGCACTACAGCCTGCACAAGAGCGAGACTCTTGTCTTAAAAAAAAAAAAAAAAAGAAATTTAAACTTTATCCTGTAGATACCTGGGACTCTTGGAAGGTGCTTGAGTAGAATGGAAGGTACTTGAGTACAGTAATAATACAGTCAAACGGGTGTTTTATAGAAGCCTGGCTGTGGCAGTACCATTGGGAGATGTTACAGGAGAGAAACTAGAGGCAGGGATTCCACAAAGGAAGCCACTGCAGAAGGGCAGACGAGAAGAGAGAGAGGTTCAGACTCAGAGGTTAGTGGTGCAAAAGATAAAGACACATGGGCACCCTTTTAAAAACAGACTGCTTTTTCTGAGCCACATCTCGCTCTGTCACTTAGGCTGGTATGCAGTGGCACAATCTGGGCTCACTGCAATGTTTGCCTCCCAGGTTTAAGTGATCATCCTGCTGTAGCCTCCCGAGTAGCTGGGATTATAGGTGCCCACCACCATGCCCAGCTAATTTTTTGTATTTTTAGCAGGGATGGGGTTTCACCATGTTGTCCAGGCTGGTCTCGAACTCCTGACCTCAAGTGATCCACCCACCTCAGACTCCCAAAGTGCAAAAATGTTTACTGATTAAAGTTCAGCAGTGAAGAAATAAAACATAATAAATTAAAGACATCATGCTGGGCGCAGTGGCTCATGCCTGTAATCCCAGCACTTTGGGAGGCTGAGGCAGGTAGATCACCTGAGGTCAGGAGTTCGAGACCAGCCTGGCCAACATGGTGAAACCCTGTCTCTACTAAAAATATAAAAATTAGCTGGGTGTGGTGGTGCGTGCTTGTAATCCCAGCTACTTGGGAGGCTGAGGCAGGAGAATCACTTGAACCTGGGAGGCAGAGGTTGCAGTGAGCCGTGACAGCGCAACTGTACTCCAGCCTGGGCAACAGAGTGCGACTCCATCACACACACAAAAAAGAACATTTTTGGGCTGGGCATGGTGGCTCATGCCTGTAATCCCAGCACTTTGGGAGGCTGAGGTGGGCAGATCACGAAGTCAGGAGATCCACACCATCCTGGCTAACACGGTGAAACCCATCTCTACTAAAAATACAAAAAATTAGCCGGGCGTGGTGGCGGGCGCCTGTAGTTCCAGCTACTCGGGAGACTGAGGCAGGAGAATGGCGTGAACCTGGGAGGCGGAGCTTGCAGTGAGCCGAGATCGCACCACTGCACTCCAGCCTGGGCGACAGAGCGAGACTCTGTCTCAAAAAAAAAAGATCATTTTTGAATATTCTAGCAATTCTAGGTTCAAAATTCTAGTCTTTAGCAATGTAGGCTGCCAGCAAAGTAGCTATCCCTCTTTGGTAGGCTCATATTTCAGAGTGGCAAGGTAAGGTATTAGACAAAAGAAAGTTATTTAAGGCTTCGTATGCAACAAGATCTTTTAAAAAAAAGTTATTTAAAGAAGACAGAAGGATAAACTAATGAAATAGACAAACAGGGAAATTAGATCTGTTTGAATACAGAAAACATAAAGTATCTCAATCTTTTTTGTTTCAAAGTATAAACCTTTGATACCACTGCAACTCAATATAAATAAAAAAAATTGAGAGTTCCTCTGAAGATTAAAGTATCACAGCAAAGGTGTTTCCAGGCTTAGGAGCAAGTCTCTCAAACAGGAATTATTTAAATTCCTTTTAATAGAGCAAATTAAATAATTAACACTAAACCTCTATCTGAATATGTATTTTTTCTATAACCGGGCACGGTGGTGTGCCTGTAGTCCCTGGGCAACCTAGTGAGACTCCATCTCAAAAAAAAAAACAGAAACCAAAAAACAAAGGAAGAGAATTATATTTACAGAAATATGTCAGAGATTATTGAAAACCACATATATTTAACAATTCAATTTTAGAAATTCTAGAATTTTCTAAGAACCTCTAAACAGAAAAATAAGAGCAGTAGTAGCACATGGGTAGCCAAAGTATTCTTTGAAGTTGGGATAAGTGGTACAGAGAAAAGGGGGCACTAGATAATCATTTATAAGCAGTAATTTTTTTTGGTGCCCACTCTTCTATGTGGCATGCCCTGTTTCAAATCCAAGGATACAGCAGTAAATTTCTGTTCACATTCTAAAGGGGTCAGAAAAAAATATGTCAAAACATATCAGATGGTTACAAGTGCTAAGAAGAAAAAGCGGGGAAAGAGGAAACAGAAGGTGTTATTTTACATAGATAAAATAGTACATCATGATCATGCCTAATGAACTAATGAACATTTTCTATTAGGACGACCCTGTAAACAGATACTCAATGCTTAAAGTAGTTAAGTGAGCCACATGGAAATAAGAGTGTTCTAGGCAGAGGGAACAGCAAGTGCCAGTGCCCTGAGCCATAAGCCTGCTGGCACATTTGACAAACCATAAGGAAGTCAATATGGCTGGATTGCAGACCAGCAAAAGTTCAGTGATAGAGTTGTGTAGTCTGTGATAAGGACTAAGGATCTTGTTCTTGGTGAGATGGGAAGTCATTCTGAAAAGGAAGAGTATGATCTGACTTACAGATCTTAACAGAATCAGTCTGGCTGAAAACAGAGCTTTAAGAAGTGAAGGGCACAAGTAGAAAGACTCGCCAGAAAGCAAGTGCTTGATTGAGGCTCCAGATGGCAGTGGCTTGTGTGAAATGATAGTAAGAGAGGCGGTGAGATATTTTTAGAAGGTAGATAAGACTGTCCCCATTGACTTCTTTAACATTAAAAAAATTTAAGATATAATTCATACATCATAAAATTCACCATTAAAAAAAGTATGTAGGCTGGGCATGATGGCTCACACCTGTAATCCCAGCACTTTGGGAGGCCAAGGCAGGTGGATCACGAGGTAAGGAGTTTGAGACCAGCCTGGCCGACATGGTGAAACCCTGTTTCTACTAAAAATACAAAAATTAGCTGGGTGTGGTGGCATGCGCCTGTAATCCCAGCTACTTGGGATGTTGAGGCAAGAGAATTGCTTGGACCCAGGTGGTGGAGGTTGCAGTGAGCCAAGATCATGCTACTGCACTCCAGCCTGGGCAACAGAGCAAGACTATGTCTTGTGGGTCGTGGGGGAAGGTATGTAATACAGTGGTTTTTAGTAAGAATTCTTATACTTTATAACTTTAACTTTTTAATATGGCTTCTTTAATCTTTCAAATCTTTCAAAGATTAGAAAGAATCTTTGTTCAGTAGAAATTATATATTTTGAGGGCTGCAGACATGCTAGTGTCAGCTGGCCCTGAACCCATCTTTATCTTGTCATAATTTTATATAGGCCAAGTATCTTGTACATTGAAAAAATGTTTAGGTTGTCTAAAAGGCAAATGACATGCTAGTTTGAAACATTAATAAAAAATGCAAAAGAAAAAAATTAAAAAATGCAAACATTCACCTAAATTCATATACTATTATTGTAAAAGCTATCATGAAATGTATTTTGTGCCTTTTTTCTCATCTGTAAAATAAGGGCCTTGGACTGGTTGATATCTATGGTTTCTTTCAGCCTCCTGAGTGCTGGGACTATAGGACTGTGCCACCTCATCTGGCTAACTTTTATAACATATTTTGTAGAGATGGGGTCTCACTATGTTGCCCAGGCTAGTGTTGAATTCCTGTCCTCAAGCAATTCTCTCACTTTGGCTTCCCAAAGTGCTGGGATTATAGGTGTGAGTCACCGTGCCTGGCCCAGATATCTTTTTAAATTACTTACTGTTTGCAGTGTACACCAAAATCTTCTATTTTATTAAGTGGGATAGTCTGGTACTCAGAAGGTCCTTCATCAGGAGGTTTGTAGCCCTAAACAAAAATGAGGCAAACAGAAGATTAAAAAAACATATATATAAATGAGAAAAACATCATGTTTTCTATGCAGCTTTCTAATTATAGGATTATTAATTTTGGGAGGCAAATACTTAACATGAGCATTCTAATAAAAAAAAAAAAATACTGTTTCTACTTTCCCCCTACCCTGTTTGGTGGCTGTAGGCTGGATTTTGCTTACAGATTTATTTTTCTTCTCCTTAGGTGATGTACTTTTGTTCTAATTAACTATTTTAGATTGCAGGCTCCTGCCAGGGAAGGAAACAGACCTATAGATTTAGCTCGTTTTTTCTCTAGTACCTGTCAGAATGCCACAGGCACACAGATAGTTATTAAAGACTGCTTTCCCAGTAAAATTAACAATATATAACATAAATGTATTACCCTTTGCTAGGGACAGCTTGTGGTAGTTTACTATTTTGTAAATATTATTAAATTGTTTTAACAAAAAGAGATATTGCTAATGTCTTTAATAATAAGTCAAATATTTGGAATTTAAAACATGTAAGGACTTATAATTTTAAAAATTACTAAGCATTCCTACAGTCCCAGCTACTTGGGAGGCTGAGTTGGCTTGAGCCTAGGAGATGAAGGCTGTAGTACACTATGATCATGCCTGTGAACAGCCACTGTACTCCAGCCTAGGTAACACAGTGAGACTCTATCTATCTCTTAAAAAAAAAAAAAAAGTTACCTTTGGGTATGTCCTAAAGGCGCCAAGATTCACTTTCCCCGCAGATATTGTTCTTGTTGGATCAATCTATAAGAAAGATATATTTAATATTTGCTGATATAAAACTGTATGCCTTTTATTGAAACATTATAAACCTAGAAATATATATACATATAACACTATATACATACACAATAACCAAATAAGAATAAACAAACCAAAAAACCATAAAAGTTCAGTAAGAGGGTAATATAAGTGTCTCACAACTAACTTAGAGATTAGAATTATTATAATATTTAAGAATATTATTTGAAGGTTTGCTCATCTCTTTTTAAAGTTTTCTTTTTTCCTTTTAAGACATGAATAATTCCTACCTTCCTCATAAAACTGGATTGCACTTAAAACACCCTGAACATAATAAGAGCTGCTCTAGCAATTCCTGCTTATCTCAGATCAGTCAACACTGATTGAATGCCTATGATGAGCTGGCACTGAGACATAGATGCTATGACTATCCACATTTTATAGGGGGGGAAGTGAGATACACAGTGGTTAAAAACACTTGCTCAAAGTCCCAGCTTCTAGGAGATGGAATTCACATTGAAACCTAGGCAGACTGACACCAGAGCAATTTCTCTTTACTACACTGTTATTATTTCTCAGTATACTTGCTTCAGCAAATCTTCATAAAGAACTTAATTAAACTAGTTTTAAAATTCTTACCACCACTGCTACAAATGGTTCCTGGAACTGCTGATTGAGCATCTGAGTACTAACATCAATCCCAGAAAGCCAGCAGCCATAGCCAGGGTGGCTATGATACCACCCGATTGCATTTTCAAGGCGGCCAACCTAACAAATGAAGGGGCAAAAAAGTTTAAGATTACTCTTTAATTAATTTACAAGGTACCAGTACAATAAAGGTAACCAGTCTCCTTCCCATCTCTTTCTCCTCAATCACCCAGTTTTATCAGCCCAGATGTGAAATCTATAGGCAATTGCTTACCCTTAGAGATATTCTTTGTATACAGAATACATATTCTTTGCATATATATAGATTGATAAAAAACACACACAGTAGCATACCACGTAACAATAATAATGTTTTACACTTTGCTTTTTCACTCAATAAACTGCTTTGGAGTTTGCTTCATATAAGTCATCAATATACGTGACGGTTACCTTTTCTTCTTTCTTTCTTTTAAAGGCTGCCTGGCAGTCCACTGATGGGATATACCATAATTTATTTAGCCAGTTTTATACTCAGGAACTGAGTTAGATTGTTTCCAAATTTTTAATTTTAAACTCATATCTGGTAATAAGTGTGAGAGTTTATTTTAAAAAAAATAAAATCCATGCCATAGACCGGGTACAGTGGCTCATGCCTGTAATCCCAGCACTTTGGGAGGCTGAGGTGGGTGGATCACTTGAGGACAGGAGTGTCCTGGCCAACACAGAGAAAACCCGTCTCTACTAAAAATACAAAAATTATGGAAGGGCATGGTGGCTCATGTCTGTAATCCCAGCACTTTGGTAGGCCAAGGTGGGCAGATCACTTGAGGTCAGGAGTTTGAGACCAGTCAGGCCAACACGGCAAAACCCATCTCTACTAAAAATACAAAAATTATCCAGGCCTACTGGTGCACGCCTGTAGTCCCAGCTATTCAGGAGGCTGAGGAGGGAGAATTGCTTGAGCCCAGGAGGTGGAGGTTGCAGTGAGCCAAGATCATGCCACTGCACTCTAGCCTGGGCAACAGAGTGAGTCCCTGTCTTGAAAAAAAAAAACAAAAAACAAAAACAAAAACAAAAAACCATGCTATAAATCTTATCAGGCTTTTAATCTCGTACATTTTACATATAAAGCATTAAAATTTAAATACAACATTTCCTATAAAGGGGATAATTTTAAGTCTAGAAACTCAAAAGTCACCTTGAGACTCTAACTTGCACTTACTACACTATAAGAAACAACATTTTTACCTGCTTGGCATTTTCTATGTATGCAGCCATGTATTCATATGCAGCAGCCTGAGCATTTACTCGGGTTTCAGTGCCCTCCACAGGCAAAGCAAAGCTGTCCATAATGATCATGGTTTCACCATCCACCTTTCCTAGCATCAGACCCATCACTTCCAAGTTGCCTCCTGATCTGGCATGCATCACCATCTTCAGTAGAGCCAATGCTGAGATTTTGCAGTACTTAAAGTAATGGTGACTGCAAAACAAAATCACAATGTAATTAAATTTCTTATATAAAGTAAAATTTCAGAAAAGTTTTTATGAAGATAAAGAGTAAGTATTGAAGGAATTTACAGCGATGGAAGGGGAGTGTAGACTATGGGGAGAAAAAGTAGAAAAGGACAGTTTTTGCAGGCTGGAAACAATAAGTATGTTATAGTCCTGCAATGTATCCCCCTTGGGGGAGGGGAAAAGTCTGAAATAGTTTTTTAATATGCTATTCAAATAAGGGAGTAACATGACCAGTTCAATAGACTTTTTCTCCATTAATCTGGAATCACCCAATCTTGGATTCTGACTGCTTGGATGGTTGTGCCTAACTGTTCTGAGGCCTAACCTCTGGCCTAATGGTTAAGAATGTGGGTTCTGACATTCATCTGCTAAGGTTTGAATCTTGACATTGCCATTCCCTAGCTGTGGTATTGGGACAACCATGTAATGTCTGTGCCTAGGTTTCCTTTTCTGTAAATAGGGATAGTCATAATTGTTATTAGGATAAAGTAAATGAAATAATGTATATAAAGTGCTTAGCTTAGCACCTTACACATACTAGAACCCTAATAAGTGCTAGCTGTTATCAGCATTATTAACCTGTCTCTTAACCCTACTCTCAAAGAACAGAGTGTTGAAGGGTGGGCTTCCCTGTTATATCAGCCTCAAATTAAAAAGTAGCCATAATATCCTAGTCTTCTATGATCATTATTTCAGAGTTGGTCATCAGTGAATTAAACTCTTGAATAAAATTACATTTTGGTCTCATTAGTGCAGCCCAAGACAGCTAGGATGAATATAATTAGAGCCACAATTAGACAGTGAAGCAGGCCGACAGTTTCCAAATATTTAAGAGTACACAAACCTAAAATGCACAACCTGCTACAGAAACAAGCAGACAACCAAGCAACTTAAGCAGCCTTACAGAGCAGTCAGTCAATGTCTCTACAAAGCCTTTTTAGATGTCTGCCCAGAGAAAGAATCCAAATTTAACTCCTA
Organism: Chlorocebus sabaeus; assembly: GCF_047675955.1. Lineage (NCBI taxonomy): Eukaryota > Metazoa > Chordata > Mammalia > Primates > Cercopithecidae > Chlorocebus > Chlorocebus sabaeus. The sequence continues at coordinate 71,261,151 of NC_132911.1, forward strand.
AGCTTTGCCAGATTTCAACCAAAAGCTGAAAAATGTGTAGACCTTATGTTGGAAGTCAAGACATGAATCGAAATCTTGGCTTCTCCCTTTACTGGAGAAAAGAAGAAAGACAAGTTACTGTGCTCCTATTACATATATTCTAGACGACTCTTTTTATACATTATCTCACCTAATCTCTATGACAATACCAATAGGTAGGTCTTATTTCCATACTATGACAAATGAAGATGGATAAGTAAATTTCCTAAGGTCAGTCAACTAGTGACAGCTGTGAAGTTTGATCTTAGGTCTGACTATTGCTCAGCTAAGAGTTCACTTATCTCAGTGTGATCATAAATTACATAACGTATTTGCTTGTTTTTTAATTTGTAAAAAAAGGATGGATATACTGTACTGGGTTGTCATAAAGATTAAATGACGTGGAAATCTCTAGCTAGATGCTTCCGCAATTCACCATTGTGGAATCTGAATACTGAGAGACAAGGCTAGCTTTGTAAAAAAAACTGTGAGGCAGTAGAAGTATGTCCTCTTGTTGACCACAGCTCTCATTTCTATCTAACCATTAGCTTTTGTGCTCCTTTTACTCTCTCTCAAACATAGCCCGTAATAATTATCTTTTCCTGAGAGCAGGAAATCTCTCAGGAGATGCTCTCAGGAAAACATAAATATTATGGGTAAAGATCCCTCGACTTGTCACCACTCCCAGGGAAAAATGGGTATTGTTGAAGGGCAAAAAGTCTTAAGCTCTATTTTTAAAATTTCTGGCTTATGGGAACTGATGGAGTAACATTGTAGAGACCAGGTAGAGCCTCCGTGTGCCTCCGAAATAATTATCAGCAATCAAAAAACTATTATAGACCCAGGCCTCACGCCTGTAATTCCAGCATTTTGGAAGGCCAAGGTGGGAGGATCGCTTGAAGGCAGGAGCTCGAGATCAGCCTGAGCGACACAGCGAGGACCCACCTCTATTTAAAAAATAAAATAAAAGAAAATAGCTCATAGCTATTTTTGAGACCTTGAGCTGCTGACTCGATTTCTGAAAACAGCTGCGGTCCACAGTAAGGGAATAGCTGAAGACTCAAACAAGGTGCATGTCGACACTGGGTTCAAGGCAGGGTGTGCGGCATATATGACAATACGGATGTTCAGAAGTGACAACTTAAATCACCGCTTGTTGTTCTCCCCTTACATCATCCGGGGGTAAATGGATTAAAGTGACAGAAAGGGGAGTCAAAGCCCCAGCGGAGGGCTTAGGCTCTACTTGCAGATCCAAGGCGCATATTCTGTCTCCCTCCCCGTCGGTGAAAGCTCTTCACCCCTTTCACCTCCCTCTCCCTCTGGGTCTCTTAAACTCCCGCCAACCCTTCCCTCCCCTGCGTCTCGCCAGGGACCTCCTCACTCCTTAGTCCAGGGCTTCGCCGCCAGGATTTCTTGCTGCTGTTTCTTGTCGTATTTGTAGATTTCATCGATACTCTGAGCTTCCTGCATATTGTTGGCCAATTCCCAGGTTTTCTGAGCCATACCGCTCCCGGACGCCGCCATTGCAGAGAAAGCGGAGAAGTTGTCGTCTCTACAACCAAGACGCAACTTTACCTCGCTAGGTCTCCGGGTGTGGGCCTTGACCCTCTGCACCACGGGAACAAACTCTTACCTAGACTCTCGGGGCAGCCATGACACCTAGAACCGGAGGTGAACTTGGTAGAGACCATTCAGGGAAGACAGGGACCTTTCCGGGACATGACGATATAAGCAGCAGTTACAGTAATAGGGAGAGACGAATCTTCTTGTGGCTTAAATTAGAATATCTTGTCTCGGAAAATTGTATGTGTGAAATAGAACAAACAAAATTATAGGGTATGGGAATGGTATAGTCTTCCGTACCGGAAGAAGGGCATGTAACGTTATTCCAGAAACTCTTATTTGCCTTCTCTGCTTGTACTGCGCAGGCTCGGCCTCCGCCATATTAAAGGTAGTTGGAGCCATAACGGTGGGATGTGGAGGGCAGAAAGTGTTTTTGTGTGGGTATAGGTACCTTAAATGAGATAAGTTTGTTGAAAGACTAAAAGGTAAGGCCATCTGTTGTACAACTGAGCTAAAAGTCGTTCTGGAAGCTGCTTGAGAGGAAGATAAACATGGCATTCCAGTTTACTCCAAGATGACTCACTGCACATGCGTAAAAGCTAACGGGATCGTGGTGGCTTGGCGCTTATCTTGCAGATGGGCTTTTTCTATCGATGCGAGGAGGCAGTGGGTACTCCTTGATTGCTACTGTCATGCCTTTTTGGGTGTCGGTAAAAGTTAACATCTACATATGCATAATGTGCAATTACTGGTCTGAAAATGTCCAGTACTCCGTTCTTATAATAGGTTACAGTTAAATCTTTGGCACTGCTGTGAATTATGTGCCATTACTGTTCTGAAAATGTCCAGTACTCAGTTCTTATAATAGGTTACAGTTAAATCTTTGGTACTCCTGTGAACCGCGTTTGTTCCCAAAGCGTAATTAATTTCGGCAACTGGTTTGTTTTCTTCCTACAGTTAATACAATGTTTAATTATTTTTAAAATTAGTTTACGTGTTTTAGGTTTTCTTTTTTCTCCATCTCATTCCTCCATCCATGCAAGATTTTAAGTTTCAAGACACAGGGAGCAGGTCTGCGTTCCTTGTTTCATCTCCTAGCACCTAGCATAGGTGTTCAAGATTTTTTTTTTTTTTTTTTTTTTTCCTTTCCTGAAAAGATAGCATCACAGGCCACGCGCGGTTGCTCACGCCTGTAATCTCAGCACTTTGGGCAGCCGAGGCGGGCGGATCACTTGAGATCGAGAGTTCGAGACCAGCCTGGCCAACATGGTGAAATCCCGTCTCTACTAAAAAAATACAAAAAAATTAGCCAGTCGTGATGGTGTGCGCCTGTAGACCCAGCTACTCAGGAGGCTGAGGCAGGAGAATCGTTTGAACCCAGGAGGCGGAAGTTGCAGTGATCCGAGATCGCGCCACTCCAGCCTGTGAGACAGAGCCAGTCTCAAAAAAAAAAAAAAAAAAAAAAAAAAAAGAAAAAGAAAAAAGAAAAGATAGCACCACAGCTGTTAACAACCTGGCCCCTACGCACCTCTTCCAGCTTCATCTCTCTTTAGTCCCCCCTGAAACTTTTCGTTCTAGCAATGCAAATATATTTCCTTTGGCTTTGCATATGTGGTCAGCATTGCTTGAAATGCTCTTTCCTACATTTTCTGCCTGGGAACTCATATTAATCTTTAAAAATATAGTCCAGTGAGATCGACCACGAACTCTTTCTTGACACTCCAATGACCATTCTTTCCATGATGTCTCAAGTCTCTGTAGGTGCTTCTGTAACTGTTACAATGCGTTGTAATAATCAGTTAAGACGAAAACATTGGAATTATCGAATCCACACCACAGCTTGCTGTTTTGGCACTTCCAGTTGAAGAAAATTTGCTTTAAAACTATCTTACAAAGAAATTTAGGGTAAAATAGTACATTAATACCTACCCTTAGTTCCACTCTCCTGGGAAACTAGAGGTCTCTTTTCTGGTAGTAGCATATGGCCATATGCTATTGTATTGGGGTGAACTGAATAACATGTTGAAAATGATAAGGAAAGCCCAGGACCCAACGTTGACGACACTCCTGGGCTAGGAGTAACGCTCTGAGAGGTATGCCAACATTTTTCCTCTCACTACCTCCCCATTTTTCTTTCCAGGCTCTGACACTGTTCCCAAGCTGGCTGGTGCATGGGAGGTTGGAGAGGCTGAAGTAGATTTAGCCTGAGAAGTGGCCCCCACGGTTTAATAGCCCCTGGGCACAGTGGGAGGACGGGTTGTCCAAGTCCCCTGCCAGGGTGCTGGCGAACCGAGAGCGCAGCGGGCAGCTATGCGGCCTCCGGGACGGCAGGGGGCGCTGTCTTGCCGCGCGGCCGCCTGCAGTGGGGGCGGGGCCGCACCCGGCGGTGGGCGAAGGGCGGGCGGAGGGCTGGGCCTGAGGGGCGGAGCCCAGGCCCGGAGGTTTTTCACGCTGTTCCCGCGCCAGGTGGCGGCTGCTACCTCTTCGGTTCGCGACGATCCTGTAGAGCACAGTTCGTCTCCCCGTCTCAGGGACCCCGCTCCCCTGAGTAAGAGTCAGCCAGCCGCGGATGGGGAGCGTGAGCTGCGGGGTGTCGTGCGGTGTGGTGTGGGTTGAGAGTGGAGAGTCCTGGGGCTGCATTCGCGGCCCCGGAGCGGGGGTAGGGGCAGGGGCTCCCTCGGGGCGTAGGTCTCGAGGCAACTAGGCCGGCGACGTGCCGGAGTTACAGGCTTTGGAGTCTGGGGGTGGAAAAGGGGGGTGGTTTCTTGTCGGCAGGGGGCATCGTGGCGGTTGGGCGCGGTGGGGGAGGTGCCCGAGTTACGGGTGTGGAGAGTTGGGGTCTCGCGGCCGAGAGGCCGGCACCATTGACTGAGTTATGAGGGTTGGGGGCGGGAGTTCCTGTGAGCCGGGGTCTTGCGGCTGCCAGGTTCGGGGAGGTGCCCTGGTTACACGGCCCGGATTCCTGGGCCACAGTGGTCGTTGCCGCCCGCGGTGTTGTTGATAGCTGGTTGCCTGACGACGCACTGACGCTTCCTAGTCAGTCACCTCCAGGGCCTGAGGGCGAGCAGTGCCTTGGTTCCCACACGCCTCCTCTACCCAACTGCGAGGCCTCTCCTGCTGGGTCAAGCCTCCCCAGGCGCCTTTCTAGCCCCTCGGTGCTTGTTGTTGTTAACGTGGGAGCGCTTGTGTGCACTGCTTTGCTAGTAAAACTTACTTAATCTTCACTGTAGCTCGGTATTGTTGTTACCGTATTTCCTCCCGTGATTGCCCGATTGCTTGAGCTTGAACCTCTTGTTTCTAACTGCCTTGATTTTAGGAATCTTACGTGAGACTTGAATCCAGTTGTCAGTACATGTTATTAATGGAACTCATCTTTTGAGAGAGGCTAGCTCTCAAGATTGTAGGATTAAGACGCTTAGCTAGGATTTCGGGGAAGACTAAATTCTGAAGTAAACCACCACCTGGTTTCCAAACACCATGGAAAATCAGGGGCCTAAAAGCAACCAATAGGAATTTGTAAAATGCTAATTTAGGCCTTTTACAAGTTATTTAGGCTCTGTTCTGTGTGAAAGAATTACTTGTCATGTTGACAAGCTCCATGGAAGCTACTGAGGTATTTTCTCCATATCATTCTTCTCCCTAGGAGGTCGCCAGCTTTCTGGTGATTAAATATCTACTGAAATGCTCCACAAGGATCAATTTTTTGTTTGTTTGTTTTGTTTTTGGAGACAGGGTCTCGCTCTGTTGTATAGGCTGGAGTGCAGTGCACCATCTGGACTCACTGCAATCTCCCCCTTCCAGGTTCAAGCAGTTCTCCTCAGCCTCCTGAGTAGCTGGAACTACAAGTGCACGCCACCACGCCCAGCTAATTTTTGTACTTTTAGTAGAGAAGGGGTTTCACCTTGTTGGCCAGGCTGGTCTCGAACTTCTGACCTCAAGTGATCCGTTTGCCTATGCTCCCCAAAAGTGCTGGGATTACGGCCCTGAGCCACATGCCAGGCCACGCTTGGGTCTTCTGCCAGATAGCCTTCTGGGTGCGTGCGTTTAGACAGAGTAAATTGAAACAGGCCACTTTCGGTACAGTTTTTCTCAAATGAAGCTTTCAGACAAATATGATTTAACTGTTACACATTTGAGCAGATTTCAGATTATCCTTTTTTTTTTTTTTTTTTTTTTTTTGAGACGGAGTCTCACTCTGTCGCCCAGGCTGGAGTGCAGTGGCCGGATCTCAGCTCACTGCAAGCTCCGCCTCCTGGGTTTACGCCATTCTCCTGCCTCAGCCTCCCGAGTAGCTGGGACTACAGGCGTCCGCCACCTCGCCCGGCTCATTTTTCGTATTTTTAGTAGAGACGAGGTTTCACCGTGTTAGCCAGGATGGTCTCGATCTCCTGACCTCGTGATCCGCTCGTCTGGGCCTCCCAAAGTGCTGGGATTACAGGCTTGAGCCACCGCGCCCAGCCCCAGATTATCCTTTTAACATCATTCTGACTTAGGTTCTGATGTACTTTTCTGAGTGGCAGGCAAGGATGTTTGAGCAAGTGTTTCAGCAATTTGGCATAACCCTAAGGCTAATTTATGTTATTGCCCTTTATCACCATTAAGGGTGTATTATTAGTAGCTGCTGAAAGACTTCAACATGGTTTTATATATTTATTCACTCTCTCTTTGTATCCTGTCTCCCAGCCTCCCTCTTTCCCCCAGCAACAGTATTTACATGTTAGCAATATTAGGGAAATTTGTCAAAATTTGGGTGTACCCATGGGAGAAAGTTGCTCATGTGGATGCCATCTGCCAGGAGAAAGATGGAGAGCCTTTCATTCGGTAGACAGATCTCTGGATGGATGAGAAGTGAGAAACATTGTCCTGGTCACTTTGTCCCTTCCTCTCTTCTAAAGCTCTTTCACTGGCCCCTCCCCCTACCCCACATGTTATCACACTTTGACACCTGTTCTAGGTCCTGTTCCCCTACTCTAGGGTCTCTTTTTCCAGACAAAACTTCTCCCACAGCCTTAATGATTATTTTATATACTGCTAGATCTTTATTTCCATCCTGGGTTCTATTCTGAGTTCTAGACATTTTTAGATTGTTTTCTTCATATCTCCAGTGCATCCATTATGGATATCTCACATTTAGCTCCTAGACCCCTGTCAGCCCCTGTGGCAGGGGGCATTATCTTGTCCAAATTTGAGGACAAGAATCATGTTTTTATATATACATATATATACATATATATACGTATACATGTATACTTAAATGTATACTTATATACACCCACATATATATATACACACATATATACATACACACATACATATATACACATTGGTTTTTTTGGTTTGTTTTTTGTTTTTTGAGACAGAGTCTCACTCTGTCACCCATGCTGGAGTTCAGTGATGTGATCTTGGCTCACTGCAACCTCTGCTTCCTGTTTTCAAGCAATGGTTCAGCCTCCTGCTATGCCCAGCTAATTTTTTATATTTTTAGTAAAGATGAGGTTTTGTCATGTTGGCCAGCCTGGTCTCAAACTCCTGACCTCAAGCCATCTGCTTGTCTTGACCTCCCAAAGTGCTGGGATTACAGGCATGAGCCACCATGCCCGGCCACATTCTATATTTTTGATCACGCCAGCCTCTAGCACAATGTCTTGCTTTAGGAGGGGAGTCATTTTCCGTTTCTCATGCTCCCATAGTGGGAAGGAAATTTGTACTCCAGTCCTTGAGAGGGAAAAGGATAGGAGCAACATTTTCCCATCTTTTTGTGACTGATGAATTTGGGAGAAGGAATTGGGCAAACTCAGTTCTTACTGGGTTCTGTTTATTGGATTTGACTAGACTTAGCAGAACGGGTATGCTCTGGTCTGCTTATATGTCTATGATAAGCATAAAGAGCCAAAGGTTAAGATTTAGAGATGTTGGTATAGATTATGATAACCAAGTATCAATTATTGATGATTTAAATCTCAGCATACTTTATGTTTGCAGGCTCTGTTTTTTTGTTTGTTTTGTTTTTTGAGACAGAGTCTCGCTCTGTCACCTAGGCTAGAGTGCAGTGGCATGATCTCGGCTCACTGCAAGCTCTGCCTCTCGGGTTCACTCCATTCTCCTGCCTCAGCCTCCTGAGTAGTTGGGACTACAGGTGTCTGCCACCAAGCCTGGCTAATTTTTTTGTATTTTTAGTAGAGATGGGGTTTCACCGTGTTAGCTGGGATGGTCTTGATCTCCTGACCTCATGATCTGACAGCCTCAGCCTCCCAAAGCGCTGGGATTACAGGTGTGAGCCACTGCGCCCGGCCACAGGCTCTGTTTTTAAGAGGTAAATCTTCATATATGCAAAGACTATGAAGATACAACAATAAACAATAAAAGAATTGATCTTTTTTTTTTTTTTGACACTGAGTATTGCTCTGTCATCCAGGCGGTAGTACAGTGGCGTGATCTGGGCTCATTACAACCTCTGCTTCCTGGTTTCAAACCATTCTCCTGCCTCAGCCTCCTGATTAGCTGGGACTACAGAGGTGTGCCACCATGCCTGGCTAATTTTTGTATTTTTAGTGGAGATGAGTTTTGCTGTGTTAACCAGACTGGTCTCAAACTCCTGACCTCGGGTGATCCATTCCCCTTGGCCTCCCAAAGTGCTGGGATCACAGGCATGGGCCACCACGCCTGGCCTGATCTGTTGATTTCCAAGTGTTAGGTTCTCTGTCATACTTTTTATATGCATTATTTTGCTTTTTCTTCATAATATACTAGAATAAATGATATTTCCGTTTTATAGATTAGGCATAGAGCAGTTAAGGAACATACTTGAGGTCATTCACGTTGAGATCAGTAAGTGATGGAAATATATTTCAAACCCAGTTCTTTCAATTAAACTGTTTTCCTGAGAACTGTTTATTATCTACATACTATGTACACAGCTACTGGGGAAATAATACTTGGCCATGATGTCTTGAAAAAAGTTGTGAGTGACTTTATATTGTAGAGTGTCAGAGATATAAATAATCTCGTTTAGGTTTCTTTCAGCTGATTTATTTTTGGCAACTTAATCCTTAAATTACAAACTTTCTTACTGTATATTGTACATATGCCATATTTATTAACCCTGTCTCTGTGATTCACCAAGTAATTCTTGAATAATTGTGTAGTTGAAATATGTTTTATGTAAGTTATCACATGCTTTTAGGAGTGAGAAAAAGAAAAATGGCCGTGACATCTGACATCTAGAAACTAGTATTGCTAGAAACTAGTCTGGCCTTCACAGTAACTTTGTGTTTTTCTGTTGAAGATAAACTATTGTACAGAATGTCAACATCAGATAAGGCCACTGTGTCTATGATGGATCAAGACAAAAACATTCCATCATTGTGTCCAAACACAGACAAATGTTGTCCAAGACACAAGATACCAAACATTCCCTTTCCCAGCTGATGTGAATGTCTACTGCTTGTTTACCAGTTACAGCATTAGCCTCCTCCTATATTTTAGATTTATTGAGTGGTACTATCATAGAATTAACCCCACTTACAACAGTGTTCAATCCTGAGCAAAACTCCACTTCTTTAAATTAAGCCTTCTCCCAAATCACCCAACACATATAAGTCTTTTCCAGTACCCTCTTACCACAATACCACAGGGTTCCCCATGGTGTGTGTCCTCCGTGCATTCCTTAATGCAATGAGTAGTAAATCCAACTTAACTGTAGTAGTTTTCCTGGTGGTCTTTGACTGGAGATCATTACCAGGAGAAGACTCATTAGTGTCTTTGACTCTTTAATATTAAAGTCATTATAATCTAATTGGATTAGATATAGGACAAAATTAGAAGTGATTAGAAATGTACTTATATCTTGGATAAATCTTACGTTTTAGTTATGGCATATGCTATATTTACTATGGTTGTTTAAAAGTATGTTTTATTATTGGTACTTTTTGTACTTTTGATTACTGTAAGTTAAAATCAGTTCTATAATTTATAATGTTAAATAATCACAGTAAAGATAAATATAAGCATCTATAAATTCAAAAGGGAGATCTTTCAAAGCCTGGTTAGACCAACATGTAAATGAACATGTTAATAATTGTTAATAGGTTGTATGGAAACCTTAGTTCCATGTGAAGGTGGCATGTTACTGCTTTTTTTTCTTTTTAGATAAATGACATTTCTTTCTTTCTTTCTTTTTTTTAAAGACGGAGTCTTACTCTGTTGCCCAGACTGGAGTGAAGTGGCATGCTCTCAGCTCACTGCAACCTCCACTTACCTGGTTCAAGCAATTCTCCTGCCTCAGTGTCCCCTGGTAGCTGGGATTACAGGTTTACACCACCATGCCTGGCTAATTTTTGTATTTTTAGTAGAGACGGGGTTTCGCCATGTTGGCCAGGCTGGTCTCGAACTCCTGACCTCAGGTGATCCACCTGCCTCAGCCTCCCAAAGTGTTGGGATTATAGGCGTGAGCCACCGCCCCCAGCCTAGATAAATGATATTCTGTTTAAATTCTGTGCAAAATTCTATAGCAAAATATATGCATTATCTCATCATTTTATTCCTGTCAAGACATAGAATATTTAGGAAGATTAGAGGATTTTAGGGATTGATTTTTTTAAACATGATAACTTGTTTGCTGTTGAGTTGTTCAGAATTTTTAGGATTTAGGAAATCTTTGTTTCAGAAAGATTTAGGAAGAATCTTTTGTGACTATTAGCAAATTAAAAATGGCTGAAATAGGCCGGGCATGGTGGCTTATGCCTGTAATCCCAGCACTTTGGGAGGCCAAGGCGGGCAGATCATGAGGTCAGGAGATAGAGACCATTCTGTCTAACACAGTGAAACCCCGTCTCTACTAATAATACAAAAAAATTAGCTGGGCATGGTGGTGGGCACCTGTAGTCTCAGCTACTCGGGAGGCTGAGGCAGGAGAATGGCGTGAACCCAGGAGGCGGAGCTTGCAGTGAGCTGAGATTGCACCACTGCACTCCAGCCTAGGTGACAGAGCGAGACTCCGTCTCAAAAAAAAAAAAAAAAAAATGCTGAAATAAGCTGAATGTGGTGGCTGGCAGTTATAATTCCAGTGATTCTGGTGGCCAAGGTGGGAGGATCACTTGAGCTTAGGAGTTCAGAGTTACAGTGAGCTATGATCGTGCCACTGCACACCAGCCTGGGCAGCAGAGCGAGACCTCATCTCTAAAAAACAAAAAACAACAAGAAAAAATTGACCAGAATGTATCAACTTTTGTTGATTTGTAATATATTTTGCTAAAACTATATATGTAAATATATATATTTTTTAATTTTTAATTTTTTTTTTTTTGAGATTGGGTCTTGCTTTGTTGCCCAGGCTGGAGTCCAGTGGCATGCTCATAAGCTCACTGTAGCCTTGATCTCCTGGGCTCAAGTGATCTAATCCTCCTGCCTCAGCTTCCCCAATAGCTGGGACGACAGGATGCACCACCATGCCTGGCTAATTTTTTTTATTTTTATTTTTAGTAGAGATGAGATCTTACTATGTTGCCTATGCTGGTCTTGACCTTCAGCGCTCAAGTGATCCCACCTTGGCCTCTCAAAGTGCTGGGATTACAAGTGTGAGCCACCAAGCCCAGCCTAAAGCTATGTTTTAAAATCAGTGTTTCGTTTGGTAGTAAATAATAGCATGAAGTTTACATTAGGTACTGTTTACCAGTTATAAGTTTCAACATATTCTTTTAGGTAAAGCCTGCTTTTCTACAATTATGTGTGTGTATATATATATATATAACAAATTATTATTGTCCCAAACATTAAGTTCAGTGGATGCTTTTGTTCTTTAACTTGCTTGCGTTTGATACTGTTCACTAGTTCTATTTTGTATCTCTCCTCTTTTCCTCAACTAATTATGCTGATTGGGTTTGTTTCATGTCCCTGTTTTAATTATTATTTAATTTTTCCTTCTTTTTTTTTTTTTTTTTTCCCCAGCTTCAATTCTTCTGTCACTCCCTCAAGTGAACACTGGCTGTTGTTTAGTTCTGGGTCATCTCTCTTTTTCCCTGTCTGTGCTCATTTACTGTGGCTTCAACTGTTATCTTTAAAATACATGGTTAATGTAGTTCATTTTCTTGAATTTGAATCTTACATTTATAACCATCTACTGGAAATTTCCAGTAGCACATCTTACTAGCTCCAACCTTTTAACATATGTAAACCAAACCTTTCTAAATCTTCCAACTTGCTCTGACTTACTTCTGTCCAAGATTCTATCCACATTTAGCTTCCAGGCCTTAAAACGTTGATCATTAGTGGCTTCTTTTTTTTCTACGTACCCAATTAGATGCTAACTTTCATGGGACTTTGGAAGATGTATTTGGAAAAAAATTCTAGGTTAAATGAAGAAAGGTTAGTCCTTTCAAAAAATGGTGCTGGAATACTCTATTCATATGCAAAAAAGCTGAGTCTTGACCCTTACAGATTTGCAAAAATTAACTTTGAATGGATCATAGACTTAAATGTAAGAGAAAAAACTAAAAACTTCTAAAAGGAAACATAAAAGAAAATATTTGTGATCTTGGGTTAGGCAAAGATATTTTTTAGCTGGGCACGGTGGCTTATGCCTGTAATCCCAGCACTTTGGGAGGCCGAGGCAGGCGGATCACGAGATCAGGAGATCGAGACCATCCTGGCTAACACGGTGAAACCCCATCTGTACAAAAAATACAAAAAAATTAGCTTGGCGTGGTGGCATGCGCCTGTAGTCCCAGCTACTCAGGAGGCTGAGGCAGGAGAATTGCTTGAACCCGAGAGGCGGAGGCTGCAGTGAGCCAAGATTGCGTTACTGCACTCCAGCCTGGGCGAGAGAGCAGGACTCAGTCTCAAACAAAACAAAAAAAATTTTTTTTTAGATAGGACACAAAAAGTACAAACAATAAATTTAAAAATTGATGAAAAAATTGTTAAATTGGACTTGATAAAAATTAAAAACTTTCACTGTTAAAAATATATCAAGAAAACTTACAAAGCACAGATTGGCAGAAAATATTTTTACAAAGCAAGTTTTGTAAAATATTGCTTTGTAAAAATAAAGCAAGTTTAATAAAGGACTTTTATCAAGTATATATAAAGAAATCTTACAATTTAATGGTAATAAAACAACCTGCTGGGCTTCATGGCTTATACCTGTAGTCCGAACACTTTAGGAGGCCGAGGCAGGAGTATCACTTGAGTCCAGGAATTGAATGGGTAACACTGAGCTGTGATCATACCACTCCAGCCTGGGCAACATAGTGAGATCCTGTGTCTGCAATAAACAAACAAATGAAAAAACTAGCTGGGGATGGTGGTGCTTACCTATAGTCCTAGCTGTTCAGGAGGCTGAGGTGGAAGGATTGCTTGAGCCCAGGAGCTCAAGGCAGAAGGTACACTATGATGGCAACACTACACTCCAGCCTGGGAAACAACGTGAGAGCCTGTCTCAAAAAAAAAAAAAAAAAAAAAAAGAAAGAAAGAAAGAAAGAAAAGCTAATTTTAACAAAAGGTCAGATCTGAGTAGATACTTTCCCAATGATTATATGTATGGTAAATAAATACATGAAAAGATGCTCAACATCATAGTTCTCAGAGAAATGCAGATTAAAACCTCACAGAGATGCCACTAAATACAGAATAGAATGACTAAGATAAAAATGACTGAAAATATCACACCTTGGCAAGAATGTGTAGAAATTGCAATTGTCATTACAACCCACATACATTCTTATACATTGGAATGTAATATGGTACTTTATACTTTGAGGAACAGTTTAGCAGTTCAGAAATTAGACAACATCTTGACCATATGATCAAAAATACCATCACTAACGAGGGGCAGGTAAATATCATGTGCCTTCTCTTTGTGACACCTTGAAATTTCACCTAATATATCTGATGAGAATGCATAATCTAAATTTAGTCATGAAGAAACATCAGGCACATCTCAGATAAGGGATGTTCTATTGAAAAGGTTGTTCTATTACACAGGATTCTTTCACCTGTGTAAATTGGTAAAAGACAAAAAGATGGTAGAGATAGATATTCCAAATTAAATAAGGCAAAAGAGATATAACAGGGAAATGCAATCAATACCTAACTTAGATGGGGTCCTGAATTAGAGAAAAATAGGCTCTAAAGGCTGCTATTGAGTCAGTTGACAAAAGTGGAATATGGACAATAGATTAAAAAATCAGTGTTACAAAAGTTGATAATTATGTTGAGGTTATATAAGAAAATAACCCAATTCTTAAGACACATACACTGAAGAGCTTAGGGGCAAAGGGCTATGATATATGTACTTTATTCTCTGAAAAATTTTAGAAAACATTGTGTGTATGGAGAGAATGACCTTGTGTGCACAAGCAAAGGATGAAGCAAGTGGAGCAAAATCTTAATAGGGAATTAATAAAGAATCTTTGTATGTTCTTGGTATTATTACTGTAACTTCTCTGTAAGTCAGAAATTATCTCCCAGTAGTTAAAAAAAACTTTTTATTTTATTTACTTATTTATTTTTAAAGTGCTTTGGCTTAAGGATTTAAAGAACTTTTTGTTTGCTTGCCTTTGTTTTTTGCCGGGGAGAGGGTGTATATGGAGGGTGGTGGTAGTTTTTCATTTTCTTTTTATTTCAGATATTTTAAAGTATATTGTAGGCTTTTTGGGGAAGTTGGGAGAGGCAGTAGGCAGGCATATTTATGATCAATCTTAAGTTTGAATTTCTCAATTTGATAAATGAGATTGAAAACTAAATGTGGGCTAAGTTTACATGTTGATAATTAGGCTAAAAATACTGTGATACAGATATGCTCATTGAAATTTTTTTAAAAGAATCTGCAAAATGGCTGATAATTTGGATGAATTTATCGAAGAGCGAAAAGCCAAATTGGCCAAAGACAAAGCAGAGTTGGAAAGTGATCCACCTTACATGGAAATGAAGGTAAACTTAATAATTTTCTTTGAACATGTTTTATTATAATTGTCTATGGAGATTACTCCTGTGTAAATGCAAAACATCCTCTTCTATGAGTGAGAATCTTCTGTTTTGTTCTATGCTGTCATTCTGGGAGCCTAACTCCAGACAGGATTGCAATAATTTTGAATGCAGTTTTTATTTTGTGGTGGTTTATATATCACAGTGTTTCTCTAATCTCTTGTTGAAGAATTATTTGGTTTATAAAATGATTATGAGACCAGTTCCATTACAAAGAACTTCCGCAACATAAACAGAATAGTTGTAAAAGCAAGTTCTTATGGTCTGTGTGAAAAAGTTCGATTTAATTAGTTTAAAAAGTTTTTAGAAATCTACAGAAGTGAGTTTATTAATTTATTTCATACTATTTATATTTCTTAATATAAATTTCTTAAAATAAGTGCTTTTTTTTTTTTTTTTTTGAGATAGAATCTCGCTCTGTTGGCCAGACTGGACTGCAGTGGTGTGATCTCAGCTCACCACAACCTCCGCCTCCCAGGCTCAAGTGATTCTTCTGCCTCAGCCTCATGAGTAGCTGGGACTATAGGTGCCCGCCACTATGCCTGGCTAATTTTTGTATTTTTAGTAGAGTTGGGGTTTCTCTTTGTTGGCCAGGCTGGTCTTGAAGTCCTTACCTCAAGATCCACCCACTCGGCCTCCCAAAATGCTGAGATTACAGGCGTGAGCCACTGCACCCAGCCTAAAATAATTGTTTCTTAAAGCAATGTCTGAAAGGCTTTCTTAAAGCTTTCCTTGTTTAGGTGAAACTGATTTATCCATTTAGCAAATACTTACTGAGATTGTGTTAGGTACTATGCTAAGCTCTGAGAATACAGCCCTGATTAGAGTGTTGTGGCACCTTCTCAGGGCTCAGTGTGTGTAATAAGATACAGCATGTAGTTTAATCTGTGTCATATGGTTCATCATAATGAAAGTCACCATATATATTGGTTTGTTCAAGATGATCCTGGTTTACCTGTTGTCCAGTGTTTTTTTCTGGTTTAGCATTTGTCCTGGACAAAGGTATCTTGGCTGAGATGACAAATACTATAGATGCCCTAATTACAATTTTACTTACATGGCTAACATTTATTGAGTACTAGCTATGGACAAGGCATATTCTTAAGAGGTTATATTTCACAGTAATCTATGAGGTAAGTGCTGTTATTGTAATTTTCCAGATGAGTAAACTGAGGCAAGTTAAGTAATGAGACTAAAGCAGTAGAGTTGGTGGAACTAGGCTTTGATCCCTGGCAGCCTGGCTCCAGTGCTTGTCCTCGGAACCAACATAATAGATTGCCTTTCTTCCATAATAACCTGTCATGTACCAGGAATGCCAAGGACTTTATATGTATCATTTTATTTAATCATAATATCCCTGTTAAGTAGGTGAAAATTTTTTGTTTTATGGATTAAGAAAGTGAAGCTCACAGGAGTTAAGTAATTTGTCCAGGTCCACACAGTGGTGGATTGAGGAGTAGAACCTTTATGCAGCTCCAGAGTCTATCTCTTAACCACTCTCCAGTGTTTAGGACCAGCTTATGGCTTTGGAGTTACGTAATTTGGAGTACATAGCTTTAAAGACAGTTTTGCTATAATTTCTAATATTAATTTGTACATAAGCAATTTTAAGTCTTGGTTCAAGTATCACCTGCTCAGTGAGGCCTTGTAGTCCCTCCCCCACCATTTTGGGCCTCCTTACTTTAATCTGTTTTCTTTTCCCATAACCCCTTGCTGCCACTGTCGATATATCACGTAATCTAATCATGAGTTAATTATGTGTTCCCCCAATAGTTTATAAGCTTCATGATGGCAGAAATTCTTGTATTTTTTAAAACTTATATACTTTCAACGCTTGACAAAATGTTTGGCACTTAATAGGAACTCAGTAAATATTTGTTGGTAAGTAAATGAGTTAAATATTAGAATATCTGTTATAAAATCAAATACCTTTGGTTAATTCTTCAAACCTTACACTTAGTTTCTTTTATGATGTACTCTGTAATTTCATCAAGCTGTTTAACTAAAATTTGAGGTGGGTTGTATATTTCATGGTTTTTTTTTTTTTCCCTTTGATTTTGTAAACTTTATGTCTCTTTCAGGGCAAGTTGTCAGAGAAGCTTTCTGAAAACAGTAAGATACTGATCTCTATGGCTAAAGAAAACATACCACCAAATAGTCAACAGACCAGGGGTTCCTTAGGTATGTCATTAGATGTGCTAAACTTATTTTAAGATATTCTTAGTGGGCTCTTCTGAAAGAGGTTTATCTTATCAGAAAAAAAGATTTATTTGGAATCCTAGTAATTTTTCTTTCTGGAATCTTATATAAGTCAATATGGTCTACATATGAAATATAACTCATACTGAAAACTTTGTACTTGTTTTATGTGATACTGCATTAGTTATGATTTGTGGAACTTATAGAAGTAGTTGTATATAACATAACTTAAAAATTGAAAACTTTGAGTTTGTGTGTGTGTGTGTGTGTGTGTGTGAGAGTGCGAGGGAGAGAGAGAGAAGAAGAGAAGAGAAACTTTTATTTGTTGACTGAAAATGGTGAACTTGCTTATTTAAAAATTAAATAAATATGCTTAAAGGGTACAAAATGCTGTTTGGTGAAAGACTATTTTAATTATTGATGATCATGTTGGAGTTGTAAAGAAGTTAATACTGTAGCCATACTAATGCTTTGATTATGGTATGGTATGAAAATATTTGGAAACTTTTTACCACATTTTGGCTTGTTGGTAGGTGTACATTTTAAAAAAAGAAAATGTATGAATATGTAAAAATTTTTGTTTATTTATTAAATACAGGGTCTCTCTCACCCAGGCTGGAGTGCAGTGGCATGATCATAGTTCAGTGTTACCTTGAACTCCTGGGTTCAAGCAATCCTCCTGCCTCGGCCTCCTGAAGTACTACGATTATAGGCCTGAGCCATTGTGCCCAGTCTGTATGAATATATATATATATATTTTTTTTTCCCCAAGGCTGAGTCTGGCCCTGTTGCCCAGGCTGGAGTGCAGTGGCATGATCTTGGCTCACTGCGACCTCCACCTCCTCACAGGTTCAGGCGATTCTCCTGTCTCAGCCTCTCAAGTAGCTGAGATTACAGGCGCATGCCACCACACTCAGCTAATTTTTTATATTTTTGGTAGAGACAGGGTTTCGCCATGTTGGCCAGGCTGGTCTCGAACTCCTGACCTCAGGTGATCTGCCCTCCCACCTCGGCCTCCCAAAGTGCTGGGGTTACAGGCGTGAGCCATTGTGCCTGATCTGTATGAATATTTTTAATGTGCATTTTGTGATTTATTGATGATGACAAACTTTTTCACAAAAAGAAAGTCAACTATGATAAGTTCATTTGGATAAAGCATTGTTCTCAAATGGACAGCTTTTCATGTCTGTAGGTATACTCCTAAATTGTTTTTGCGTGCCAGTGGATACAAGGGGATGCCAGCCAAGAAACTGAATAGTTAGTAAGCTTTGTCTCTCCATTAGACAAATAGCTCAAAGTGAGTGCCCTACTTTTAATATCAGATATACAGATAACTTTCCATTTTGAATCTCTTATAAATTATGAATATGTAACATGAGTGAACTAAAGTATTACGTATTGGTAAAATTTTTTAATCTCTAAGGCTCTCAATTTTTTTTTTCTGTGAAATAAGTTTGATTATCTTCCAGCGCTACATTTTTATGAATCTAAATTTTAATTATTCCAAGAGATAATTTTTAAAAAGTTTAATAGTAGGTTATCTCAAGCACTAAGGTCGCTAAGGTTCATCAGAATCCATTTTAAATTCTAGGGTTACAGCTTGCTTTGGATTGGGCTGTGGCGCCTTTATGACCTCTCAGGAGCTAAACTTTGTTTCCTTATGACATTTATCTCAAAAAGTCGTTATGTGTGAAAGTTAAATATGTGAAAAGATGGCTGGCACATAATTGGTACACAATAAATATTAATTTCTTTTTCTCCTTTACATCTTTTTTTTTTTTTTTTTTTTGAGACAGGGTCTTACTCTGTTACCCAGGCTGGAGTGCAGTGGCATAATCTTGGCTCACTGCAACCTCCACTTTCCAGGCTTAAGTGATTCATCCTCCCTCCTCAGCCTCCAAGTAGCTGAGACTACAGGTGAGCACTACCATGCTGGCTGACTTTTTCATATATACATATATTTTCTGTAGAGGTAGCATTTTGCTGTGTTGCCCAGGCTGGTCTCGAACTCCCTAGCTCAAGCCATCTGCCTGCCTCAGCCTCCCAAAGTTCTGGAATTACAGGTGTGAGCCACTTGTGCCTGGCCTTCCATCTTTTTAAAAGTAGTTTTTCGGGCTGGGCATGGTGGCTCATGTAATCCCAACAGTTTGGGAGGCCAAGGCCAGCAGATCACTTGAGGTCAGGAGTTCAAGACCAGCCTGGCCAACATGGTGAAACCCCGTCTCTACTAAAAATACAAAAAAATTAGCCCAGCATGGTGGCTCAAGCCTATAATCCTAGCTACTTGGGAGGCCGAGGTGGGAGGATCACTTGAACCTAGGAGGTGAAGGTTGCTGTGAGCTATGATTGTGCCCCTGCATTCCAGCCTGGGCGACAGAGAGACTCCATCTCAATTAAAAAAAAAAAATGTAGGTTTTTGAATTGTCTTAGGAATTATTCTTTGATCATTACATTCACATATGATGGAGAGTTAAAAGTATAACTAAAAGATAGTGACCTTTGCCTTTTCATTAATTGGTGTTACTTGGGCCTCTGACCTAGGCCGACTTCTCATCTTATACACTCCCCGAGTGTCCATATCCGCTCACAGGGCTTTATTTACTATTGGTGTGTTCATGACTTCTGAATCTTTATCCCAGTCCTAGGTGCTATTGCGAACTTGATCCATATGTCTGATTTTCTATTGGACATCTGTACTTGTATGGTCATGTATGGCATGGGCTCAAAATCAAAATTTGCAAAATTAACTTATACTCACGTCAAACTTTCAAGTGCTCCCCATCTCACTGAGCTGGCTGCCTAGTCATCCTTGATTCCTGTCTTCTCCTGTCTCCTATATCAAGCAGTTACACAAGTCTAGTTGATTCTGATGCGTAAATCTCAAATAAGGTCACTTGACTGTAATCCCACTGACTTTCTTTTATGCAGGCCTCTGTTGTCTGTAAGATTTTTGTAAAAGCTTCCTAGTGTTTTTGGTGGTTTTGTTTTACAGTCTAGCCCCCTCTACCAAATCGCTGTGTGTTTTTTATATATTTGCATAAAACAAATCTGATCATATTAGTCTGTGCTTCAAACTTCTTTTTTTCTTGTATGATAAATGTTCCATCTTATTATTTCTGCTAGATTGGGTTGGTCAATCCTGTCATGTGCTTCTAGAGGATTGGTTTTCCTTTTGAAGAGTAGTTTTGAACTCATTCAGCTTCTCTTTTGTACCACAGTGATATGCTAACTTGCCTCCTATTGTATTTCCACTGCCTAGCACAGTGTGCAGCACTTACTGCTTGGAAAAGATGTTTTAAACCAACGAGTTAATGTCCCCATTGCAAAAATAAAACCAATTCTCTTCGGTGTGTTGACTTTGATTTTCATGGAATGCTTCTTCCATTGCCATCTGAAACCATAATTAATAATTTTTGATGCACATGGAATTTTATTAAAGAACAGTGTATAATTTGACTAATTTTATACCGCATAAGCATTTAGTTACTGACCTCCTGCTTGATTAATTGTGGCTTTAAAATTCAGTCAAATACATAGTTTCTCACACTGGGAAAAATGTAAAATTATTTGGCAACTAAGGGTTTTCCTTAAGTGGTCTCATTTAGGAATTATAAAAAACAGGTCTAATGTAGGTCAAATTTGGAAATGAAGTATTGACTTAAAGCACTGTAATATCATAGTTTGAATAAGTAATTAAGCATAGTGTAGTAATCAGTGATATATAAACTGGACATACTCATTTTATCCAATGAAAACCATCTTTGATAGCTCATAGTACAACTATCATATAACACTATGATTTTATAAATTCTTTCCTGTTAGATACTGATGATATTCGTGGTTAATTCCATGTGACTCTTTCTACCACTATTTATACCTTTCGTAAAAGGATTCGAGGTAGCATTACAGTGACTTGGACCAGACTTCACAGGTTAAGGGCATAGGCCTCCACAAGACTGCCTTCACTTTAGACTCCAGTTGCAAATTCAAGGGTCACCAGGACACCCTCAGGTCTGACCATCTGGCTATAAATTTGGGGGTTTCCCCTATCCCCTCAAGTTCAATAATTCATAAGAATGACTCACAGAACTCAAGAAAGTGCTATACTTAATGGTCACAGTTTTATAGCATAAGTATACAAATCAGAACTAGCCAAAGGGAGAGACAAATAGGGTAAGGTCTGGGAGGGTCCAAACATGAAGTATCTGTTAGTCTCAGGGAGGCATTACCCTCCTGGCACATCAGTATGTGACAGGATACAGCATATTGCCAAACAGCCTCACCTGAGCCTGAGTGTCCAGAGTTTTTACTGGATTTTCCTTATGTAGGAATGATTGGTTGAATCATTGCTTCTTGGCTTGATCTCCAGCCCTGCTACATTCATTCCCCTTGGGCCTGGCTGATGTCACCTGGCACAAAGGCCCAACCCTCAAATCACATGGTTGGTTTTTCTGGCATGACCAGCTCCCATTTTTGTCATCTCTGTAGTGTAAACTCTCTGGGGGTTCACAATGATTGACTTTGTTAGTATAAACTGTTAGGTGTGGTCCAGGGTACCCACTGCGAATAATAAAGATGTTCCCATCATCTGGTAAATTTTAAGGTCAAACCCACTAGGGGCTCACAATGATTTACCTTGTTAGTGTAAACCATTAGGTGTGGTCCAAGGTGCCCACTGTGAATAATAAAGACCTTCCCATTGTGTGGAAAATTTTAAGGATTTAGAGGTTACTTCCCAGGAAATAGAGGCAAAGGCCATTTACTTTTTTTCTTTTTTCTTTTCCAAGCCAAGAGAAAGTAACAGTCCAGTTTTTTTTATTACATGTAGGATGTACATGATTTAGTTCATATAAGCTAATGAAACAATGTCTTTAATAACGAGTTTGTCAGAATAACTTAGATACTAGTAATATTAAGAGAAAGTCACCTAAAAGTGATCTATAAAAGATCTTTTATCTCCCTAAACTGTTTCTAGGCATAATATTTGTGTTTATTTCATTAAAAGAAATTCTTACTAACTTACTGTTTAACAACCATTACTGTTATTAACAATAATCAATATTGTTGAGAAATACATTAATCTTTTAATGCTCCCATTAATCTTTTTAAAATGATACAAATTTGTGAAGGTCCTAAAACATATAGTTCCCCCCACCACCCAGTTTTTTTAAGGGAGAGGATCTTGCTCTGTCATCCAGGCTGGTGTGCAGTGGCACCATAATAGCTTACTGTAGCTTAAAACTCCTGGGCTCTGGGGATATTCCTGCCTCAGCCTTTCGACTAGCTAGGACTATAGGCTCAGGCCACCATGCCCGACTAATTTTTAAATTTTTTGTAAAGATAGAGTCTTGCTATGTTGCCCAGGCTGGTTTTGAACTCTTGGGTTCAAACGATCCTCCCTTCTCTGGCTCCTAAGTAGTTGAGACTATAGGTTTGTGCCACTGCATCTGTCTAATTATAGTTTTAATTACTTGTTTTGAGATGGAGTCTAGCTCTGTTGCCCAGCCTGGAGTGCAGTGGTGCTGTCTCGGCTCACTGCAACCTCTGCCTCCTGGGTTCAAGTGATTCTCCTGCCTCAGCCTCCTGAGTAGCTGGGATTACAGGTGCCTGCCACCACACCCAGCTACTTTTTTTGTGCTTTTCATAGAGATGGGGTTTCGCTATCTTGGTCAGGCTGGTCTCGAACTCCTTACCTCAAGTAATCCACCCACTGCAGCCTCCCAAGGTGCTGGGATTACAGGCGTGACCCACAGCACCCAGGCTTATAGTTTTAATTATCAGTCCTCTTTGTCTTAGGTTTATCCTGTTGTAAACTAAATCACAGATACTCTTCTACAGTTTTTATTCATTTTGTATGAGTCAAATGGGTCCTTGTAGTAATACCTTTATAGCTGTAATTTAAGAGTGCAGTGTCTCCTCAATTAGTCACATCTCCTTGTAAGTCACCCATTATGTAAAGGCCTATTATTATGTCCTATAATTTGTCTTTCGATTATTTTTACATAATGCTTTTTATGGTAGTATAATAATGAAAAGAAAGTAAAAGTTCCATGGTAATTTGTTTCATAGAGTAATTATGATGAATGCCCTGTTAGAAGGTAAGTTAATTTTAAAGAAGTTATATACTTTAGTCTTAAGTATTTTATGTAAGCCATAACTGTTATAGAAACCAAATACTTCTAATTACTATAGTTCTGAAGTATAATGTTAACTATCTTAGGGTCATTGATGTTGTACTTGATGAAGTGACATCACTTCAAATGACCCTAAAGTGACACGAATGCTTTACTTGCTACTAGATCCACCAGAAGACAACAGCCCAATAAGTAAGCCTCACCGTGTTCCTTAGCTCATTAAGTCAATTGAGATGTTATTGTTAATACATGGTTTAAAAGAATAGGATATTTACATTGTTCTATATAGTTCCTAATTTTATATCTGTGACTTAGCTCTAACGCCATAAAATGGTACAAGACGACAAAAATAAGAATGAAAAAGTTAGTGTTTTCTGTTGACTAAACATTAAATTAATAAAGTTATAAATAACTTAGAAGGGATTATATATTTATATATATTTTATTATATAAAATTGTTAAGACAATTTTATAATACTATTTGAATTAATAGTGAAAAGCAAATACTCTTAGTAAATAAAACTTTAACTTAATATGAATAATAGGCTGGGCGCAGTGGCTGATGCCTGTAATCCCAGCACTTTGAGAGGCCGAGGTGGGCGGATCATGAGGTCAGGAGTTTGAGACCAGCCTGGCCAATATGGTGAAACCCTGTCTCCACTAAAAATACGGAAATTAGCCAGGGGTGGCAGGTGCCTATAATCCAAGCTACTTGAGAGGCTGAAGCAGGAGAATCACTTGAACCCGGGAGGCGGAGGTTGCAGTGAGCCAAGATTGGGCCACTGCACTCCAACCTGGGCAACAGAGCGAGACTTCTTCTCAAAATATATATATATGTATATATGAGTAATAATTTAAATGAAAATGAATTATGTTTTTCTTCCCATTCTTCCACATAAACCCACCAAGTAGAATTGAAAAACAGCAATAAAAGCCACCTTAAACATATGCTTTTTGTAAATTTGTAAATTGCTTGTTCCTGGATGGGAAGGCAGTGTGTTGGCATCATCCTGGCAGCATTGTTGTCTTTTTCTCCTTGGCATAATAGGACATCCATTGTGACCTTGTGTGACTAGTGATATGTAACTTTGGTAACTAACTCTCTCTGTGCAGTCAGACCGCTAACAGGAGAAATGGAATATTAAGTATAGTATATTGTTCCCTCTCACCTTTTCTCATTTCTTTCTCTGACTCAGGCACTCATGCATATATTCATTTGCAGATTTATTCGATGAACATTTTCTTGGGTTAAAGTTATGTGCCAGCATTATAAAATTGAATAGTGCATGGACCTTGCCTTCATAGATTTTATAGTTTAGTTTTATATATGATGTTCATTCTGAACATGAGAATCGAATCTTTCTCTCCTTAGGCTTAAATTCTGTATCTTTAAAAAAAGGTTTAGATTCCTTCAAGAGGAAACAGTTCCTTTCTAGGATGATTTAAAATTCCCAGCATATGGAATGCTTTAGTTTCTTTTGGAAGAGAGTTAGAAGCATGTGTAAGAGGTGTCCCTAAGGAATCCTCTGTTATACCCTCTATCATCAAGGAGTTAAATAGACCAGAAATGTTTATAAAGAGAATTCCATTGTTGATAGCGGTAAGTGGATTTTAGTATTCTGTAAGAATCCATAAACATCCACTTATGTTTATATTACGCTGGTCTTTTCCCTGCCTGAAATGTTTCAGTGATGTAGTAAAGCAGTGATATGACACATTCTTGAAAAGTTCCCATCATTCAGCTACATTGTGAGAAATAAGGCACAAATGGTGATTTTTTATATCAGTTTATAAGCTACAGTCAAATTTTATTTCATCTGTAGTGCTCATAGCTGAATCTTTAAGGAAAGTTTCGGCCGGGCGTGGTGGCTCATGCCTGTAGTCTTGGCTACTCAGGAGGCTGAGATGGAAGGATTGCTTGAGGCCAGGAGGTTGAGGCTGCATTGTGCCATGATCACGCCACTGCACTCAAGCCTGGGTGACAGAGCAAGACCCTGTCTCAAAAAAAAAAAAAAAAAGATAAGTTTTATTTTGTTTAGAAATGATAATTTTTTAATACTATAGTATTATGTGTATAGTGGGACTAAAAAAGGAATGAAGCTTCAGAAATCTAAATACTCATCTAATGTCTATGCTTCTTGATATAGTATTTTATTATTGAAGATTTAAAAAGTATATAATTTGATTTTTGATAGCTTTCTTGAGATATAATTTATACACCATAACATGTACCTATTTAAAGTCTACAATTCAATGGTTTTTAGTATATTTACAAGTTGTACAGTCATCATCATCCCTAAATGTAATTTGATTTTTAAATTTTGTGTAAGGAAATACTACTCAAATTCAAAATTTTTCTTCAAAAATTAACATGCATTTATGGAGTTTCTGTTTGTGATGATGAAAAAATTCTGGAAATGGATAGTGGTGATGATTGTACAACATTGTGAATGTACTTAATGCCACTGGATTGTATGCTTGAAATGATTAAAATGGTAGGTTTTATATTATATATATTTTACCACAATAAAAATTAATATCCATTTTTGTGAAATCAGAAGTGGTTTAACTTCAGAAGTTTTTAGGAATTGCATCCTATCTGAGTGCTCTTTGATAGAAAACTAAAAAAAAAAAGAAATGTCATCCTAAGCAACACATGGCCCTAATAATTTTTTCTCAGAAACATGTTATATTAACGATATTCTTGTATGCTAAGAAAATCATGTTACTGGTTTTCTTAGACTGAAAATGATGCATTAAAATTGTTGTTGGTATTTATTTTTATAGAAATTAGTGTATAATTAAGTGAAGAAGTAAAGATAATTAGCTTTTCTTTAATTTTGCTGTTCTTGAGAAAGCAAGATGCCAAACAATGCTGGACTACTTATCTTAATGGGGGAAAAAGTAAATGTAATGCACACATGCATATAAATATGTATATGATAATATTAAAGTATCTGTTTATAGATGCATTAAAAAATTCTCTGCATGGAGACAAGAAATAACAATGTTTGTTGTTTTGGACAGGAGAACGGGTGGCTAGGGTTCATGGATGAGAATGATATTTTTGATAATATTTTTGATTATGTGAATGTATTATCTATTGAGACATTTTAGTAAAAAACTTACCCTAATCCTAGTCTCGGAATCAGCATAATTGTGTTCCTTCTTACTGTGCTTTGTTACAGGAAGTAGAACTTTGAGATTGGTTTGAAAATGAATTATACTAAGAAGTTGTTTTTTTTCTAGGAATTGATTATGGATTAAGTTTACCACTTGGGGATGACTATGAACGGAAGAAACATAAATTAAAAGAAGAATTGCGGCAAGATTACAGACGTTATCTTACTCAGGTAACGAGTTCTATTAATGAGTTGGGTTTAATGTTTCAGAATTCAGCTCCTAAATTTGTTTTCATAAGGTATTAGTCATATGTGTTAATGTTTAGGTTTTCAGTGGTACTAGCAAAGTAGTATTATAGTCAAAGTTAAGTGGCATATATGACGTTGATAGAGAAAAAATATTGCTGAGAACTGGCGTCATAGAATAATACAGACTTTTGACCTTTTGACTAAGGCAGTGGATTCTAATTTTAAGTGAGATCGTTAATTATGGTTTTTCATGTTTTCTGTAAAGTTGTCATGGTTTGAAGTAGTTCAATCATGGTTTCCCTCTCTTCTACACCCCCCAACTATGTATTAAAATGACATGTGGAGTTCTAGTTGCTAATTGTTTTCCTATGAGCCAAGCTTATACAATTACATTTAATTATTTAGCCACTAAAGCTTTTGTTTTATGATCTCATGTTTCACTTAGTAGAACTCTTTAGTGTTTTTGTTAAATTATATAATGGCCGACATAAAGCTTTATTGTAAGTTTTAAATTTAGGTTATAAAATTATTATAAACAATCATGATGTTTGTTGTGATCTCAAGATATTCTTTAATTTTTTACTGCTTTATGTTTGTTCCAAATGTACAAACTGTCTCTTATTTATTCTGATTTACACACGGAGAGAATGAACTTTGACTGAATACACTTTGTCAATGGTTTGTTTCCCTTGACTTTAGGGCATTACACAAGGGAAAAGAAAGGTAGGGTTGTCTGCAAAATGTCCTCCTTCAGTTTTTGCTTTCTCTCTTTTTTTTTAATGATCTAGTAGCTTGCAGTTGTTTGCATTTATGAGATTCAAACCAATTAGGAAAATGGGTTCATTTGTGATTTTGAGATGTTTGAATGGCACCACTTTGTATTCTTGCTTTTAGCAGATGACAGCGTACACATTATAATTTTCTGTTAATATAGTCATTACTTTTGATTCCTGCTTTGCGTTTGTGTTTATTGCTTTCTTATGAGTTCTTTTTGAATATTCTGCAGTTAAGTCTGTTTTTAGCATGCAATTTTTCATTTCTCAAATTATGGTAATCACAGTAAGATTAATAGAGTAGTAGAATATCCAAGATATTTGAACTACATGTTGTCAGAATTTGGATTACTCTGTTTTTGCAACAAAATCTGTAAATTACATTTGTCCATTTATAGTGGAAAACAAAGAGAAACAGTTTATGGTTTTACAAAACTGGTTTTAAAAAGAATCTCACGGATTCACCATTCAACTAACGTATTTTAAACACTTATTATGAAGATGTATCAGGTATGCATCCTGTCTTCAAGAGGCTTAGAATTTAGTTGTAGAGATAGCATTCATACAATTCAGAAAGTGGTAACTACAAGAAGGATATAATGATCAAGAAAGTCCTCATAGTGGGAATTTCTATTTTGTGAGGCAATCTAGAGAGATGATCTAGAGAGAGAATCGAAGTGAGAAAGCTTTTCAGATGGAGAGCATGGAGTAAAGGGGGACCCAGAGGGTAGACTTTAGCTTTGTATGAATGAGGCATATTAGCTTTACCAGTCTGACTGGGTCAGAGTATCATTCTTTTTGAGAGTAGTAAGAAATAACGATGTGTATAGGATAGGATCAAATTAGAAGGCAGTGGATTTTTAACTGGTTATATGTGATAGGTAGTGATAAGCATCATACTTTCTTAACTAGCCTGTGAAGAGCATGGCAACTGTGTTTTAGGACAGTTCTGCATGTAGAGACTGTCATCTTATTGTCTTAAATTGCTGCTCAACTTGTTAACTGATTTCCTTGTGCTAATTTTCACTCCAGGATAAAAATTCAAATTCCTTAGCATGGCACATGTCTTTCATGTTCCAGCCTGACTCCCTGGGCTTATACCTCATTATCTTCCCCTTCGCTACCTCTTCTTCTTAGGTGGAGTTTTCTTCTGGTATCAGAGATCTACTATTTTCTCTTGTAGGTTTTGCATTACTCCCTAGGTAAGGTTTTTTAAAAAGATAGTGGTGGGGGACATAAGAAGAAATTGCCTTCATGAAAGTAGAAATCTTTAAATTCAAAGGGATATGAAGGAGTTTTTTTTAGATTTTTTTATTTGTTTGTGTGTGTGTGTGTTTTTTTTTTTTTTCCTGAGACAATCTTGCTCTGTCGCCCAGGCTGGAGTGCAGTGGTACGATCTTGGCTCACTGCAATCTCCACCTCCTGAGTTCAAGCGATTCTTCTGCCTCAGCTTCCCGAGTAGCTGGGACTACAGGCGGCCACCACCACGCCCGGCTAATTTTTTTGTGTTTTTAGTAGAGCTGGGGTTTCACCTTATTGGCGAGTCTGGTTTTCAAACTCCTGACCTTGTGATCTGCCCATTTCAGCCTCCTAAAGTGCTAGGATTACAGGCATGAGCCACCGCACCTGGCCAGTTTTTTAGATTATTAAGAATATAGTCGGCCAGGCATGGTGGCTCATGCGTGTAATCCGAACACTTTGGGAGGCAGAGGTGGGCGGATCACGAGGTCAGGAGATCGAGACCATCCTGGCTAACACGGTGAAATCCCATCTCTACTAAAAATACAAAAAAATTAGCCTGGCGTGGTGGCAGGCGCCTGTAGTGGTGGCAGGTGCCTGTAGTCCCACTTACTCGGGAGGCTGAGGCAGGAGAATGGCGTGAACCCCGGAGGCGGAGCTTGCAGTGAGCCGAGATCAGGCCACCGCACTCCAGCCTGGGCGACAGAGTGAGACTCTATCTCAAAAAAAAAAAAAAAGAAAAAAGAATATAGTCTTGTAGAGGAGCAGTATTTCCTTAAAATTAGAGAGAGTCTTGTTCACATTTGAGAAGGTGGGAATGGAAGGGAAAGCAAGAGAAAAATAAAACTACACAGAATATAGGGAGCTGGCTGCAGCTTCCTGGAACCCCTGAAATATGTATGGTTTCCAAGTCCCACTCATATCTCTTGTGGCTTTCAGACTTGGATTGCATGGATATTTGAGTTAAAAAAAGAAAAATCAAATCTTTTAATTTTGCCAAGAAGAGTTATTAAAACAAACAACTACCATCTTTTTTCCTGTTTTAATTAATTTTTTTTTCCTGAGCCCTTCCTGCCCAGAGATGATTTCCTGTTTTTAGGATAAAAGATGCTTGACCGTCTAAACACAGAAAAGACATGTTCTCACGGGAACAGTTTTTAAATTGAGTCAGTTAATTAATATCTCCAGCCCAGACCTCCATCCTGAACTTCAGACTTTTCTAGCCGGCTGCATAATTCACATTTTCACTTTGAAATCTACCTATTATCTTATGTAGACCATGTCCAAAAGAGAATTCTTGATTTTTCTTCTTCCCACCCTCATGCCTGATAAACCTGCACTATCTGTAGCCTGTCCTTTTAATTTCCTTTTTGTCACAGTAATTATTACCTTCTAGCATGCTGTATAATTACTCTTCATTATGTTATTATTTCTTTTTCATTTTCCCCAGCTTGAATGTATGCTTTTGGAGGGCAGGAATCTTTATTTGTTTTTTTCAGTCCCAAATGTATCAGAGAGTTTGGGCACATGGTAGGCACTCAGTATTTATTGAATGAATGAGTGAATGAATGAATGATTAAAATTTAGCTTTTTGAAAAAACTCACTATGTTGTTCTTTTTTTAAGAATTAAAAAAATTTTTTTTGATAGAGACAGTGTAATAATAAAAAAAAAAGCTTTTTTGTTTTTTTTTTTTTTAAATACCCAAACTGATCTCGAACTCTTGGGCTCAAGTGTCCCTTCTGCCTTGGCCTCCCAAAGTGCTGGGATTACAGACGTGAGCCACCACTCCCAGCCTATGTTGTTGTTATTGTTTATTCTTTTCATTTTATTGAAAATTTCGAACATCATTCTTGACCCATGTTTGGAATGGGAAATTGCCCAATGAAGGAGTGAGGATGTTAAATCTATCTTCCTGGTTGGAACTGTGAATGGGTTTTTCATGCATTTATAACTCTACAAAATAATTAGGTTTATAATGTACTTCAGTATATAGGAGGTAAAATCACTCAGGGATCTGGTCATGTGTCTTATTTTTTCTTTGTCAGATAAGTTTAGAGTTCCATACAGCCAACTTTCAAATTAGCTTTTGTAGAACAACTCATTTGTAAATTCAGATTTAATGACACTTTATTTATTTTTGAGACAGAGTCTCACTCTATCACCCAGGTTAGAGTGCAGTGGTGCTGATCTTGGCTCACTGAAACCTCCACTTCTCAGGTTCAGGGGATTCTCCTGCCTCAGCCTCCCAAGTAGCTGGGACTACAGGCACGCGGCCCCAAGCCCGGCTAATTTTTTGTGTTTTTAGTAGAGACGGGGTTTCGCCCTGTTGCCCAGGCTGGTCTGAACTCCTGAGCTCAAGTGATCCACCTGCCTCGACCTCCCAACCTGCTAGGATTACAGGCATGATCCACCCTGCCTGGCCAGATTTAATGAAACTTTATTAATCACTGAGTTTTGCTAATTACTCTCTTTCCATAATGTTTTGAATACAACGCTATTGTAGTAGTTAATACACTGTTTTGTGGTTATTTGCTTACATATCTGTTTCTGCAACTGAATTGTAAATCCCTTGAATATAGGGAAAATATATTTGTATCCCTACCACCTGAAAATAGTACCTGCATAGTATTAGATGGTTGCTAATTGCTTGTTTAGTGAATAAGTAAAAGACATGGAATTAGACAGATTGACAATTATTGATTGATTTAATCCTTATAACCTAGTGATGTGTAGATGACATTATTTCTGTTTTACAGACAAGGAAACGGAAGTGAAGTGAAGTACATTATTCCAAATTATTTGACTACTAAGTAACAGTAACAGAAAGTTGGAGAGCATATGTATTTTTTTTTACCAGTTGGGGATCATGTGTATTTTTTTTTTTTTTAACCAGTCCTTTGTATTTGCTTTACAGCTTTCAAAGGGATTTTATATTTTTTATCCTCCTTCATCCTTATACCAGCTTTGGTAGGTAGGCAGAGCAGGTACTATTCTCATTTTACAGAAGAAAGTGTCTGTCAGAGAAATTAAGTGACTTCCTCAGTGTTACACAACTAATAAGTGCTTGGGCTAGTCGTAGATCCTAGGTCTTTTGACTGCTAGTCTAATGCTGCCTCTACTACACTGCGTTACTTAAATGCTTAATGAACAAGATTGGACGAACACATAAACAACATTCATAGTTTATATCTATTGGCATTTCAGTAGATATTCACTCACATAATTATAGGAAAAATAGAAAAAAACTGTTGTGGCATACATTAAGGTATTTGTGAGGAAGTTTAAATTTGCCTTGAGAACAAAAAGACAGTAGAGCACTGATAATGAAGAGTATGTGCTTAGAAGACGAATATAAATTGGGAAAGTTTTTCTTCATGCTTCTAATCATCTTGAATCAATAGACACATATATATATTGCAAATGAAAATTAAGGCCTGATTTTCCCTTTCAGGAAGTTGTTGATTGGAAGAAAATTATCTTTTTTCCAAATGCTTTTGGTATGGTCTATATAGATTTGTAGTTTCTGTCTTCATTCCATTTCATTCGTTTGCTCTGCATAATGTAATACTAGTTTAGAATATAGAATGCAAAGACACATTTATGCAACATATTTTATAAAGGCAATTAGGTAATATATTTTTTTAATGTGTATATATACAGACAAATTTTCTATCTACGAGTGAAACAGATCCATCAACTTTGGGAGTTTCTCTTCCTATTGGTGAGAGGTTATCTGCTAAGGTAGGTGGATAGGAGTTGTTATTGTGGGTAGCAGTTTTCCCAGGCATCAAAATCATAAAAGAACATACTGCTGATTTAAATGCAAATGGAAGATCTTATCATTTCTCCATACTTGAATTTATTTCTTTTTCAAAAATCCATGGAGTCTTGTTTATGCTGTTTAAAAAAATTTTCTTGAACACATTTGTAACCATATAATTATATATTTCTTTAATATGTTGATTCTGTTGCTGTATTCAGTTATACTTAACTGAATATTCAGAATTCATTTTTTTCACCATGGGTTTCTGACTGTAAAGTTTATGCTATGTAACACAGTTATTGGAATGAGTGGATGTGAAATTATAGTGAGCTTTTATGTCGGGTGAGGGTAAGGGTTCTTTGAATGTGTGATTCTGTCGCTCCATTAATACACGTGCATGTTCCTTCGTGGTGAAAGTGATAAAGCACTGTACACCTCTCGTAGTGACTCAGTCTCACCAGAGTATATCAGAGATCATGAAATAGTATATAAGACAAAATTGACAGTTAATAAATTTCAAAAGACAGACCTAGTTTCTTTTTTTTTTTTTTTTGAGACAAAGTATCACCCTGTCGCCCAGGCTGGAGTGCAGTGGCACGGTCTTGGCTCACTGCAACCTCCGCCTCCCCAGTTTAAGTGATTCTCCTGCCTCAGCCTCCTGAGTAGCTGGAGGCAGGATTACAGGCGCCTGCCACCATGCCTGGCTAATTTTTTGTATTTTTAGTAGAGGTGGGGTTTCACAATGTTGGCCAGACTGGTCTTGAACTCCTGACCTCGTGATCCACCCGCCTCAGCCTCCCAAAGTACTGATGTTACAGGCGTGAGCCACCGCACCCGGCTGACCTAGTTTCTTTAATACTTTTTTAGATTGTGTTGTTTTAGTGACACGGGAAATGTTAAAATTTAAGAACATTTTCTAATCTTACATATTTGTGCTTTAACAGAACATTTCATTATAATATTTTATAATCTATGATAATTTTGCCTTTTTAAGTTTAAAATATAAAGGATCCTTTTTAACCTTGGAAAGGAAATGGTTAGCTGCAGGTGCTTCAGGGAGTGGGTTGGGGCATTAGGAGAGGGAGGTGTCTTTGAGAAGGAAAGAAGGAAGGTAACCCCATCATATCTCTTTGGAAACATGCTAATGACAGTTCTCTTGGCAAACACAATCATCATATTTACTAGTGGGAGAGATTTATCTCTGAATGCTTTTGGCAGAATACACCTGGTTTGTTTAGGATTGCTGTTGGGAATCAAACCTGCAATCTATGGATTTATGTGGCATGGCTCTTTGGAAAATGTCATCTAAGCTCTGTTAACTATTGGAGTGTAAAATGGAGATGTTTCATGAACGAAGCAACTCCCTTCTATTAGAGACCTCATGTGTTAATGGACCAAAGCATGTAGTCGTGCATATTCTTACGTGACGAGAAAGACCTGGGGAGCTGTATGGGTGTCCTCAAACCTCTTCCGACTTCTCCCATACCTTTCAGTGACATTTGTCCTTGAAATTATTAGTAAAGCTTGATTCTGGGTAAGAGTTCTGATATGTATGATTCAGATTTGACATTCCGATATGACATTGAGGTATTTTTTTTCCTGAAGTTGAAGTTAACACTGCCTTTTGATTTTTATTTTAAGGAAAGGTTGAAACTTGAACGTAACAAGGAATACAATCAGTTTCTCAGGGGTAAGGAAGAATCCAGTGAAAAGTTCAGGCAGGTGGAAAAGAGTACTGAGGTAAGTTTTGCTTTTGAAGTAAATCTGTGCTACCACATGTTGAATATTTTGTACTTGAAAAGGTTTTTCTATTTTAGACATTTTACTTTTTTTTTTTTTGTAAATACTTGCAAAATTAAGCCAAATTAAACCAAACACAGGACATTTAAATGTTTAGTTTTGAAAGTTGTTTTATCTCATATTGAAGAACTTTTAACATTTAATTAGGGAGATTTAATTTTAGAGATCAGTTTTGTTAAGTGATTTTCATTTATTTTTAAAAATTTAAATGA
Organism: Chlorocebus sabaeus; assembly: GCF_047675955.1. Taxonomy (NCBI): domain Eukaryota; kingdom Metazoa; phylum Chordata; class Mammalia; order Primates; family Cercopithecidae; genus Chlorocebus; species Chlorocebus sabaeus. Next base: position 71,295,206 of record NC_132911.1, read on the forward strand.
GTTTTTATGTTGACAATTCCTAGCTATATATATATGTACTTTTTTTTTTTTCAAAATTTAAGGATCAATTAGCCGGACTTGGTGGCAGGTGCCTGTAATCCCAACTACTTGGGAGGCTGAGGCAGGAGAATTGCTTGAACCTGGTAGACAGAGGTTGCAGTGAGCCAAGATTGCGTCACTGTGCTCCAGCCTGGGTGACAGAGCGAAACCTGGTCTGGAAAAAAAAAAAGAAGGATGATTGATGTATCTGGGGCCAAACCATTCAAAACATTTACCACTTTCTGTATCCTTTGTGTTGAGAATTTAATTTGAAATATTTTGAAGTAATATCTCCTAGGATAGGAATTTGCATTTAGTTTATCCTCTCCTTTCTTTTCTTTCTTTCTTTTTTTTTTTTTTGAGATGGAGTCTTGCTCTGTCACCTAGGCTGGAGTGCAGTGGCACAATCTCAGCTCACGGCAACCTCCGCTTCCTGGCTTCAGGTGATTCTCCTGCCTCAGCCTCCGGAGTAACTGGGATTACAGGTGCCTGCCACCATGACTGACTAATTTTTGTATTTTTAGTAGAGATGGGGTTTCAGCATGTTGGTCAGGCTGGTCTTGAACTCCTGACCTCGTGATCCACCCACCTTGGCCTCCCAAAGTGCTGGGATCATAGGCGTGAGCCTCCGTGCCCTGCCACAGAAATGTAAAATTTTCTTCAAGTTTTTTTTTCTAAAAAAAATATATGGGCGCTTAATGTTGCCTAGGCTGGTCTTGAACTCCCAGGCTCAAGCAATCCACTGGCCTCCACCTAGAATTTTTATTTAATAAACTTTTCATAAAGTGTACAATTTGATGGGTTTTAGAATATGTAAACCACAATCAAGATAACGAGCCTATCCCATATCCCCCAAAGTGGTTCTGGGACCTTTTGGAATCTGTGTGTCCTCACTGTCCTCCACTCATTCCCACACTGTCTCCAGATCTTCCTGACCTGACTTCTATCACCCTAGACTACTTTACATTTGATCATTTAATATAAATGGATCATACAGGATATACTAGTTTTGGGGGTGTGGCTTCTTTCACTCGGTATGATTATTTTGAGGTTCATTTGTGTTGTTGAATGTATGGATAATTCATTCAGTTTTGTTGCATAGTAATGTTCCATTGCATGGCTGTATCAGCTTGTTTATCCATTCCCCTGTTGATGGACATTTGAGTTATTTCTGGCTTTTGCTATTACAAGTAAAGCTCATATGAACATTCATGTAAAAACATATATATATATATGCGTGATTAAACAAACATCAGAGTTAAAATGATAGACTAAGTATAAATTGAGGGTTTAATTACCTTATGAGAGATAATTTCTCATCAAGTTTTCTTTTTTCTTTTTTAATTGAACAGCCCAAGAGTCAAAGAAATAAAAAACCTATTGGTCAAGTTAAGCCTGATTTAACTTCACCAAAACAGACATCTTGCAAAAATTCAGAGGGTCCTAGAAAAGATGTCTTAACTCCTTCAGAGGCATACGAAGAACTTCTGAACCAAAGACGACTAGATGATGAACTCGAAGTAAGGAATAGAAGAATTATTAAAAAAGCAAATGAAGAAGTAGGCATTTCCAACCTAAAACATCAGAGGTTTGCAAGCAAGGCTGGCATGCCAGATAGAAGATTTCACAAATTTAATGAGGATCGTGTTTTTGATAGACGGTATCATAGACCAGACCAAGATCCTGAAGTAAGTGAAGAAATGGATGAGAGGTTTAGATATGAAAGTGATTTTGATAGAAGACTTTTGAGAGTGTATACAAATGACAGGTATTTACAACTTCATTTTTATTTTCTTTATTTGCTTAATATAGCAAATTAATTGTTAATATTTGCTGCTGTTACTTTTTATCATTATAGTAGGGAGAAGCAGTTTTATCATAATTAATTCTAAGTTGCTGTCAGTTTTAAGATGCATCATTATTTTATGTCCCACTGAGGGGAAAAAGAAAACACTCAAGGTGGTGGCCGTGTTATAAAGTTGGAAAACTGAAAGGCTACACCCATTATGTAAAAGTATGTGAATTGTCCCCACAGAAAGGGACAGAGAGGGAACGCCCACGTCCCAACCTTGTCAGTGAGTGCAGAGTAAAGATACAAACAGCCTTCCCTGAGAATTTGAAGTGTAAATTGGTACTGATTCAAGTTCACAGTCCAAATTCATACTGCCAGTAGTGTCCAAAGAAACCTTGAGGCCAGAATTCAGAGTTTTCTCAATTCATAGTGCTCTTGGATGAGGGGAAAAATAACTGTCTGCAATAACTTGACATAAAACCAGGTCATTGGCTATTCTGACTTCATATATTAAAATGTGGCCGGGTCTGGTGGCTCATGCCTGTAATCCCAGCACTCTGGGAGGCCGAGGCGGGCAGATCACAAGGTAAGGAGGTGGAGACCAACCTGACCAACGTGGTGAAACCCCATCTCTACTGAAAATACAAAAATTAGCCAGGCATGGAGGCGCATGCCTGTAAGGTGCATGCAGCTACTCAGAAGGCTGGGCAGGAGAATCGCTTGAACCCGGGAGGCTGAGGTTGCAGTGAGCGGAGATCACGCCACTGCACTCCAGCCTGGGCCACAGAGTAAGACTGTGTCTCAACAGCAATAACAAAAATAAATAAATAAAATAAAACGTGTGAAAAAAGGATACCTTAAAATAGATGAAATACAGTTTATTCCTGTAGTCATAAGTTTTTTCAATCAGATTTTCAGATGGTTTTCAGTTCCTTTGAATGTTTTTGTGACAGTATTTATAATTTCTTAACTGCCACAATGAGGGTTTATTGTTGTATTTATCATACATTGATACTTGCCATAGTTTAACCTAACTTGGAGTTACGAATGAATACCATACGGTCTCATATTTGTCATTGACTTGTTTACTTGACAAGTGTTAATACATTTTGAGCAGCTTTTGGGACCTGCTTTATTTACTAGTCCAAATAGATTAGTTTTTAAGTATTTTAGAAAAAATTTTCAGGGGTAATGCTGTACATTTAGTATTCTAACTATTAATTATGATACAAAGCTTTTACAGTTCTTTGTCTTCTACATTCTGTAGCTGTTATGTCCTCACACAATACTTTTAATATTTACCTGATTTAGGTAATTTGATTGATTAAAATTTGGAAATGGCAATTATAGTTTCTCTAATCTGAATCTAATTGTTTATACTTAGAAAATTCTCCAAATCCTATAATGTTATATTTGAAAATGCTTATATATGAAGGTAGTTAAAGGCTGACTAAACTAAAATAACTCAATTGGGGAACTGCAAGTACTCTTCAATTCTTGGTGATGATGTCTCCTTTGTACATGAGAACTTCCTTTCCCTTTATGATATTTGTTTACCTTTAGGATGAATGTAATGCATACCTTTTTAAGTTTGGAATTTTAAGAAACATATTATAATGGTAGCTTCTTTGTTTTTTATATATTTTAATTTATTACTTTTATAATTATACCTTGTGATAATTTTATACATGAACTGACAAATGAATATCATTCTATTTGAGAACTATCATATCTTCTTATGTATCCCATAAATAAAATAAATTCCTTCTATATAAACTTTCCCAAATACTATTTAAGAATAGATTAAACATGAGGTTGAGTGAGAATAATTCTTGTTAAATACTTTAAAGTGTTTCTTCAATATATAAATCATATTTTATGTATTTTTATTTTGTTATTATATCAACTTTGACATCTCCAAGTGTTTTTTCTTATGTGTCTCTTTAACAATTGAATTTAAAATTGGATTTATTTCAGATTTGTAGATTCCTTATTTCCACCAAAAAAAAAAAAGAAGGATTTCAGTCATTCAGTAGTTTATAAATCAACTGGTTGATAGGAGAAATGACTGTATTTGTGAAAAGCTTGAGACTAAAGAAATGTGGAACTGAGTTTCATCTCTTGCTCCAAGCATTTATTCTTAACATACTGTGCAATCTTGATCAGAAGTTCTTGACAAAAAATAATTATAATGTATCATGAGAAGTGCACAGTTAATTTTCCTTAATTCTTCTAAGTTTTCTTTGTTCTTTTTTTTTTTTTTTTCCTTTCCTAAAAGTCAGCATCTGGTCAATTCTAGTTTTGGTTTATAATAATTTTTTATTTTTGGTTTCAATTTTTCTCTACCCTATAAACATTTACTTTTTTCATATACCATAATTATTAATGAAATATTTCCCCATACTTAAATATGGGAAAGCTAGCTGGGTGCGGTGGCTCAAGCCCGTAATCCCAGCACTTTGGGAGGCCGAGACGGGCGGATTACGAGGTCAGGAGATCGAGACCATCCTGGCTAATACGGTGAAACTCTGTCTCTACTAAAAAAATACAAAAAACTAGCCGGGCAAGGTGGCGGGCGCCTATAGTCCCAACTACTTGGGAGGCTGAGGCAGGAGAATGGCGTGAACCCGGGAGGCGGAGCTTGCAGTAAGCTGAGATCCGGCCACTGCACTCCAGCCTGGGCAACAGAGCGAGACTCCGTCTCAAAAACAAACAAACAAACAAAATAAATAAATAAATACGGGAAAGCTAAAACTTTTCTCAGAAAATGATGTTACCTTCCTAAATTTGTATCATGAATCACTGACAGTGTTCTTAAATAATTAACAAGGTGGTTAACACTGTAATTGACAGTTGCATTGTGTGTGTATATGTGTTGTTTATTTATTCATATTTACCAATTTAAGTAAAATTTATCATATTTTAGGAGCTTTCTAAAGTAGAATGTAATAGCATGTCCTAAGATACTTTGACATTTATAGGCTCTATTTAAATATAGTAATCCTAGTCTTATTTATTAACTTGAATTGCAGAAGTTAATATTTTAGTTTATTATGTTTTACTTTAACCAATGTTAATGAGTAAAAGAAGTTTTACTTCTTAATACCCAAAGAAACCAGGTACAGGGTAGATGGGATTGGTAATAGAAAACAGTGCTACCAAAGTAAATATAAAAATTGGGAAAGAATTGAAAACAAAGAGAAAACTGGTTGTCCACAGTTAACATCTCAGAGTTTTTCTTTAGCTTCTATTTTTTTTTTTTTTTTAAAGATTAACATGTGTTCATTTTTAGGATAAAGTTGGCCTGTACCCTATACCTGGTTTCTTTGGGTATTAAGATTTTTACCTGATCACCTAGAGTTGTTGACTCATGTCTTCAAGGAAATAGGGAGAGAAATATTTTTTTCATTTAAAATACTGTGTTTTTTTTTGGTTTTTTTTGTTTTTTTTTAGTTAGTAGGATGGTGAAATCATTTTGCAGTTATTTTATTCCCTCAATCATATCTGATTTGCATTTCAAAGTTAATGAGTTCTGTCCGTTTCTGACAAAACCCAATATATTAAGGTGTGATAAGTGAACCTATATATTAAAAGCCATAGAATATTTAGATAGATTTTCTATGGCTATACCACCCTGGAACGTGCCTAATCTTGTTTGATATTGGAAACTAAGTAGGCTTGGACCCGGTTAGTAATTTGATGGGAGAGTATTCAGATAGATTACTTCTGGGTCACAAGGATAGTCTTAATCTGGTACTCTCACAGTGAAACAGAAAGGGCTTCCAGGGACAAACTGAACCTAAACTGAACCCCTGAACTTTGGTTAGAATCAGATGGTTCTTAGACATTAGGTGAGTGCATTACTTTTGGATATTATTGTCTGTCTGTTTCCCTTTAATGTTGAGATGATTGAATAAAGAGGTAACCATTGCAAAACCACTGCTGATTCATACTAGTTGCTTTCTTCAGAGAGGACTTTTTTTGTTCAGAAAAGGTTACAACAATAAATTGTGAGACCATAAAAGCTGTTTAAGTGAACTAGCAGAGGTAGTTCAGGGTAATTAAATGCTAAATTTATTAGAAATAATAAAGGGCATAATGAAAAAAAAATCATTTACAAGATTATAAAAGTCCACTTTGTTACCAACAATTATAATAAGATCGAGACTGAAAAATGTGTAAGAGACTAAAAAAGAGCAGAAATAAGCATTTCACTAAAAAGACAAAATCCTAGGGATACTATTCAATTTTATGAAATGACACATGATTTGTTTATCTTTTTTAAGTCAAGGAAGAATTACTGTTTACAAATATAGATTTTATAATTTTTTTTTTAATTACCAATATAAGACCTAAAAAAAAAGAAACCTTGAAGGGAAATTAAGCTGAAAAGCCAAACTATAGTTTGGAAAGTTAGCCACCTCTATTAAAATATTCTCTATTAAAATATCCCTACAATTTTTATGGCATTTCCTTCATTTACTAAAAGTGCCCTTAACCTTATACATAAATAAAATCATTTCTTAAATTAATTTAGGATGAACTTGGAAAATGACCTCTTGTGTTTATGGCATTTGCTTTACTATCTGTTTACACTGAAGAGCCTGTAAAAGATTTTTTAGTGTGGATACCTTAGGTGCAGTGGTGGTGTAAAGATAAGCTAGAATTATTAATCTAAATATTATCTTCAGAAAACTTAACTAGTAATGAAGGAAGCCACAAGCCCTGTGTTAATTTTAGAAAAAGCTTTTGTATATCTCAGTGACCTTTAATTCTGGGACCCCAAGTTATGCTTTTAAGAATTTGTAACTTTACATTTCTATTTAATTTTTTTTTTTTTTTTTTTGAGACAGGGTCTTACTCTGTTGCTCAGGCTGGAGTGCAGTGGTACAGTCTTGGGTCACTGCAACCTCTGCCTTCCAGGCTCAAGCAGTCTTCCCACTTTAGCCTCCCAAGTAGCTGGGACTACAGGTATGAGCCGCCATGCCTGGCCTCTGTTAAAGATTTTTTAAATAAAGATTTATTATTAAAGAATGTATATAAATAAATAAATTATTTTTATATATAATTTTTTTTTGGCATAGATACCTCTTTACTACACCAGTGAATTTGCTTTTTGTGTTGCGTCGTGGGTTCTCAAGAAAACCTCTAGGTTGGGTGATTTGCTAGGAGGATCCATAAGGACTTTGGGTATAGTTGTACTCACAGTTATAATTTATTACAGCAAAATGATACAAAGCAAAATCAGCAAAGGTAAAAGGCACATGGAACAAAGTTTGAAGGAAACCAGGCACAAGCTTCCAAGGGTTCTCTCCCAGTGGTATCACACAGGAGATGCTTACTACCTCCAGCATTGAATTGTAACAATATAAGGAAATGTCTACCAGGAAAGCGATTAGACACTCGGTGCCCAAGGTTTTTATTGTGGGATGGTTACATTGGCATCCTGTACCTGGCATGTACCAAAATTCCAGACTTCCTGAAGAAAAGCAAGTGTTTAGCATAAACGATAGTTTGTGCAGTTTAAGCACAGTGAGCTGCTCTTATCAGTTCTGCCAGTGGTTGTAACTCTCCCAAAATCTGTATTCCCAGGTGCCAGCCAAGGGTCAACTACATAGTCAGGCTTTTCTGAGGACAGGCAGTCTCAGGCCTGCTCTGTTAACATTTTTCGGCATTATATATAAAGATCCAGTATAACTAAATCTGGTTGCCTGGCAGTGTTAATTACAAATTTGAATTTGAGTTTGTATTTACCTGTTTGTTAAGTGGTGTAAGTAGGGAATGACACTAAGCTGATGTGTCTGTCATTCACACATCAGAATGTGTGTGTGTGATGAATGTGTGTGTATGATGTGTGATCGATTAAAAAATGGAAGCCATTCATGCGTTATGCCATGTGATAGTTACTAAGATTAAAATTCCAAATAGTGTTTTTTCCACAGATGATATTGACAGTAGCTTGTATGATGGAAACAAGTGAAGAAAGAGTTTTATATGCTGGTTCTGTGGAGAGTGAGAAGTTTCTTTTTTTTTTTCCGGAAAATTGCCATTTTTCTTAATCTGATAATGAAATTCACCTAAAATACTGAATACCACTTTAACAACCATATTTCTTTGTAATAGTCCTCTTGAGAAAGACAGTATAGTTGGGTAACTCAACAGCCACGTAAAGAAACTTTGAAGTGATTATGAAATGCTGATTTTCATGAACGCCGATAAGTATTGGTATAAAAAGTCATGTTGGTTTCTATGGTATGATAAATTAAGCTAAAAATAAAATCAGTGTTTGCCAAATGGAAAAAAGATCGATTGAAAAACATTTATTCATTATTATTTTCCAAAAAGGTTTTTAAAGAAGAAAATAGAAAACATGCTAATCTTTCTTTTTGTTGTTTATGACCTCGTAAGTAAAGTTAGCTAATCATTTTCCCTGTTAATGTTTTCCATTCGCCTATCAGTGACATTTATTCTTTCCTGTGATTTACAGTGTTAGCAAATGTCATGGTTTGTTACATTTGATTTAATTTACAGACTGCTGCTGTATTTTTAAGTTAAAAAGGTTATGACAGGGCGCGGTGACTCATGCCTGTAATCCCAGCACTTTGGGAGGCCGAGGCGGGAGATCACAAGATTAGGAGGTCGAGAGTATCCTGGCCAACAGGGTGAAACCCCGTCTCTACTAAAATACAAAAAATTAGCCAGGTGTGGTGGTGCGCGCCTATAGTCCCAGCTACTTGGGAGGCTGAGGCAGGGGAATTACTTGAACCCGGGAGGCAGAGGTTGCAGTGAACTGAGATCACGCCACTGCATTCCAGCCTGGCGACACAGCAAGACTCCGTCTCAGAAAAAAAAAAAGAAGGTTATATATACAATGAAATAATTCACAGACTCTATGAATTTTGATTTAAAAAATGTTCTCATTTTGAATTTTGACTATAATCTTTGTGAGTGTAGGGACTGTGTCCGAATACCCAGTAGGTGTTCAGTTCACTTTTAAATAGAATGATAAAAAAGTGTTAGTATATTTGTAGTTTTAAAAATCAAAACTTACAGAGAGTACATTAAAATAATTTATAATCTTTTTAGAAAAGATTATTACATTTAAACTCTTAGTGTCTCATTAACCAGCAGATCATACAAATTCTATTTAATTTTAGAATGTGTTTATGGTAAAACTTCATTATAACACTTTGTTCCCTTTAATGTTGCCAACATCAAATGTAAAACCACCAAAGTGTTATAAGAAGGTCTGTATGTGGAACATTCTTTATAAGCTAATATGTTTTTAAGGATGCACAGGAATAGACGAGGGAATGTGCCTCCTATGGAACATGATGGGGATGTTATAGAACAGTCAAACATAAGAATTTCATCTGCTGAAAATAAAAGGTACAGTATGTAATACAAATTATCCCCTTTAGTTATTACATTGTGAAACAGAATGTGCCTTAAACTGGCTAACTGAAAAAGTAGAAAGGTGTAGTAAATTAACAGCCTTTCTTCTTAGAAGTGAATTAAAGGAAAAGAAAGGATGAGGAGGTAGTACTAAATGAAAATTGATAGTACTTTACAGCATTCTTTTAAAGAACAAGTTTTTGGTTATAAAGTGTGCCAGGATGTTCTGAAGATGTCCCTATCATTACGAAGTATGTAAATTTGTTTGAAATAATAAAAGAAATAAGTATAATTTAATGGACTAAAAACTTAAAATATCTTAGAGTCATGGTGATGCAACTTGACTGGAAATAAATTGAAAGTGTGGCTGGGCCCGGTGGCTCATGCCTGTAATCCCAGCATTTTGGGAGGCCGATGCAGGCGGATCACTTGAGGTCAGGAGTTCAAGACCAGCCTGGCCTGGCCAACATGGTGAAACCCTCTCTACTGAAAATACAAAAAAAAAAAAAAAAAAAAAAAAAAAAAAAAAAAGAAATTAGCCAGGCATGGTAATCCCTGTAATCCCTGGTAATAATCCCTGTAATCCCAGCTACTCAGGAGGCTGAGGCAGGAGAATAACTTGAACCCCGGAGGCAGAGGTTGTGATAAGCTGAGATAGTGCTACTGCATTCCAGCCTGGGTAACAGAGTGAGACTCATCTCAAAAAAAAAAAATTGGGAATGTTCCTGTGGTGTGAATTTTTCTTTCAAAAGTTTATTTTTGATTTTCAGTTTATCAAGTAGATAGCTTTTATGCTTAACTTTGTAAAATTAGTGCTCGTATATATTTCTGTCGTGTTGAAAGGAAATTATATGTATTTTATCTTTATGTTCTCTTTCTACTTACAGTTTTTTATCATTTTGGTGGCATTCCGGTATTGTACATAAGGATAAATGGTTTTGAATCTATAGTATACAGTGAATATGATGTCATATGTCAAGAAAGATGCCTATTTTTTCTAAGAAAAATAATATATAAACACTGCTTGCAAGAAGATAATTTGCTGTTTCGTTCTAATTAATTAAGTTTCCTTTGAGGATTTTTTTCCCCTTGTTTCAGTCTTCCAAGAAAGGAGGTTTTTTGTTTTTGTTTTTGTTTTTCTTGAGATAGCTTTGTTGTCCATGCTGGAGTGCAGTGACATGATATAGCTCACTGAAACCTTGACTTTCCAGGCTCAAGTGACCCTCCCACCACAGCCTCTGGAGTAGTTGGGACTACAGGCATGTGCCACTATGCCTGCCTAGTTTTTTTTAAAAAAATTTTTTTAAAATTTTCTTTTTTTAATTTAGAGACAGGATCTTCATTGTCCAGGCTGGTCTTGAACTCCCAAACTCATGGTGGGATCTTACAGGCATGAGCCACTGTGCATGGCCAGGAAGGAGTGTTTTTAGGGATGATCTTTTCTAAGTGTGTGCATAGGTCATTCTTTCTCTTCTTTTTTTTTAAATTTATGTGCACTTTTCTTTTTTCTTTTTCTTTTTATTCTTTTTTGAGATGGAGTCTCACTCTGTCGCCCAGACTGGAGTGCAGTGGCACGATCTTGGCTCTCTGCCTTCTTGATTCAAGTGATTCTCCTGCCTCGGCCTCCTGAGTAGCTGGGATTAGAGGCGCTCGTCACCACGCCTGGCTAATTTTTTTGTATTTTTAGTAGTGATGGAATTTCACCATGTTAGCCAGGCTGGTCTCGAACTCCTGACCTCAGGTAATTCGCCCGCCTTGGCCTACCAAAGTGCTGGGATTACAGGCGTGAGCTACTGCACCCGGTCTTATGTGCACTTATATTCCTTTTTTTTTTTTTTTTTTAACTGGGGTAACTTTTTTTATGAAAAGGATTTTTTTTTTTTTTTTTTTGAGACAGAGTCTCGTACTGTCACCCAGTGTACAGTGGTGTGATCTTGGCTCACTGTACCCTCTGCTTCCCGGGTTCAAGTGATTCTTCTGCCTCTGCCTCCCAAGTAGCTGGGATTATAGGCGCATGCCACCATGCCCAGCTAATTTCTGTATTTTTAGTAGAGATGAGGTTTTACCATGTTAGCCAGGCTGGTCTCAAGTTCCTGACCTCAAGCGATCTGCCCACCTTGGCCTCCCAAGGTGCTGTAATACAGGTGTTAGCCACCACACCCAGCCTGAAAAAGATTTTATTTGAGAACTTATATAGCCAGTGAAGCAAGCTGAACACTTTTGTTTTTGTTTTTGAGATGTGTCTTACTCTTGTTGCCCAGGCTGGAGCACAGTGATGCTATCTCGGCTCATTGCAACCTCCACTTCCTGGTTTCAGTTGATTCTCCTGCCTCAGCCTCCTGAGTAGCTGGGATTACAGGCTTCTGCCACCACACCTAGCTAATTTTTTTGTATTAGAGACGGGGTTTCACCATGTTGGCCAGGCGGATTTCCAACTCCTGACCTCAGGCAATCCACCCATGTAGGCTTCCCAAAGTGCTGGAATTGCAGGTGTGAGCCACCATGCCTGGCCAAAATTTTTTTTTTTTTAGGCCTGAATACATTGGAGTTGCACTGTATAAAGAGATAGAATGCCATGATTTTACCTTAACCTTAAAAATTTGTAAATATTATAATGTCCATAGTACTTTGAAAGGCTAATAACTCATATCTACATTTTACTGTAAAATTTTGCTTCCTGTAAATTATCTGGATTTTAACTTACTCTGTTTCTCTGTCTTTTTTTCTTTAGTGCTTCAGACAATGAACCATCCAAATCTGCTAATCAAGATGCTTGTAGTCCTTTTGCAGGGATGCTCTTTGGTAGGCACAAAACTTCCAATTAGTTGGACTTGTACAGAGTGTCTTATAATCCTTTTTTAGTGAGCACTCAGTGTTGTGATTAATACTATTTTTACTAACAGTAGAAAATATTTGTAAGTGCTTACTTTATGACTAGTTACTATGCTAATCATTTAGCTTATGTAGCTCTATGTATAACTTTATTTTGTATTTTTAAAATTTTATATATCTTTGTATTTTTATTCATGATATTCATGAACACATCTATGTATAATTTTAAAGCTAAATTATTTACTGATGTGCTTTCCATAGGTGATGATAAAATTATTAGTTTCAGTAATCTTTTCTTTGCAAAATGGATTGATCATTACCAATCAGTAATGAGCTTTTAATTCCATATTTTATTAGCACTCTGTTGCAGTGTGGCTGTTTCTTACCTTCTGCTTTTTAAAAAATTTTGTTTTATATATGATAGTTTTTTCCTTAATTCTTCTTTCTAGTTTCTTCAGCTAGTACAAAACTGCTTTGTATATTAGTTTATTTTCTACAAATTAAACCTTTCTTTCCTTTGTTCTTTTCATGTAGTTTCTGAGAAGGTGTTTTGTTCAAGTCATGATGATGGTCTAAATTTTCTGTTTATTAGAAGCCATTGCTGAATATAAGCTTGTTTTCTATATGACACTTGTCACAACTTAATACCAGAAACTGTGAGGAGAGCGTTGTTTCTGGTTTGTACCTTTAAATGTGTAATAGAAAAGAGGTCTGTTCTTTGTGTGAAAACTGTTAGAAAAAAATGAACTGAAATTTGGTTTTAGTAAAGTATATGAAGAAATTAAATAACACTCTAGATTCATTCAACGTAAAAACAGTAAATTAAATACTGGTTTAGAGACATATAATTGCATTGTATTCTCAGGTTTTTGTTCCCTTGTGAATGACTCTTGTGAGAAAAATGGTATGTCACCTAGAATTTTATTCTAGTATATTATCTGTAGGTGAAAATTGACCAGTTTAATCAGTACCATGTAAAGGCTATATTTTTTTCTTTTATTTACTTATTTTATTTTAAAAGGCTATATTCTTATTTATTTTTTTTTTTTTTTTGAAACTGAGTGTCACCCTGTCACTGACTGAGGTTGGAGTGCAGTGGCACAATCTTGGCTCACTGCAACCTCCACCTCCTGGGTTCAAGTGATTCTTGTGCCTCAGTCTCCTGAGTAGTTGGAATTACAGGCATGTGCCACCATGCCTGGCTAATTTTTGTATTTTTTTAGTAGAGATGGGGTTTCACCATGTTGACCAGGCTGGTCTCAAACTCCTGACCTCAAGTGATCTGCCCACCTTGGCTTCCTAAAGTGCTGAGATTACAGGCGTGAGCCACTGTTCCCTGCCGATGTATTTTATAAAACATGGTAAAATAAGAGAAATGTCTTTCTGAGCTGAGAGCCTACTGATAAATAATTTTATCAATAAAAGGATTATTGTATCCTGACCTTTTAAAGATGAATAGCATGAGTTTAATGCAATCCAGGATTTATAGATGAATATTTGGTAAGACAATGGACTCTTTAACATTTGAAACAAACTGTTAAAGTCATTTAATTCAATGACTCATCTCGTGGTTGATCTTTTCCCCCCCAAACTATGTTTGTACATACCTATAGGAAATTTATTATCCCTAGAGACAGGACATTCCATCTTCAGATGGCTGTGATTGTTATGATACTCTTATTTCAATTGAACTGAAATTTATCTTCCTATAATTTTGCCCCAAGGATGTCACTTGGGGCCTTTTCTTTATTTAAAGAGTAAGATCATTGATTTAGTTTAGAGCTAAATAACAAATGTATTGTGGGGTTTATAAGAGAACCATAGGTAATTTAGAAGTATGTTTAAAAATTCCATTCATTTGGGGATTTTCCTTCTGTCTTTTTGTTATTGACTGCTTGTTTAAGCCTCTTAAGATCTAAGAATATAATTAGATTAATTTCAGTTATTTCAAGTTTGTTGAATTTCTTTGACTTTTTTTTTTTTTTTTTTTTGAGTGGCTCAGAATATAGTCTGTCTTGGTGAGTGTTTAGTATGTACTTGAAAGAATGTGCATGGTGCAGTTGTTGAGTATAGTAGTTTATAGATGTCATTTAATGCTGGGTGTGGTGGCTCACACCTGTAATCCCAGCATCCTGGGTGGTTGAAGCAGGAGGATCACTTGATTGAGCCCAAGAGTTTGAGAGCAACCTGGACAACATAGGGAGACCATGTCTCTACAAAAAATAAAAAAATTACCTGGGTGTGGTGGCATGCACCCGTAGTCCTAGCCACTCAGGAGGCAGAGGTAGGAGGATTGCTTAAGCCTGGGAGGTTGAGGCTGCAGTGAGCCGTGATTGTGCCACTGCACTCCAACCTGGGTGACAGAGTAACACTCTGTATCAAAAAAAAAAAAAAGGTGTCAGTTAAATCAAGTTAGTTCATTGTATGTTCATGTCTTGTATATCCTTAATGAATTTTATCAGCTTCTATTGATTGCTTAGAGAGAAGTGTTGAATTCTTTATCTTGTCCTTCATGTGAGGCCTGGAGTGCCAGAGGGATTTTCTTAGTGTTCCTGCACTTTCCGCAGTTTTCAGCAAGACTTTCATGTCCTTGACAGTGAGGGCATCTCTTCCTCCACACTTCCCCCTTCTCAGCAATATATTGCTGTTGGTTGTTACTTGATGCTGTACTGGTCCTGTGCATCTGGGCCTCAGTGATGGGTCTTTCTCAACATTTCTGTCCTTGCCCAGGATGATAGCTAAACTCTTCTTTGTGTCTGAGGAGGGTTTTGCATCAGATTTTTCACCAGATTTTTTTTGCCCTTCCCCTAACAGTAACAAGCCTTTGCTATGTAAGATTGTGGGATATTGGGCCCAAGCTGATTTTCTGTCCCTTCACCATAGCTTGCAGCTTTTGCTTTGTATAGTCTGCTTTGAAAGTCTGGAATGTGGGCCATGTTTTGTGCCTGAATGTCACAAAAGTATCTCTTTTAGGTCTTCTGTGTTGTTTGATCCTAGTTTTTCTAGTGAACATTTGGAAATTGCATTCAGGCAGCAACTCCAGTGGGTCAAGTCTGGGCATGGTTTACTGAACAGATCCTTTGCTAATGGTCTCAAAAGGCTATAATCCAGGTATCCATCAGGCTGCTTTTTAACCGGAGGCTTGAGTGGGGAAGAATCTGCCTCTAAGCTAATGCAGGTTGTTGGCAGAATTCATTTCTTTGTGGCTATATGACTGAGGGCCCTGGCTTCTTACTGGATACCCACTGGAGACTACCCACAGTTCCTAGTGGCCATCTGCTGTTCCTTGCCATGTGGGCTTCCTTACCATGGTTACTTAACTTTATGCCAGCAAGAGGAATCTCTAAATTCAGGAAGGGCCCATTCCTTCTAAGGGCTTTCACCTGATTGTATCAGGTCCACCTAAAATAATCTCCCTTTTAATTACTTCAAAATTAGTTGATTCAGTACCTTAGTTACATCTGCAAATATTTTTTCCACCCTTCCATATTCTATTGTATACAAGTAAGTTACAGGTCCTACCCATTCTCAAGGGGAGGGAATTATACAGGGATTCAGCAGGGAGCAGGGAACGTAGTAGCCATCTTTAAAAAATTTTGCCTACCATTGTCACATTTCTCTGTTACTAATGTTGCAGTCTCACACATGCTCCTTAATGTAGCAGTTTCTCGTTGTCTGAACTATTACCCCAGGTTCTTTGTCCCATGTCTAAGAAAATTAAGAAATATAGACACAAAGGTGGGGTTGGAGCGAAAGTTTAATAAGTGAAAGAAAAAAAGCTCTCTGCAGGGAAGAGGGGAGTCTAAGTAGATGGCCGGGTTACAGCTGAATTGAAAAGCTTTTATAAGAAACTTAATCTCTGTAGCAGTTTGGGTAACTTATCAGTAAAACTATCTGTGCAACTCGTGTTACCTTATACAGCTCTGGGTACCTCTCTAGGCAAGCAGAAAGCTGCTTGTCTTGTTTGTATAACTGGGTTTGTGTTAGATAAGCCACCCCTGCCCCACCCCCATGCAAGTTCCCACTATGAATATGCCTGAAAGGAGGTGGAAACTTTCCTGGGAGTTCACTAATTAGACAAAGAACGAAGAGCTCT
This sequence comes from Chlorocebus sabaeus, assembly GCF_047675955.1. Classification (NCBI taxonomy): domain Eukaryota; kingdom Metazoa; phylum Chordata; class Mammalia; order Primates; family Cercopithecidae; genus Chlorocebus; species Chlorocebus sabaeus. The sequence continues at coordinate 71,311,360 of NC_132911.1, forward strand.
GTGCTAGACCCTTGCTTATCTGTCCAGGTGCAGCCTGAGGTTTTATTTTTTCCCCCAGGTGGTTTTATTTTTGTCTGTTGCTGTGACTTTTCAAGCAGGCTGCTTCTGCAGTCTGAATTTTTTCCAAAATGATTTTTCCTTTCCTTCTCCCTCACTAAAGACCAATTTGATCTGAGTTCAGTTTTAAACTTAGCTAGGGACCTCTAGAGTAGCTTTCCTTTCAGAGAATAGTTTAGTCTTGCTACTACAGAGTGACCTTTCTGACGTGTTCCCTGAAAGACCACCAAGAACATAGCTGGCTAGAGCTTGGATTTTTCTCCTTTGTTTCAGGTCTGAGAATTGTTCAGTTTGCATATCCTTCTTAGTTTGTTGCCAGGCCAAATGGAATTTCACTCTGTGAATGCACAAACTAGCACACTGCAAAGTCTGAAGGGACCTCCTGTGGATTTCTGGAGCTCTTTTTGTGCTTCCTATTGGATCTTTGCTCCATAACTTCTAGCCATTTTAGCCTTCCTGAATTTTGCTCTTTATCTATTCAATTTAGCTCAGTTTCCTGGCCCTCTTTGGGTTCTCTTTACCTCTTTACCTGTATCTGTGGTCTGGAAATTTCATTTGGGCAGAAATTGGGTGATTATAGGGCTCACCTCATCTATTTTCCTTCCCTTAGGTATTACAGTTCTGTACTACCTCTTGTCCAGTGTCTGGAAAACAATTATTCTGTGTATTTTGTCCACTTTTCTAATTTGTTGTTGTTGTTGTTTATTTGTTTTTTAAACAGTGTGAGGTTAAGTCTTGTGGTTGGTTATTCTATCATGGTCAGAAGTGGAATGGGAATATTTACTTTTATTATAAAACACAGTTATTAATCTTAATGTAATTCATGTAACCTCTATGGGAGCTTCACTTTTGCTGACATCTGTGCTTAATGGACAAACTGAGATGCTGTGTGCCCACTGATGGTTGGAGACCAGTAATGAAGGCAGTACAGAAATTGCTGTTTCAATTGCATTCTTGATACCCTGTGATTTTTGTAGTGTTCCAGATCTTGCATATCTAGATTAAGAGGTTATTTTGTGGTGTTAACATATGCAATAATAATAATCTTCTCTGCATTCAAAATTTTTGATTAGCTGAATTTTTGTGCAAGGAATACCAGGGTGAGAGGTTTATATTTTTTCCTGCAGAACTGATTTTTTTTGAGCAGAGTGCCAGTTTGATTAGTGTATTTTATGATGGTTAATATTACATAGTGTACTGGATCTATTGGAGCAGGAAGAAGGAAGTTGGGAAGACTGGATATTAGTTAGGAAGTTTTTGCTGCAGTCCAGGTCAGATGTAGAGAGGACTTATGCAAGGTTAATGGCTCTGAGAATAGAAAGGAGGGGGCCTCATATGAAGTGAATAGAAGAGGACAAGCAATCCAAGTTATAGTGAGATTTTGAGGCTCCAGTATTGGTCCATTAATAGAAAATGAAGAGGGGCAGATGATTTTGAGGTGCTCATTTGGGATTGAAATGTTAAATTTATAAGACTTATGGAAGATATTAATGGAAATATTATTTAGATTGTTAGAAAAATGGGGTTGGGATAAGAATATTCTGTTATTTAGGAAAATTTTTGACTACTGGTAGAGGCATGGGCATGATTACTGTATCTTGTGTTTGACACATAGTAGGTACCCATAAATTACAAAAATAATTGAATAAGGACTGATTTATGTGATTTTTTCCTTCTGTATTTCTTGCATATTCAGTAATTATATGATACAATTAAGACAGAGTTTTTAAGGACTTGACTTTCTAATTGCATATGATACTTAAGAGTTAAGATTGCATTTTTCTGATACCACTATCTAGGAGGTGAAGATCGAGAACTTATTCAGAGAAGGAAAGAGAAATACAGACTAGAACTGTTGGAACAAATGGCTGAGCAACAGAGGAACAAGAGACGGTAATGAAAGGTTTGCATTTAAAAGAGATATTTTGAGTTTAAAATGCATTTGTGTAGATGGTTAAATAAGGGGTTGTCTTTCTAATATGATGTTTGATTTGTAAATCACTTATATTTTAGTCTCTACATGGTAAATCAACAAGGAAAATAAATACCAAGAGAGTTTTTGTTGTTGTTGTTGTTTTGACCATAAGTTGCAAGTGAGAGTATTTGTATATTCTGTGATAGACCTTTTACTTCCTTCATTGGTTTCTTCAGTTTTTGATTTAAGGTAGCATTTAATGTTACAGATACACCCTCTGGATTATCCCATATATAGTAACAAATATAAAAGTATTTTTTGCCATATGAAATGGTATGCACACACACATACGTGCCAAAAAAAAAAATTGTATCCTATAAATTTAACATTTCCATCCCAAATGAGCATCTCAAAACCAACTGTCCCTCTACATTTTCTATTAATAGCTCAATAATGGAACCTCAAAATCTCACTATGACTTGTATTCCTTGTCCTCTCTTACTCACTTCATATGAGGCCCCCTCCTTCTTTCTATTCTCAGAGCCATTAACCTTGGATGAGTCCTCTCTACATCTGACCTGGGTTGCAGCAATAGCTTCCTAACTAATAACTAGTCTTCCCAACTCCCTTCTCCCTGCTCCAATAGATCCAGCACACTATGATATTAACTGTCAAAAAATACACTAATCAGACTGGCGCCCTGCTCAAAAAACTTCAATGGCTTCCTCAATTCCACAGGAATGATAAATCACAAGTATTTATGTTGTATATAGGTATCATTGTTTATAGTCTTTCTTGTTGAAATACCTATGAAATATTATAGTTTAAAATTAGGAATAGAGTTTAAAATTAGAAATTTTAAATATAGATTAAAATTCGAAATTACAGTAGCTCACGCTTGTAATCCCAGCACTTTGGGAGGCTGAGGCGGGTACATCACGAGGTCAGGAGATCGAGACCATCCTGGCTAACACAGTGAAACCCCATCTCTACTAATAATACAAAAAATTAGCCGGGCGTGATGGCACACACGTGTGGTCCCAGCTATTCAGGAGGCTGAGGCAGGAGAATTGCTTGAACCTGGGAGGTGGAGGTTGCAGTGAGCCGAGATCACGCCACTGCACTCCAGCCCGGGAGACAGTGCGAGACTCTGACTCAACAACAACAACAGCAACAACAAAATTAGGAATAGATATCTTGTTTTGAGAGAATTTGAGACCTGTTATCTCTTAGTTTTTACCTTTTTCTATCTCAGAGGAAGCCAATATCTACTGTTTGATGTTAGTTATCTTTAACATTTAAAAAAAAACCCTGTTATTAGGAAGTATGGTAGATATATTTAAATTTTTACCCTTCTTTTTGCTAACTGAAAATATATGTGTGCCCTAAAAGAGGTTTTTAGTTTTGCAAGGTAAAGATTTTATTTCTGTATTTTATTTTGTGTGAATTACTTAGTCTTTGAAATACTCTGGGCATTGGCTTAGAGATACATAGTCTAAGTTACATGTGAATTCTAGTTTACTTTGTATCAAGTAAAAAAAATTTGGCTTTCAGTATTATTTAAGGCTGTAATGTCAGTTAAAGGAATTATTTGTTTTTGTAGATATATTGCATAGACTTTGTGTATAAGCTTCTTTCAGTGATGATTTATAATTTTGATAGTTTATCTTTTTAATATGTAAAACTTTAATTTTGTTTAGAGAAAAAGATTTAGAACTCAGGGTTGCAGCGTCTGGAGCACAAGACCCTGAGAAATCGGTAAGGGTTTCTGGCATCGTTTAATGTTTAATCTTTCATCAGATGATCCTCAAATGTGGTGGCAGGTGGGGATAGAGAATATTGGGAGAAAAAGAGAGTAGACCAATTTGAACAGTAATAAAATTAATTAAAACTGTTCTCATAAAGTGTAAATTCTCTTAACTGTTATTTCCTTGACATAATATTTCCTTTTTCATTTGCGTGTCATTTTTTAAAGTTTATTTTAAATTAGTTCTCTCTGCTTTGTTCACACGTACTATTCCATGGAGAGTTATCTTGGTTAAATTTATAATTGATGTTAATATTTTTCTTGAATACATCTTGATCATTTACTTTTCTTATATTGGAATGATTTCTGAGAAAACCGAAGAGTTTATTTTTAAAGCGTTTTAGTAATTGTTACTTATTGTAACATTAGAGAGATAATAATCTTATTTTTACTTGAATTTTGCAATTCTCATCGTTAAGTGGAATGAATTACTCACATCATTGCAGTTAAGTAAGGAGGAGGTAATTTATTGTTTTTACCACAATTTATTTTTTCTGTGTTTTTACCACAATTTATTTTTTCTGTAGTTGGTTATGTAGTATTTATTTCTAATACAAGTCATGTTTCATCTTTGAATGATGATTAAGACCTTTAATTTCATTAAAAAGCTCATTCTTAAAAAGGATGCAGCAACTTAAAATTATTTACCTGTAGGCAACTTTTGATTTGCTTTTACTTATGCCGAGAATATATCCTGTGGGTTATCTGTTTGGAAAAGTTTAATATTGCACCAGCATCACTGACAGTATGCTTCTAGGTTAACCTGAGAAATCATTCCTGATAACCATGGTAGAAAAAAAAGAAGATAAATTTCAAAGCTAAATGTATTTTCTTTTATCAATCAAAAGTTTCCTTTTAAAAGGTGAGCTTTTTAAGGTAATATGTTGGCATGTTAAATTTTGTATTTATGGTTACACTAGTGTGTGACAGACCTTATTTATCTTTGAATTGAAGCTCCTATAGAGTGTCAAGTTGATTTATGAGAATAAATAAGTAATTAGAGGAAACAGGCCTTTATTTTTGGGTTTACTTTAGATGTGCAAATCTTAGAAAAGGGCATATAAGTGATGTTCTAAAGTAGAGATTAGCAAAGTGTGGCTTGTGGCCAAATTTTTTTGCTGCCTGTTTTCATAAAAAACAGTTTTGTTGCAGCACAGCCTTGCTCATTCGTTGACATACTGTTTGTGGCTGCTTTAGCACTGTGGCTGAGTCTGCTCGTTATGAAGAGACTATGTAGTCTTGCAAATCCTATTTACTGTCTAGCCCTTTACAGAAAGCATTTGCTGACCCTGTTTTACAGAATACTTTGTAACAGATAACAGAAATGGCGATTAGAGAAGTAGCACAGTGTCCTAGTACATAGAAATAATACTGCAGATATATTTAAAATTAATATCTGACTCTAGTCTTTACTTAATTCTTTACTAATAACGAGACCTTAGGTGGTATATTACTTCTCAGAGAACCTCAATTACCCATTTATAAAATAAACATTAGATATTGAGAATCTGGCCGGGCGCAGAAGCTCACACCTGTAATTCCAGCACCCTGGGAGGCTGAGGCAGGTGGATCACTTGAGGCCAGGAGTTTGAGACCAGCCTGGCCAATGTGGCGAAACCCCCTTCTTCACAAAAATTAGCTGTGCGTGGTAGCAGATGCCTGTAATCCCAGCTACTCTGAGTCTGAGGCAGGAGAATTGCTTGAACTCAGGAGGTGGAAGTTGCTGTGACCTGAGATCGTGCCATTGCATTCCAGCCTGGGCGACAGAGTGAGACTCTGTCTCAAAAGTAAATAAATAAATAAATTAATAAATTAATAAATAAATATTCAGAGTCTTTTATAGCTGTAAAATTCCGTTATTCAATAAATAAATAAATAAAAATAGATATTTGGAGTCTTTTATAGCTGTAAAATTCTGTTATTCTGTGACTGTCTTAAGTACCTGCTGGGATAGGAGGTCTTTTGAAGTCCCTTCTACCTTTAAACTTATGATTATATGTAACAAACAGATTTTTTTTCTTTATTTTAGCCTGATAGACTAAAGCAGTTTAGTGTGGCACCAAGACACTTTGAAGAGATGATACCACCTGAAAGACCCAGAATAGCTTTCCAGACACCTCTCCCTCCTTTATCTGCCCAATCTGTCCCACCCATCCCATCAGTTCATTCCGTTCCTTCTCAAAATGAAGATTTGCGCAGTGGACTCAACAGCGCCTTTGGTGAAATGGTGTCTCCCAGGTGCTTGTTTAAATGTTTTGTGTGTGGGAATTAGGTAAGGTATTGCTATATTTTATGTTTAGAAGGATGTGCTGAAGCAGATAACATTATTCTTCAGAGATTTTGTACAGTTAACAGTTTTGTGAAATAAGTTCTCCTGAAATTTGTTTTTTTCTCTGCTATTACAAAAATAAGGGAAATTCTTAAAACATTTTATTGTTTAAAGATGATTTTGTATCTTTAGAATGAATTACTAAGTACATTTTAGTATTTACTTACTTTTAGGTCGTATTTTGGGATGTCTGTTTTTGATATCTTTTAACATATAAAAGTTGTACATTTTTTTCAATTTCGTTGTTTCCACTTGGCAAACATTGAATTCTTCAATTTGTGCAGAAAAAGTTTCTAATGTGGCTCTTTTATATGTATAATTTTATTTAGCTTCTGTTTCCTTCAGCTCATTCTCTGTGATTACTTATGGGCTGTGTAACTCAAATGCCTGAAATAAAAAGTGTTGAGATTATAAAACCTGTAATTTAGGTATTGGGGTAAAGATTTGATTTCTATAGGTAAAAGGCTATAATAGAGTATACATAAAGAAAATCCTGTTGTTAACACTGATATTTTCTGGGCTATACTTCTTTGTAGGACCTGGGCTTATTTTTTGTTCACTGGTAGTATATTAATTATAAAATATATTTAAATTTAGAGGTGTTTTTCTTAACTTTTTTGAACATCAATATTTTCTGAACTATATTATTTCAGTAGAAGTTGGTGTTTTAGTTACTAACCCACTGTAGAACTGTGTTTACTGTACTTACCAGGGACTTTGTGTTTTTCATCTGTTGGCTTCCTGACTCAAGAATAGGAGGGATTGGAATTGTCAGAGCATTTTATGGTGGTCTCAGCATTGAATTAGGGATTGAAATGGTTGGCTTTCCTCTCTGGATTTTGGGCAAACCACACCTTTGTTGAACTTCAGTTTTCTCATTTGTAAAAGTGGAGTAGTAGTATATTTTATTTCATGTTTACAATTATAGGGTAGTGAGGATTAGTTTGTATAAATCTCTATAAAATTAGATTTAATGATAATGACAGCTCCCTTTCATAACAGTTATTTGACATTTTTGTTTATGTGTCTTTGTTGTGAGGATAGTGTAAGGGTTAGACACATTGAGTGGCTAGTAAATATGAAAGATATTCCCTACTGAAGAGAACTTCAGGGCCTTCTTAGTTCTTTGGAATTATTTTGAAGTATATGACAAGGGAGAACCTGTTAAGATACATACAACAGTGAGAACATTCAAGGATGCTGCCATCTCTTTCTATTCATTTAAAGGAATTTGCCTTTGCCATTTTTACTACTGAAAAATACTGCATTGGTGGAAATACAGAGATATTTCCTAATCAGTAATGAAGTGCTAATGTAGAGGTTTTCAGAAGTTTTACATTTATGAAATACTAAAGATTATGTCAGTACTTTACTTTTGGTATTTAAGTTGCTTTTATTTTACTATTAAGAAATACACTTGTTTCCTCAGTCAGACTGAACCATTTGTACTTACACTGTTTTGTAGCTCTTTGCCTTCTCTTTCTGGATTGTCCTTCCTCTAACACACACAAGCTCACTCCAGTAGCATGACTTAAACGTTGCCTCTTCTGGAAAGCCTTACATGTGCTTTCTTTCTCTCCCTCATGTGGTTTAAATGTCCCTGCTCCTGTACCTATAGCTCTCTACGTTTTCTGGGCTATATTACTATTTAATTTAATTTGCTTGTACTATTAATTATTTAATTTGCTTGTACCTGACTGTAGTTGTTTATTTTCATGTTACTCCTGAGGGACAGGGACCATGTCTGTCTTTATTTGATACTGGCACATTGTGCCTATTGGATATTAATTGGTTGAATATTAAGCCAGGTTTTTGTCTTACATAAATGTACCTGAAATTGTGAAATCCTATGTAATAGTATTTGCTTTTTGAGTCATAATTTTTGATGAATGATTGGAGCAAGGGGGTGACTTTTTCTAAAGTAGTGATAGGATTTTCAGTACTGTTTTTGCAAAAGAGTAATATCTTGATTTTTTAAAAAAAATTGCAATGAAACAAGAGAGGAATTTTTCATTTTTATTTTCATACAGGATTGCACCTCTGCCTCCACCTCCCCTACTACCACCTTTGGCTACTAACTATCGAACTCCTTATGATGATGCATACTATTTTTATGGGGCCAGGAATACTTTGGATCCCAGTCTTGCTTATTGTAAGTTATCTATAGGGTAAGCATTTTCTCCCCCCGTGGCTCAATAAGGAAAATTGTTTTTTTGTGTAAACAAAAAATATCTAAATGAGAAAAGCACAGCTTTGCTTAATTCAGATGTTATATATTGACTTAATAAATGCCCTATTTTACAGCCCAGTTACATTTTATAGTTACTTCCTTTTCATCTCTATTTAAGAAATAACAATTGTGTTTTCTTATGCTATTCTTTGCTAACTTCTAACTCAGAAGGAAATATTGATGGTTTTCCCTAGGTAACATTTTGATTATGTACCTTTTTCTGGAGGAATAAATAAAATGTTATTAAATGGTTATTCTAAATAAACTTTTCTTTTCTTTTTTCTTTAAGATGGTTCAGGAATGATGGGCATACAGCCTGCAGCTTATGTTAGTGCTCCTGTCACCCACCAACTAGCGCAACCTGTTGTGTAAGTTATTAGTTAAAAGAATAATTTTTCCCCACTTTTATTTTGTAAAGATACACAAAACCTAAAAGCCACAATCCTAACATTTTAAAGTATACTATTTAGTGGTATTTAATATTTTCATAATGTGCAACCATCACCACAGTCCATCTTCAGAACTCTTTTTGTCTTGTAAACTGAAACTCTAGACCCATTAAATAATAATGGTGTACCTCCCCATTCCCCTACCCCCATTCTCTGGTAACCACCATTCTATGTCTCTGATTTTGACTACTCCATGTACCTCATATTGAATGGAATCATACAGTGTTTATCTTTTTGTGACTGGCTTATTTCACTTTGCATAATGTCCTCAAGGTTCATCCGTCTTTTAGCATATTTCAGAGTTTCTTTCCTTTTTAAGGCTGAATTATAATCCATTGTAATTGTATACATTTTGCTTATCTAAAATCTATCCATTTATCCATTAGTGGACACTTTGGGTTGCTTCCACATTTTGGCTATTTGTGAATAATGCTGCTGTGAACATGAGTTTACAAATATCTCTTTGAAATCTCGTTTTCAAGTTTTTTGGTTCTGTACCAAGAGCTGGAATTGCTGGGTCATATGGTAATTCTATGTTTAATTTTTTGAAGAACTACCGTACTGTTTTCCACAAGTGCTGTACTTTTTTATATTCTCACCAATAGGGCACAAGGGTTCCAATTTCTTCACATCTTTGCCAATACTTATTTTCTTTTTCTGTTTTTATAGTAACCATTCTAATGAGTATAAGATGGTATTTCATTGTAGTTTAAATTTGCATTTCCCTAATGATTAGTGAGGTTGAGCATCTTTTCATATGCTTATTGGCCATTTGTCTATCTTCTTTGGAGAAATGTCTTTTCAAGTACTTGGCCCATTTTTTAATTAGGTTGTTTATTTTTTGTTGTTGAGCTTTCAGAGTCCTCCATATTACCTGGTTATTAATACTATGTCAGGTATTTGATTTGGAAATATTTGCTCCCATTCTGTGTTGATATTGCCTTTTGATGCACAAAATTCTTAAATTTTCATAAAGTCCAGTTCATCTGTTTTTATTATTGTTGCCTATGCCTTTGGTGTCATGTGTGAGAAATCATTGCCAAATCCAACATCCTGAAGCTTTTGCCCCATTTTTTCTTGTGAGAGTTTTATAATTTTAGGTCTTACGTTTGAGTCATTTTGAGTTAATTTTTTTATGGTATTGCATAAGGGTTTGTCTTAGTTATTTTGTAAGTGGATATTCAGTTTTCTTAGCACCATTTGTTGGAAAGACTATCCTTTCTGCATTGAGAGATACTGGCATTCTTGTTGAAAATCATTGGACCAAATATACGAGAGTTTATTTCTGGGCTATTTATCCTTTTCCCTTGGTGTGTATGTCTTCCTTTATCCCAGTACCTTAGTATTTTGATCACTGTTGCTTTGAATGTTTTGAAATCAGAAAATGTGAGTCCTCTTTGTTCTTTTTCAATATTGTTTTGGCCATTTTGGATTCCTGGAGATTTCGTATGAATTATAGGATGAATTTTTCTATTTCTGCAAAAAAGTCATTGTGATTTTGGTAGTGAGTGTATTGAATCTTTGGGTAGTTTTGACATTTTAACAGTGTCACATCTTCTGATCCATGAACATAAGATATATGTCCATTTATTTATGTCTTTTAAAATTTCTTTCAGCAATATTTCATAGTTTTCATTGTATAAGTATATGTCTTCCACTTCTTTAGTTAATTCCTAAGTATTTTATTCTTTTTGCTGCTTTCATAAATGGAATTCCTTTCATAATTTTCTTTTCAAATTGTTCATTGTTAGTGTTTAGAAATGCAGCTGATTTTTGGGTGTTGACTTGTATCCTGTTACTTTACTGAATTCATTTATTTTAATAGTTTTGTTGTAGAATCTAGAATTTTCTGCAAATAAGATGGTAAGATCTGTGAACAGAGATAATTTTACTTTTTCTTTCTGATTTGGATACTTTTTATTTTATTTTATTTTATTTTTGAGACAGTCTTACCCTGTCACCCAGGCTGGAGTGCAATGGTGTGATCTGGGCTCACTGCAACCTCCGCCTCCTGGATTGAAGTGATTCTTCTGGCTCAGCCTCCTGAGTAACTAGGGTTAAAGGCGTGCACCACTATGCCTGGCTAATTTTTTGATCTTTAGTAGAGATGGGATTTCACCATGTTGGCCAGGCTGGTCTCGAATTCCTGACCTTGTGATCCACCTGCCTCAGCCTCCCAAAGTCGTGGGATTACAGGTGTGAACCACCATGCCCGGCCCCTTATTTTTCTTTCTTAATTACTTTCTTAATTATCCTGACTAGAGCTTCCAGTACTACGTTTAATAGAAATGGCTAAAGTGGGCATCCTTGCCTTGTTCCTGATCTTAGAGGAAAAGTCTTTCACTGTTGTATATGATGTTTGCTGTGGGTTTTTCATATATGGCTTTTATTATGTTGAGGTAATTTCATTCTGTTCCTAGTTTGTTGAGTTTTAATGATACAAGTGTTAAATTTTGTCAAATGCTTTTCTGTATTGAGATGATCATGTTGTTTTTTCCCCTTTATTCTTTTAATGTGGTATATTGATTGATTTTTTTAATGTTTAACCATAACCATCCTTGTTTTCCAGGAATAAATTCCACTTAGTCATGGTGTACAATTATTTTAATATGCTGCCGGATTTGGTTTGCTAGTATTTTGTTAAGGAGTTTTGCATCAGTGTTCATATGTGGTCCTGTTGTAGTTTCCTTATGGTGTCTTTTTCTGGCTTTGGTATGAGCATAATGCTGGGCTTATAGAAGGAATTAGGAAGTGTTCCCTCCTCTTGAACTTTTTGAAAAAGTTTGAGAAGGGTTGATATTAGTTCTTCTTTAAATGTTTGATAGAATTCACCAGTGAAACCGTAAGGTACAGGGCTTTTCTTTGTGGGGCGATTATTGATTACAGATTCAGTCTCTTCAGTAACTAGTTATAGGTCTATTCAGATTTTATTTTTCTTCATGATTTAGTCTTGATAGGTTTTTATTTCTAGGAATATGTCCATCTCATCTAGGTTGTCCAATTTGTTGGCATATAATTGTTGATAATATTCCCTTACAGTCCTTTCTTATTTTCAGAAGATTAATAGTGATGTCCCTTTGTGAATTTCTGATTATATTTTATTTTTTATATTTACTTATTTATTTTTCTGACCTCATTCTTCCCATCATAGAATTCCTGATTTTAATAGAAGATTCAGAGCCTTCTTGTTGTTCAGTGTAGCTAAACATTTGTCAATCTTGTTGGTCTTTTCAAATAACTGTTGGTTTGGTTGATTTTTTTTTTTTTTCTGTTGTTATTCTAGTTTCGATTTCATTGATTTCTGCTGTAATCTTTTAAATTTCCTCCCTTCTGCTTACTTTGGGTTCCGTTTGCTCTCATTTTTCTGGTTTCTAGAGATGAAAATCTAGATTATTGATTTGGTATCTTTCCCTTTGTTTGGTATATATACTTAACAAGTATAAGCTTTCCTCTTAGTACTGTTTTAGCTATATCCTTTAAGTTTTGATATGTTGTCTTTTCACTTTCATTACTCTCGAAATGTTTTCCAATTAAAAAAAATTTCTTCATCAACCTGTTGGTTATTTTGAAATATGTTGTTTAATTTCCATATAATTGTGAATTTCCCAAATATCCTTCTGTTACTCATGTCTAATATAATTACGTTGCAGTTGGAGAACAAACTTTGTATCATTTCATTCAGTCCTTTTTAATTTATTGAGGCTTCTTTTAAGACCTAACGTAGTCTGTCCTGGAGAGTGTTCCACATGCACTTGAGAAGAATGTGTATTATCCTGTTGGTGTGTGTATTATTCTGTAAGTGTCTCTTAGATCTGGTTGGTTTATAGTGTTATTTCTTGTATTTCCTTGTTGATCTTGTGTAGTTGTTCTGTTATTAGAAGTGAAGTATTTAATCTCCAACCATTACTTTGTGTGTGTGTATGTTCTGATATACAGTCTTGCTGTGTGTGTGTGTGTGTGTGTGTGTGTATTCTGATATACAGTCTTGCTCTGTCGCCCAAGGTGGAATACAGTTGTGAGACCATAGTTTGCTGTAGCCTCAACCTTCTGGGCTCAAGCAATCCTCCTACCCCAGCCTCCTGAGCAGCTAGGATTACAGCCATGTGCCACTGCGCCTGACTGATTTGTTTATTTTTTGTAGAAACAGGGTCTCCCTGTGTTGCCCAGTGTGATCTTGAACGCCTGGCCTCAAGCGATCCTCTTGCCTCAGCCTCCCAAAGTACAAGGATTACAGCCATGAGCCACCACACCCGGACTCCAACTATTATTCTTGACTTGTCTATTTTTCTCTTCAATTCTGTCAGTTTTTGTTTCATTTCTTAGGTCTCTCTTTATATGCATATGTTTATAATTGTGTCTTACTGAAGATTTGACCCTTTTATTAGTATCAGAGAGTCTTCTGTGTCTCTGCTAATAGTTTTTTTGTCATAAAGTGCTTTTAGTTCTAATATAAATGTTGCTTTTCTGGTTCTCTTTTAGTACTGTTTGCATGGTGTATGATTTTTCATATTTACCCTCAATTTATTTGTGTCTTTGAATCTATAAAGATGTCTCTATATAGACAGAATGCAATTACATCCTAGTTTTTATGTTTGCCATTTTGCAATTTTTTTCTATATGTCTTAGGTCTTTTTATTCCTTTAATCCTTTAATCCTCCTTTATTACCTTCTTTTTCTTCTTCCTTTTTTTTTTTAAGAGACAGGGTCTTGTTCTCTCGCCCAGGCTGGAGTGCAGTGGTGTGATCACACAGCTCACTGCAACCTCAAACTCCTGGGCTCAAGCAATCCTTCCACTCCAACCTCCCAAGGAGCTGGAACTACAGGCACATGCCACTACGCCTGGGTAAATATTTGTATATTTTGTAGAGATGGGATTTTGCCATGTTTCCTAGTCTGGTCTCAAACTTCTGGCTCCAGCGATCCCAGCCCCACAAAGTGCTGGGATTACAGGCATGAGCCACCGCGGCCAGCCTCTTTTTTTTTTTTTTAGATAGAGTCTTGCTGTTGCCCAGGCTGGAGTGCAGTGGTGCAATCTCGGCTCACTGCAAGCCCCACCTCCCGGGTTCATGCTATTTTCCTGCCTCAGCCTCCCGAGTAGCTGGGACTTCAGGTGCCCACCACCACACCCGGCTAATTTTGTTTTTGTATTTTTAGTAGAGACAGGGTTTCACCATGTTAGCCAGGATGGTCTTGATCTCCTGACCTCGTGATCCGCGCACCTTAGCCTCCGAAAGTGATGGGATTATAGGCATAAGCTACTGCGCCCGGCCTATTAGTTTCTTTTATGTTAAATATTTAATAGCATTCAATTTTGATATTTTTGGTGTTTTTTGCATAATTTTGAGTTTTTTTGTGGTTTTCCTACAGATTAAAATTAATATCTTAATTTAAAATAAATGAGTTTAGATTAAGGGCAACTTAATTTCAATGGTACACAAACCTTTTCTCTAATATAAAGTCATTCCTTTTCTCTACTTGATGCTATTGTTGTCATACAAATCACACTATTATACATTTAAGTCTCTCAACACAGTTTTATAATTATTGCCTTATGAAGTTGTCTTATTTATTGATTGATTTACTTTTTGAGACAGGGCACAGGCCAGAGTGCAGTGGCATGATCATAGCTCACTGCAGCCTTGAGCTCCTGAACTCAAACAATCTTCCCACCTTAGCCTCCTCAATAGCTGGGACTACAGGTGTATACCACCAATGCCCAGCTAATTAAAAAAATTTTTTTGTTTTGTTTTGTTTTGGAGATAGGATCTCGCTGTGTCACCCAGGCTGGAGTGCAGTGGCATGATCATAGCTCACTGCAGCGTCAAACTCCTGGATTCAAGGGATCCTCCCACTCAGGCTCCCAAGTAGCTACTACTCCCACTACGCCTAGCTAATTTTTTATTTTTTAAGTTTTTTGTAGAGACAGGCATCTCTCTTTGTATCCCAGGCTGGTCATGAACTCCTGGCCTCAAACCACTTGGTCTCCCAAAGTGCTAGGATTATAGATGTGAGCCATTGTGCCCATCCGTAGTTATCTTTTAAATCAAGTAGAGAATAATAAAGTTACAAACGTCTTTACATTTGTAATATCTTTTATATTTGCCCATGTAATTATCTTTACTGGTGTTCTTTATTTGTTTGTGCTTACTTCAATTGCTGTCAAGTGTTCTTTCATTTCAAGCTGAAGGACTCCCTTTAGCGTTTCTTATAGAACAGGTCTCTTAGTGATGACTTCTCTGAATTGTATTTAATAATGTCTTAATTTAGCTTTCATTTTTGAAGGATAATTTTGATAGTATGGAATTGTATTGGTTGGCATTCTTTATCTTTTAACACAATATGGCATCCCCTAGCCTTTATGGTTTCTGATAAGCTGTTAATCTTACTGAGGATTCCTTGTATGTGATGAATGGTTATTCTATTGCTTTCAGGATTTCTCTTTGTCAACTGTTTGACTGTATAGGTGTGGATCCCTTTGAGTTTTTCTTACTTGGAGTTTGATGAGCTTATTGGATCTGTAGATAATATTTTTCATCAAATTTGGGATATTTTTGCCCATTATTTTTTCCAACATTCTTTGTGTTCCTTTCTCTATGTCTTCTCTTCCTGAGACCCCCATTGGTACACATGATGGTGTGTCACAGAATATCCGAAGCTTTGTTCATTTTTCTTCAGTCTTTTTCTTTCTGTTCTAGACTGGGTAGTCTCAATTGACCTGTCTTCAGGTTCACTGATTGTTTCTTCTTCCTGCTCAGATGTGCTCTTGGCTCCCTTTTCTTTACAGTTATATTTTTCAGCTCTATCATTTTTATTTGGTTCTTTTACAAGTAATTTCTGTCTCTTTGTTGTTAATTTTATTTGGTAAACATTGTTTTCGCAATTTAATTCTTTTTTTGAGACAGAGTTTCACTCTTGTTGCCCAGGCTAGAGTGCAGTGGTGCAATCTCGGCTCACTGCAACCTCTGCCTCCCAGGTTCAAGTGATTGTCCTGCCTCAGCCTCCCGAGTAGCTGGGATTACAGGTATGCGCCACCAGGCCTGGCTAATTTTGTATTTTTACTAGAGACAGGGTTTTGCTATGTTGGTCAGGCTGGTCTCCAACTCCTGACCTCAGGTGATCTGCCCGCCTCGGCCTCTCAAAGTGCTGGGATTATAGGCGTGAGCCACTGTGCCCAGCCACTTTATTTCTTTAGACTTTTTTTTTTTTTTAAGTTCTTTCAACATATTTCTAATAACTGAATAAAAATCTTTGTTGATTAAATACAAGGCATGGTATTCCTCTGAAATTTTCTGTTGACTTCTTTTTTCACTGTATGTATGGCTTATAATTCTCTATTTCTTTGCAAGTGTCATAATTTTTCTTGTGAAAACTGAACATTTAGGAAACATAGTGTGGCAACTGTGGAAATTAGATTCTCATCCTTGTGGTTTGTTGTTGTTGCTGTTTTCTAAGTACCCTTTGTAAAGTGTGTATTCTTTGTCATATGTGACCACTGAAGTCTCTGTTAGGATAGCTTAATAGTTCATGATTAGACTGAGATTTCTTTAAAAGCTTTGACCGAATAAACCTCCCAGCCTATGCCAACTGGTTCTGTGTGCATGTGCTGGTACATGCTTTTAGCTTTCACATCCCACTTGCACAGGGCCTCAATGCCAGCCAGAAATGAGAGGTGTTCTCAGAGCTTCCTCGGGCATCCGTATAATTGCACATGCATGTGGGTTTCTAAATTCTCAGGAATGTATTGGAGTTTTTCAAGGCCCCATGGGCATGTTATTTCCCATATTTTTCTTTTAATTTTATTGGTCAGCTTTTTGCTTGCTCTGGCTGGTATCACTGTTTTAGATAGCTATGATGTTAAGTAATTACTGCTGATTATTTTATACAAAACCCCAGGATAGAGAGCTCTGAGTCTGGTAAAAATAAAGGTAGACCCTGTGAATGGGGCTTTTCCTGGGAGCTGCCAGACAGGCCAAAAGTGAGATTTTTCTAGAGATTGGATTTTTGGGGAATTCCAGACCTATTCTACCTGTCCAGTGGATACTAGATTACTGGTTTTCACAGCAACTGTCTTTGGGCAGCGTTTAGATTTTAAGTTTATGATAGAGCTAAGGAGAAATTGAAAAGTAAAGGGCAAGTTCAAATGCCACAAAGTTTGTTTTTCTTACTGAAAACCAACCTTAACATAAAAACAAAAACTCTCCTTGGATTGTTCTAAGCCTTCCATGAATTTCCAAATTACTTAGCTCAGGCTGCTATAACAAAATATCATAGACTGGGTGGCTTAAACAACAGACATTTTTTCTTGGTTTTGGAGACATAGAAGTCCAGGATAAAGGTGTCAGCAGATTTGGTTCCTGATGAGGGCCCTTTTCCTGACTTTGTCATTGTATCCTCATGTAGTAGAGAGAGCAAGGTCTCTGGTCTTTCCCCCACTCCATTTTACCCCAGTTTTTCTTAAGTACACTTAATCTCGTCACGAGGACTGTACCTTCCTAATCTCATCTAAACCTAATTACCTCTCATAGTCCCCAGCTCCAAATACCATTAGAATAGTATGCAGGGCTTTGATATAAGAACACAATTCAGTACATGGCACCAGAATTATTAAAAAGTTGGTTTTGACAATTTTGACTCGTGTTCTCATTGCTTTAATGGAGTAGCAGGTTTTCTTAAAGTTCTTATTCTGCCATTCTAGAAGTGCTTTCTATAAATCAGTTTTATAACATTTTCATCCTTCCAATAAGATCCCTCATGCCCATTTATAGTTAATCCTAATTCCCATCCTCAGTATAGTTGTTTATAAGTTCTTTTCTGTTAAATTTTTCTGAAGGCCACATTAAAAAGTGTAAACTTGTTATAAAAGTTAGATAACTGAGTGACCAGCTGAATTATCTTACAAACCAATGACTTTCAAATATCTCTATTTGTTTCCAAGCATTTTAGCATGAGAGGTGGAAGGAACCTGTGACTCTGTGAGCTATTTTGATGTACACACAATCCGTCTTCTTTCCATTGACTTCATTAATTTAGCACACTTTATTTTTTGTATCATTTGAGAAGATGGTAAAGATTTTGATTAGCTTTAGTCTTTCATAAAGATGGGTGTGTTATTATATTTCTAGTGTAGCCACTAAAAGTATAGGAACAAAAGGTACAACTTACTACAGTAATAGAGCAAAAAATTCAAAAAAGAAGAACCAAAATAGAATTGGGAAATTGTTTGTTTTATTAACTGTCTGATCTTTTTCAACTTTGGTGATGGAATAAGTTAAGAACTTGTTGGCCAGGTGCAGTGGCTCATGTTTGTAATCCCAGCACTTTGGGACACCAAGGTGGGTGGATCACCTGAGGTCAGGAGTTCAAAACCAGCCTGGTCAGCATGGTGAAACCCCATCTCAGATTAACTGGGTGTGGTGGCACATGCCTGTAGTTCCAGCTACTCGGGAGGCTGAGACAGGAGAATCACTTGAACCTGAGAGGCGGAGGTTTCAGTGAGCCAAGATCACGCCTCTGCACTCCAGCCTGGGTGACTAGAGCGAGATGCCATCTCAAAAAAAAAAAAAAAAAAAAAAAGCTTCTTGGCCGGATTCAGTCTTATACAGACTAATACAGAGTGTGGAATGAAGGAATACTCTCCAGTTACTATTATGAGACTTTCATAATCTTGATACTTAAACCTAATAAGACCAGTATGAAATGGAAAATTACAAGCTAGTTACACTCATTAGCACAGACACAAGAATTCTAAAACTGAACCTCAAAGTATAGAGAAAGGATTATTGATCTTGAATTGGAATTACTCTCGAATATAGGGTGATTAAATGTAGTAGAGTATATCAGTTAAGAGCCTAGACTTCGTAGCCTGATTGCCTTGGTTTGAATCCTACTTTTACCATGCATTAGCTTGAGGTATATTTCTTACTTCTATTCGTTGTCTGTTAATTCGGGTAATAATGGTATCACCTCATAGGGTTTTTCTGATGATCGAATGGTTAAAATATGTAAAGTGTTTAGGACAGTGTCTGAATACTAGGAGCTAATTGGTGTTAGATAAAATCAACTACTGTAATCTACCATGTTAACAGAATAAAGAAGAAGGCTGTATGATATCCCAATAGACACAACCATTAAAATAATTTCATTAGTGATTAAAAATGTAATAAAGTAGTTTAGAGGGGAGCCTATAAACATGAAAAACTTACATCATGTATTTTATTTAATGGTGATAGATTTAAAACATTCCTTTTGAGATTCTATCATTGCTTCCTTTCACAGGGCTTAATAATTTCAGCAAGGCCAAAAATAAGAGAAAGAAAGGAGGGAAGATAGGTACAAGGATTAGAAAGGAAGAGAGAAAACTGCTGTTATTTGCAAAAGAATATATGGTTAATATTGGAATTAATATGAAAGTTTTCACAGAATTACTGATTACAAAATCAATATATCAAAAGCAGTTGCAGGAAATGGAAGTTCCTTAAAAAGAATATGACACTGTGATTCCATTCCTAGTCATGTAATCAAAAGAAATAAAAATACATGTAGATGCAAAGACTTGGATGTGAATGTTTATAGCTGCGTTATTGATAATAGTCAAAAAGTGGAAACAATTCAAGTGTCCATCAGTGAGTGAATGGATAAACAAAATATGTTATATTCATGCAATGAAGTACTATTCAGCAACAAAAAGTAATGAACTACTGATATAATATGGATGAACCTTATAAATGTTATGATAAATAAATCTATACATGTATACTATAGTGGTCCCATTTATATAAAATGTCCAGGAAGTGCAAATCTGTAGAGACAGAAAGTAGGCTACTTAATTAATTACCTGGGGTTGGGGGTTGAGTAGGGGTTGATTGCATATGGGTATGAAGGATATTTTTGGGTTATAAAAATGTTCTAAAACTGGATTATGGTGATGGTTGCACAACTTTATAAATTTACTAAAAATCGTTTAATTGTACACAGTTGACCCTCAATAACACAGGTTTAAACTGTGAGTCCACCTACATGTAGATTTTTTTCAACCAACTGCAATAGAAAGTACAATAAATAAAGTGAGATGTGAAATCTATGTATGTGGAGGGCCTACTTTTTTTATGTGGGAGTTCCATAGGGCTCACTTTGGGACTTGAGTGTACTCTGATTTTGGTATAGGCAGAGAGTCCTGGAAACAATCCCTCAGAGATACCAAGGGATAACTGTACTTAATATCCTAATCATTTCCTTCCTTTCATCCTGATCTGACTACATAAATCCTTAAACCCCCTTTTTGGGGGAGTCAGGGAGGAGTTGATAGATAAAGGTTAAGAATTTGGGTCTGTGAGTATGTGGGCGATATAGATAGGAGGGATCATGAGTGAAATAGATATTGAGAGAACCAATCCACCATATAATTTATAAACAGTATATTTTGAGAGAATGAGTTTACTCACATAGACCCTCTCAACCTTCTTTATTCATTTACACAAAAAGAGCCCCCTTGCTCTGAAAAAATAAAAAGTCAGTTAGGAACTATTTGATCTAGTTTACCTCATCTTCCCTTTTACCCACTCATAATCCAATGTGATAGTATACACAAACATACTTGTTTATCTTAATAAAAGATTGTAAGTTAGAAAAGGTAAATACACAATGGAACTGATTTTTTAAAGCAGTGATATTTTTGGAGAAGAGAAAGCTTTTTTAAAATTTTAAAATCAGGCTGGGCACGGTGGCTAATGCTTATAATCCCAGCACTTTGGGAGGCTGAGGCGGGTGGATCACTTGAGGCCAGGAGTTCAAGACCAGCCTGGCCAACATGGTGAAACCCTGTCTCTACTAAAAATACGAAAATTAGCTGGGTGTGGTGGTGGGCACTTGTGGTACCAGCTACTCGGGAGGCTGAGGCAGGAGAATTGCTTGAACCCGGGAGGCGGATGTTGCAGTGAACGGAGATGGCACCATCGCTCTCTAGCCTGGGCGACAAGAGTGAAACTCCATCTCAAAACAAAACAAAACAAAAAATTATAAAATCAATATTTGAATTTATCTTTTATAATGTAGATTTCTAAAATGTTTTACTGCCTTCAAAGTCAGTATATTCCTGTACTTAAACATGTGTTATGTTGGCTGGGTACAGTGACTCACGCCTGTAATCCCAGCACTTTGGGAGGCTAAGACAGGAAGATCACTTGAGCTTAGGAGTTCAAGACCAGCCTGGGTAATGTAGGAAGACTTCGTTTCTAAAAAACGTGAGCCAGGTGTGGTGACGTGCACCTATACCCTCAGCTACTTGAAAGGCTGAGGTTGAAGGATCACTTGATTCCAGGAGATCAAGGCTGCAGTGAGCTATGGTGGCGCCACTGCACTACAGCTTGGGTGACGAAGTAGGACCCTGTCTCAAAAAAACCCAAAGAAACAGCACTTTATTGCTTGTGATTTATATAACAAGAATATGTTTAAAATTTTTTCTTTTATGTTTCCTTGTGAGTTTTTCAAAAATTTTAATTTTATTTGAGATAGACTTTTTCCTGTAATTACATTGTTTTATTCTTGAAATAGCTAAGAAGTAATTTTATTAGTAAATCATTTAAAAATAAATCATTAGTTATTGTGTTACTTGAGGGACTTTGGCTGTGTTATTATTTCTGTATGTTCAGGAAACTGCCTAAGTCACATGTGTACTGTTCAATGAATTACCACAAACCTTTTTCACTCCTGTGTAACTATTACTTAGGTTAAGAAATAGATGCAGTAAATTTGAAAGTTGCAAGGATTGTCAAAACAAAGGCAGAAAGGAGCTAAGGAAGGGGCCACTTACTTAAGGATTCCTCTTTGGCCTATAGAGAAATATCCTTCTGTATTTTTAAATGTATTTATATGCCATGCTATTTCAAAAAACTGTTGTGTTTTCTTCTTGCTTTGACATCGATGGATTTAAATTATTTATTGTGTATTTGATGTAGGAATACGGTTGGACAGAATGAACTGAAGGTTACAAGTGATCAAGTGATAAATTCAGGATTGATATTTGAAGATAAACCGAAACCTTCCAAACAGTCACTTCAGTCTTACCAAGAGGCTTTGCAGCAGCAGGTATTGATTCATTTACTCATTTACTGTTGAACATCTTAAGTGTATGCATGGTGTGGTCCCTTAGAGCTCAGAGTGTGGCAGGGGAGGGGAAAAAACCAGTTAATTATAATTCAAAATGCTGAGTTTTGAAGTGGATACAGTAAAATGCTCTTGGAAGCATAGGATAGGGAAAATAATTGCCTGGGGCAGTTGGGAGAACTTCACGCAGTGGCTGATATTTGAGCTGCATGTTGTGCAATGAATACATTAGAAGTTGCTGGTGTATACAGATAATGGAATTGGTGTGGAAGAAGGGGCTGGAGGGTTAGATTGTTCTAGTAGATTGTGAAGGACTAGCTAATAAGGGGTTTTCAGTTTCATCTGGTTATGGGGAGCTGAAGGAAGGAAATTTTAAGCCAAGAAAAGTATGAAAGGATTGGTTGCTTTGAGCAGATTTATCTTTTATGAAGATAATTGGTTGTGATTTGGACAATTGGGAAGAGATGTGGCAGGGAAATTATTTAGTAGATAGTCCACTAAGGAGGTGATGAGGCCCTGAACCAGATGGGGATGTTGGGGAAGACATCTAAGAGACAATTCTCAGGTTTCATTGACAGGACTTAGATATAGGGAGGGAGAAATAACAGAGGATTTGAAGATGATTCCTAGAAGAATAATGAGGCTATAAACCAAAATAGAGAAAACAGGAAGTAGTTCATGTTTACAGAGGAGGATAATGGATTATTTTGTAGTTTGTAATATTTGCAGAGAATTTAAGAGTAACTATCAAATGTGTGGGGTTCTTTGTGGGAATTCCCCTACCCTCTGAGAGGGCCCTGGGACTCTAACTTAGTTACTTTTCTATAGAATTCCACTTGGATTTCTTTTAAAAGTACTTTTGTTCAATTTTTACATGGGCAACTTTCTTGAAAGATTTTTAAAATTACAGAATTACCAACATTTTTTGTATGTTAGGATTCTACAAATAAAAGACTGAATTTTAAATTCAGAATCTGTTTTTGAATGAGCATGTTAAAAACACCACTGACAAAACTACATTTTTCAATAGAGGTCTATTTGATGTGTGTGATGACTTCTTTGGCTATGCTGGAGCAAAAGATTGCTTAACTTTACTGTGCATATAGTTATGAGTTTAAAAGTGACTTTCCAAAATGTAGACACTTGTTTATTGTCTATCCGTATGTCTCTACAGAACAACCCTGTGCTTATACTTAGTGATGATAAGAATGCGTTTGTTTTTTTACTGAATACAGTTTTACAGAAATATTGCAGGTTTGGTTACAGACCACTGCAATAAAGCAAATATCACAATGAAATGATTCACATGAATTTTTTGGTTTCCCAGTGCACAAAGAGTTAATCTTTACACTATACTGTGGTCTGTTAAGGTACAACATGTCTTAACATACGTAAACTTAATTTAAAAATACCGTATTGCTAAAAAAAATTTAGCAAGTCATAATCCTTTTGCTGGTGGAGAGTCTTGCCTCAATATTGATGGCTGCTGACCGATCAGGGTGGCAGTTGCTGAATATTGGATGGCTGTGGCAATTTCTTAAAATGAGACAACAGTGAAATTTGCTGCATCAGTTGACTCCTCCATTCATAAAAGATTTCTCTAGGATACGATGCTATTTGATACCATTTTATCCGCAGTAGACCTTCTTTCAAAGTTTGGAGTCCTCTCAAAACCCTGCTGATGCTTTATCAACTTAGTTTATGTAATGTTCTAAATCTTTGTTGTCATCTCAACAATATTCACAACATATTCACCAAGAGGAGACTCCATCTCAAGAAACCACTTTCTTTGCTTATTTGTAAGAAGCAACTCCTCATCCATTGAAATTTCATCATGAGATTGCAGCAATTCTCTCAAGTCTTCCATGCCTCACTTCTAATTCCAGTTCTCTTACTATTTCTTCCACATCTGCAGTAACTTCTACCACTGAAGTCTTGAATCCCTCAAAGTCATCCATGAGGGTTAGAGTCAAGTTCTTTCGAACTTCTGATACTGTTGATATTTTGACTTCCTTCCATGACTCACAAATGTTCTTGATGGCATCTGGAATGGTAAATTCTCTCCAGAGGGCTTTCAGTTTAGATTTCCCAGATCCATCAGAGGAATTACTGTTTGTGGCAACTATAGCTTTATGAAACATATTTCCTGAACAGTAAGAATTCAGTGTCAAAATTACTGAATGAGTTAATGGGCTACAGAATGGGTATTGTATTAGCAAGCATGACAACAACGTTAATCATCTTGTATATCTAGCTCTTGATTGACCAGGTGCATTGTCAATGAGCAGTAATATTTTGAAAGGAATCTCTCTTTTTTTTTTTTTAGTAAGTCTCAACAGTGGACTTAAAATACTCAGTAAACCATTCTTGAAACAGTTGTGCAGCAATCCAGGCTTTGTTGTTTCCTTTCTAGAGCATAGGCAGAGTAGATTTAGCATCATCCTTTTTTTTTTTTTTTTTTTTTTTTTGAGACGGAATCTCACACTGTTGCCCAGGCTGGAGTGCAGTGGTGCGATCTCAGCTCACTGCAAGCTCTGCCTCCCAGGTTCACGCCATTCTTCTGCCTCAGCCTCCCGAGTAGCGGGGACTATAGGTGTCCGCCACCACACCCGGATAATTTTTTTTTTTTTTTCTTTTTGTATTTTTAGTAGAGACAGGGTTTCACCGTGTTAGCCAGGATGGTCTCCATTTCCTGACCTCGTTATCCACCTGCCTCGGCCTCCCAGAGTGCATGAGCCACCATGCCTGGCTGATTTAGCATCATTCTTAAGGGCCCTAAGGTTTTCAGAATGGTATATTAGCATTGGCTTCAACTTAAAGTCACCAGCTGCATTAGCTTCTAATGAGAGAGTCAGCCTGTCCTTTGAAGCTTGAAACCAGACATTGATGTCTCTTTACTAGCTATGAAAGTCTTCTTTTAATACAAGGCTGTTTTGTCTCCATTGAATATCTGTTGTTTAGTGGAACCACCTTCATCAGTTATCTGAGCTAGACTTTCTGGGTAACTTGCTGCAGCTTCTCCATCAGCACTTGCTGCCTCATGTTCTACTTTTTTATTTTTATTTTTGTTTTGAGACAAAGTTGCACTCTGTCGCCCAGCCTAGGGTGGAGTACAGTGGCACGATCTTGGCTCACTGCAACCTCCTCCTCAGCCTCCCGAGTAGCTGGGACTGCAGGCACCCACAATCACGCCCAGCTAATTTTTTTTTCTTTTTTTTTTTTTTGTCTTTTTGGTAGAGGTGCAGTTTCGCTATATTGGTCAGGGTGGTCTCGAACTCCTGATCTCAGGTGATCCGCCCACC
The DNA here is from genome assembly GCF_047675955.1 of Chlorocebus sabaeus. NCBI lineage: Eukaryota > Metazoa > Chordata > Mammalia > Primates > Cercopithecidae > Chlorocebus > Chlorocebus sabaeus. The sequence continues at coordinate 71,336,550 of NC_132911.1, forward strand.
TCGGCCTCCCAAAGTTTTGGGATTACAAGTGTGAGCCCGGCCCATGTTGTACTTTTATGTTATAGAGATGGCAGCTTTCCCCCAACTTCATGAACCAACCTCTGCTAACTTGCAAGTTTTCTTCTGCTTCCTCACTTCTCTCAGCCTTCATAGAATTGAAGAGAGTTAGGGCCTTGCTCTCGTTTAGGCTTTGGCTTAAGGAAATCCTGGGCTGGTTTGATCTTCTATTTAGACCACTAAAACTTTCTCTGTAACAGCAATAAGGTTGTTTCACTTTCTTATCATTCATGTGTTTACTGGAGTAGCACTTTAAATTTTCTTCAAGAATTCTTCCTGTGCATTTACAACTGGGCAAAGTGTTTATTTAGCATAGGATGCCTAGCTTTCAGCCTATCTATGCATTTGACAAGCCTTTCCCACTAAGCTTAGTCATTTGTCACTTTTGATTTAAAGTGAGAGGTGTGACTCTTTCATTCACTCAAACACTTACATGCCATCGTAGGGTTATTAATTGGCCTAACTTCAGTATTCTATCAGGGAAAAGAGAGACCCAAGGAGAGAGAAAGAGACAGGGGAATGGCTGATTGGTAGAATAGTCAGAATACATATGACATTTATCCATTAAATTTGCCATCTTTTGTGTGTGTGATTCATGGCGCCCCAAAACAATTACAATAGTAACATTAAAGATCACCAATTACAGATCACCATAACAGATACAATAATAATTTTAAAAGTTTGAAATATTGTGAGAATTACCAAAATGTGACACAGAGACATGAAATTATCCCATGCTGTTAGAAAAATGTTACTGATAGACCTCCTCAGTTCAGGGTTGCCATAAATCTTCAATTTGTAAAATATGCAATGTCTGTAGCCGGGCGTGGTGGCTCATGCCTGTAATCCCAGCACTTTGGGAGGCTGAGGTGGGTGGATCATGAGGTCAGGAGGTCGAGACCATCCTGGCTAACATGGTGAAACCCTGTCTCTACTAAAAATACAAAAAATAGCTGGGCATGGTTGGGGGCTCCTGTAGTCCCAGCTACTCCGGAGGCTGGGGCAGGACAGTGACGTGAACCTGGGAAGCAGAGCTTGCAGTGAGCCGAGATCGTGCCACTGCACTCCAGCCTGGGTGACAGAGCGAGACTCCATCTCAAAAAAAAAAAAAAAAAGAAAAATAATTCAACGTCTACAAAGCACAATAAAGTGCAGCACAATAAAATGAGGTGTGCCTGTATTTAACGTTGCCAAGCATTCCCCAGAGAGCATTGATCCTCCAACCTCAGAGTTTTGAGAATAGAGTTTGCCTAGGGAAAGTAGGTCTGGTAAGGTTGAGGGTAGACTTTGTGGCTGGGCATTCCCCTTGAAAGGATAGATGAAAAAGGAACATAGGGATGGTTCTGATGGTCCCATCTGATGGTCCCATGGAACTGTCAGGGTTAGAGAGGGAATGGCTCAGGTAGACACTGGGGGAGGGAAGGAGGAGTTAGTTGAGTCTGAAATAGCCTTAGTGGCTGGAAAGTCATTTGGTGTATATAGAGGAACAGGGGCTATGTATTCTAGCCATTGAATTATTTTTATTTTTAATGTTATTTAATTATTTAGAGACAGTGTCTTGCATAATGTTGCCCAAGCTGAAGTGCAGGGGCATAATCTCGGCTCACTACAAACTCCACCTCCTGGGTTCAAGCAATTCTTGTTCCTCAACCATGCAAGTAACTGGGATTATAGATGTGCGCAACCACACTCGGCTAATTTTTGTATTTTTAGTAGAGACGGGGTTTTGCCATGTTGGCCAGGCTGGTCTTGAACTCTTGACCTTACGTGATCTGCCCACCTTGACCTCCGTAGGCATGAGCCCATTGAGTATTACGTATTTGTGATTTTAATCTTTGTAGGGGAGTATACTGAAGAAAAAAATTTTTTTTTTCGTTTTTCTAACAAAAAGTAACATCTGGTATTACTAACTTCTTGTATTGGAATACTTGTCAGCATTTATTTTAAATATATTTTATGTTGTCAAGATTCGGGAAAGAGAAGAAAGAAGGAAGAAAGAACGTGAAGAAAAAGAAGAATATGAAGCTAAATTAGAAGCTGAAATGAGAACATATAATCCCTGGGGAAAAGGTGGAGGTGGTGCTCCTCTCAGGGATACAAAAGGAAATCTGATAAGTATGTTATTTCCACTGACTTGTTTTTAAAATAAGCTAAATTATTTTTAACTTTTTAAAAGACTGGGGAGTAGAAAAAAGTAGGAATCATAGCCTCTATAGCAAGGTACGTATGTAACTTAATGCATATGAGGTATTTTGAGAATAAATATAATAACAGAGGCTAGAAAGCATTTCTTCTCAGAATACTATTCATTTGTTTTTATTGTAAATATTTCATCCTCTGATGTTGATAACCCAGCTGCAGAGAAAAGCTCATGTTAGTTGATAAGTTTTTACTGAAACTGGTTCTTAGAATATTTTGTTTTCTCATAAAAAATGATAAAACCCATATTACAAGTTAAAAACTAGTAACATGTCTTAGAAATGAAGGATCTAAAACAGTTTTGGGAGGGGATTTTGTGTTTAATTTATATATGCAATATACCTGCTCATTGCAAGAATTCCTTTGGGAAAAAAAAAAAAGACATGATCATAGAAACTTTCTAGCAGGTTTCATAATTTGTTGATTTATCTTTCAATTGTGTACTCTCAAAAATGTTTGATCTAGTAATCACACAACAAATACTTCGAAAGAGCGGCTTTGCACAACTTGTTATATACCGTTGTCTGTTGGTACCTGTGGAACATTGGTTCTAGGATCTCCTGTGAATACCCAAATCCACAGATGCTCAAGTTCCTGATATAAAATTGGTAAAGTGTTTGCATATAACCTACACAAGTCCTCCTGTATACTTTAAATCATCTCCAGATTACTTGTAATACCTAATACAGTGAAAATGCTATGTAAATAGTTGTGATCTTGTATTAGAGAATAATGACAAGAAAAAAAGACTTTTTACATGTTCAGTACAGATGCAAGCCTCCATTTTTTTGTTTTTTAATGTTTTTGAATTGTGGTTGATTGAATCCACAGATGTGGAACCCGCAGTTACCAAGGGCTGTTGTATATATTAGGATGGTCTCTGTTTAAGGTTTAGTTAAGCAGAATAAAAGTAGATCAAAGATATACATTTCATGTTCTTTAGGTATTATATATTGTAGGAATAGATGAGTGATAGAATCGAAAGATTGGATGTTGAGTTAGAATTCTTATGTATTATGCCTTTGCTTCTTTGTTAAATATTGTTTTTTTTAAAAGACATATTTGAGGCCCACTTTAATTTACTTTAATTTAATTAATTTTTTTGAGACGAGTTTCACTCTGTCACCCAGGCTGGAATGCAATGGCACCATCTTGGCTCACTGCAACCTCTGCCTCCCAGGTTGAAGCAATTCTTCTGCTTCAACCTCCCAAGTAACTGGGATTTATAGGCATGCACCATCATGCCCGGCTAATTTTTGTGTTTTTATTAGAGATGGGATTTCACCATGTTGGTCAGGCTGTTCTCAAACTCCTGACCTCAGGTATTCCACCCATCTCAGCCTCCCAAAGTGCTGGGATTACAGGTGTGAGCCACCGTGCCCAGCCTACTTTAATTTTAATAGGTCTTTTTTTCTTCCCGAAAGATTTGTTCCTTTCCTATCTTCACCTCATGAATAATTTTCTCACAGTTTTGAAAGAGTGGAATTCTTATTACTTTCTTTATTGATGAAATGATTTTAGATGATGCCTAGCTAACATTTCTTATTTTAATAGTTAAGTGTTTACTTGAAAATATATTAGAAAAACACAAGTTTTCCATTTACGAATAGTGCTATAATATTTTATTTTAAACTACAGGTATTAAAGTGAAGGTATTAGTCCAGGCATTTAATGGAAAGTGCTGTAATAAACCCAAATTCTTAGAAGCTTAAGGGCCTCTCTTGTTAGGCATCCATTTTTGTCCCATTCTGATGCTGTTTGGGTGGTTCTCCTCCAAGAAGTGATTCAGGGATCCATTGTTTCATTCCTTCATTTTAGAGTCCTTTTCTTCTTGTCCAGGGACAAATTGAGGATTTTGTTGGGTCCTGGCCTGGATGTGGAGGAAGATCACTTTTGCCTTCATTCCATTGTTCAGACCTAGTTATGGGGTCTAACCTAACTGCTTGGGAGGCTGGGAAGTTTAACTTTCTTTATGCTCAGGAGAAGGACATGGGATTAATAGCCATATGGGCAATCTTTGCTATAGTAAATTTAAATTATAAATTGATAGAAATATACTAGTTACCATGAAAAGTGTGCTTAACTGAGTGAAACATTGGAAAACGTTGGGATAGAGCAGTTTTCTAAAATCTACCTCTAAGATTATTTCTAGTTCAAACAATACAATTGTGGTGTTCTGTATGCCTTTAATTGGTGGAAGTGAGTAGGATAAATTTGGGTTATTGAGTTATAAAATATTGTTTTAGAATTGCTTGACCTAATGAGCATGGAGAAAATGTTTCTTAGATTTCAATTTTTAATATTAATATTTAGTTGGCTTATTTAATGCTGTCTTCATGCCATGAAATAGAAAAGGCATACTATTTTATCAAATACAGTATAACTCAATGATATTTTCAAAGCAAGTAAACTCATCACTTAAAAAGAGTATCAGTTTATTTTGTATGTGGATGCTACATTTTATTTTTATTTTTATTTTTTGAGATGGAGTTTCGCTCTTTTACCCAGGCTGGAGTACAATGGTGCAATCTCAATTCACTGCAACCTCCGCCTCCTGGGTTCAAGCAGTTCTCCTGCCTCAGCTTCCTGAGTAGCTGGGATTACAGGCATGTGCCACCATGCCCGCCTAATTTTGTGTATTTAGTAAAGATGGAGTTTCACCATGTTGGTGGTCTTGAACTCCTGACCTGAGGTGATCCACCCACCTTGGCTTCCCAAAGTGCTAAGATTACAGACATGAGCAACTGCACCCAGTGTAGCTACTATATTTTAGAGAAGGCGGGAAAGTTACATTTGAAATATGTAGCATAGAGCCTAGTGATGACTAAGACCATATAACATCTGTTCATTATCTTGGCTAACTTTAATTCTGCTGCTGACTTTTCTAATTACTCCTGTTGTTCTTTTTTTGGTCTTTTATTCCAAAGAAATTAATAAAATTGAATCTTAACCCTTATCTTACCTGTCTAAGAATCTCTCTTTATAAGGCATAGTAGTTATTAATGAAATATAAAAATGTGTTATTCATGCAACTGTAAGATAGTGTCACCCCTTTTAAAGTAAATACTTCTCAATTTATTTGTACAGTACTTTATTCTGTTGTCTTTCTTAGTTCTTTATTCATTAAAGTTCTTTATTCAGGTTTTCATTTGAAACTTTACATGAAACTGTCCATGTCAAATGTTAAAACATATACACCAAAAGAAAAATGTCAATAAAAATAAATTAAAAGATAAAAACCACTTTGAAAGATGGTATCTCATAGTTCCAATTGATTAAAAGGATGATTAGTCAGTTCTTTTACTTACTCGTCCACCCATGCCAATCTGTGATCTCCTTTCTGGCATGAAAATATTGCCTTTTTTCTGACATTTGTATTTTAACATAGTGTTTGTGAGATTCATCCATGTTGTTGCATATGTCAGTAGCTTATTTTTTTTTTTTTTATTACTGAATAGTATTGCATTGTCTGGAGGTACCACAGTTGTTTATCCATTTAGCAGTTGATGGATATGTGGGCTGTTTACAGTTCAAGGCTATTATAAATAAAGCTGTTAGAAACATTCACTTACAGATCTTTGTGTGAACATAAATTTTTATTTCTTTTGGGTAAGTGCCTAGGAGTAGAATTGCTGGGTTGAATAGTAAGTGTTTAACTTTATAAGAAACTGCCAGAACATTCTCCAATTTTGTTGTGTCATTTTGCATTCCTGTCAGAAAAGTATGAGGTTTCTAGTTGCTCTGAATTTTCATCAGAACTTGAAATTATGCATCTTTAAGCTTTTAGTTATTTTATTGAAAGTGCAGTGATGCCTCATTTAAAAAAAACTTTTTCTATTGTGAAATTAAGACCTAAAAGAGTTGCAAAGATGGTGTAGAGAGTATCCTTCACCTTGTTTCCTGTGACGTTATTGTCTTAGATAATCATGGCACAATGATCAAAACTAGAAATTAACCTAGATACAGTGCTGATAATTAAATTACATACCTTGTTCGAATTTTACCTGTTTTTTTTTTTTTTTTTTCCTAATGTCCTTATTCTATTTTAGGCTGTAGTCCAGTATCCTATAATGCATTTAGTTCATGTCTCTTTAGTCTCTTCCAATCCGTGAGATTCCTCTTTCTCAATCTCTCTGTCTCTTTCTCTCTCTGTTCCATTGCTGTATATGTCTATCCTTTTGCCCATATCAGAGTCTCTTGATTACTATAGCTTTGTAGTAAGTTTTGAAATTGAAAAGTGTGAGTCCTCCAGCTTTGTTCTTTTTTTCAAGAATTTTTTTTTGAGATGGAGTCTCCCCCTGTTGTCCAGGCTGGAGTACAGTGGCGCGATCTCGGCTCACTGCTAGCTCTACCTCCGGGGTTCACACCATTCTCCTGCCTCCGCCTCCTAAGTAGCTGGGACTACAGGAGCCCGCCACCATGCCCAGCTAATTTTTTGTATTTTTAGTAGAGACGGGGTTTCACCATGTTAGCCAGGATGGTCTCAATCTCCTGACCTCGTGATCTGCCAGCCTAGTCCTCCCAAAGTGCTGGGATTACAGGTGTGAGCCACTGTGCCCAGCCTTTTCAAGATCTTTTGACAACTCAACTTCTTTGCATATTTTACTATCACTATAGTAATATAGTAATATTATTATTTAGTAATAAGTTATAGTAAGTAAATAATAAGTTATAGTAAGTAATTATTACTATTATTATTACTTTGTCATGTCAAGCATGGTGGCATTTTCATTGGGATTCCGTTGACTGTATAGATAATATTGGGACAGCCAGCATCTTAATAGCATTGAGCCTCTTGATCCATGAGTGGGCAGTGTATATCCATTTATTGCTTCTAGTTAATTTCTCTCAGCAATATTTTGTAGTTTTTGGTGGCAGATCTTGGGTGTATGTTGTTGTTTCCCTAAATATTTCATGTGGTTTGAAGCTATTTTAAAATGTTACATTAAAAGATTTTTAATTCGTTTGTTCGTTGATGGTCTATAGAAATACAGGTAAATTTTGTATATTTACAAATACACAGACTGTAGTCTGTGCTTGCTGTTGTCTGTAGTCTGTGTGGTTGCTAAACTCACTTGTTAGTTTTAGTAGTTTTTTGTAGATTCTTTGATTTTTAATGTAGGCAATCATAGCATCTGTCAGTAGAGTTAGTTTTACTTATTTCTTTCCCATGTGATGCCTTTTATTTATTTTAATTGCCTTTTGCACTGTTTAAGAACTCCAGTATAGTGTTTAGAAATCATGAGCGCAGACATCCTTGTCTTGTCTCTGATTTCAGATGAAAAGCTGTCTTTCACCATTAAGTTAGCTGTCGGCTTTTGGTCAATTTTTCTTTTATCCCATTGAGGATTTTCTATTCCTTGTTTGCTTAGAGGTTTCATTGTGAGTGTATGTTGAATTTTGTCAGGTGCTTTTCTGCATCTATTGATATCATAATGTGGTTTCTTTACCCTTCTGATGTATGGTAAATTACATTGATTGATTTTTGAATGTTCAACGGATCTTGCATTCCTGGGAAAAACCAAGCTGTATTATTGTCTTTTGTACATCTTACAGAATTTGATTTGCTAGTATTTTGTCAGAGATGTTTGCATCTAGGCTCATAAGATATTCTGGTTTTTATTGCTTTATAATGTTGTCTGGTTTTGGTATCAGGGTAATTCTGGCCTGATAACATGAATTGGGAAAAGTTTTTTCTTTTGCTTTTTTGTTTGTTTGTTTGTTTGTTTTTTGAGACAGAGTCTTGCTCTGTCGCAGAAGCTGGAGTACAGTGATATAATCACGGCTCACTGTAGCCTCAACCTCCTGGGCTAAAGCAATTCTGCCACCTTAACTTCCTGAGTAGCTGGGACTACAGGCATGTGCCACCATACCTGGCTAATTTTTTTTATTTTTTGTAGAAGCAGGGTCTCACTATGTTTATGTTGCCTAGGCTGGTCTCGAACTCCTGAGCTCAAGTGATCCTCCCACCTTGGCCTCCCAAAGTGCTGGGAATACATAGGTGTAAGCCACTTTGCCTAGCTGGGAAATATTTTTTCTGTGTTTAGAATTCACCAGTGAAGGCTGGGTGTGTTGGCTCACACCTGTAATCCCAGCACTTTGGGAGGCTGAGGGCGGGTAGATCACAGGGTCAAGAGATCAAGACCATCCTGGCCAACACGGTGAAACCCTATCTCTACTAAAAATACAAAAATTAGCTGTGTGTGGTGGTGTGGTCCTATAGTCCCAGCTACTCGGTAGGCTGAGGCAGGAGAATCATTTGAACCCAGGAGGTGGAGATTGCAGTGAGCCAAGATTGCGCCACTGCGTGACAGAGCGGGACTCCATCTCAAAAAAAAAAAAAAAAATTCACCAGTGAAACCATCTGGGTGGGGAATTTTCTTTTTGGGAAAGTTTTAAACTGTGAATTCACTTTATTTAATAGATAAAGAGATATTCAGTTTATTTCTTATGTGAGCTTTGGTCATTTGAATCATTCAAGGAAATTATTCATTTTTTTAATTTATTGTCATAATGTTGTTCATAATATTTCTTTTTTATTCTGGTGTTTGTAGGATCTCTGGTGATGGCTCCTCATTCATTCCTGATATTTGTAATTTGTATATTCTCAATCTGGCTGCCTGAATGTTTATCAGCTTTATGGATCTTTTCGTAGAATCAGCTATAATTTTTCATTGATTTTTTTCTCCGCTTTTTTTCTTGTTTCAGTGATTTTGCTCTTATCTTTACTATTTGCTTCCTTTAGTTTGCTTTGTGCTGACTTTTCTCCCTTTTCTAATTTCTTTTTTTTTTTTTTTTTTTTTTTTTTTTTGAGACAGAGTCTCACTGTGTCGCCCAAGCTGGAGCGCAGTGGAGCAATTTCGACTCACTGCAACTTCCGCCTCCCAGATTCAAGTGATTCTCCTGCCTCAGCCTCCCAAGTAGCTGGGACTGCAGGTGCATGCACGCACCTGGCTAATTTTTGTATTGTTAGTAGAGACGGGGTTTCACCATGCTGGCCAGGCTGGTCTCGAACTCCTGACCTTGTGATCTGCCTGCCTCTGCTTCCCAAAGTGCTGGGATTACAGGCGTGAGCCACCATGCCCAGCCCCCTTTTCTAATTTTTTAATGTTGATGCTTAGATTATGATTTGAGACCTTACTTATTTTCTGTGCATTGAAGTATGCTACACATTTCCCTCTGAGTACTGTTTTAGCTGTATGTCACAAATTTTGATGTGTTATGTTTTAATTTTCATTCAGTTTTCTGATTTCCTTTGTGACTTTTCTTTGACCCCCATTAGTTATTTGAAAGTGGACTTAAAAAGTTTCCAAGTATCAGGGGATTTTCCAGAGAGCTTGCTTTTATTCAGTTCTAGTTTGTATTCCGTTTCAGTAAGAGAATATACGTTTCTGTTTTTTTGTATGTTTGTTTGTTTGTTTGTTTGGAGACAAGGTCTCGCTCTGTCGCCCAGGCTATAATGCAGTGGCACGATCATGCCTCACTGCAGTCTAAACCTCCCTGGCTCAAGTGATCTTCCCACTTCAGCCCCCCCAGTAGCAAGGATTCCAGGCACATGCCACCATGCCCAGCTAATTACAAAAGTTTCTTTAGAGACAGGGTCTTACTGTGTGGCCCAGCTAGTATCAAACTCCTGGCCTCAAATGATCCTCCCACCTCAGCCTCCTGAAGTGTTGAGATTACAGGCATGAGCCTCTGCACCCAGCTGGAGAGAATATACTTTTAATGACTAAAGTGTTTTTAAGTTTGTGAGATTTATTTTATGAGCCAATCAGTTAGAATTTTACTCTGTAGGTAAGTGTATGTATTTTAAATTACGTTAATTTTGAAATATGTATTGTTAGTAGTGCTAGTGTTGGAAATTTTGCTTAGCTCTCTGAATTAAGTCATTATAAAAGAGTTTCTGTGTCAGCCATGAATTGCTGAATAATCCTGGGTTTATAGTAACATTTAACATATCTCAGCTCTTCACAAAATATATTTTGGTATGTATTTTCCACCAAAGTATAAAGAGTAGCAGCTAACTTGTGAAGTTAATTAAAATTAATTTTTTTATAATGAGCTAATTCACTCAGTGAGGAGCACATAAGTGCTCCTAATTTTATATTGAATGTTATGATGATTTACATTTAAAATGAAGTCCCGTCTTTGCAGTTGACAAATTACGCTCTTGACCAAAGTGCCTTTTTTAATTTTCATTTTTTAGCTGATTTCAAATCATTTGTATTACCATCTCACAGAAAGACAGAAAAGGAGTGGCCAGTTGCCAAATCATTTTTCCCAATAAAAAGCAATATGGATTTGGTTTGCTTGCTAACTCTAATAGTCTTAAATCTTAATAATTATGTACTTTGATGAAATTAATTTTCTCTTAATATAAATATGTTGAATATTATTCCACTGGAGAAGTCCACATATAATCACAACAGTAAATTATAATGTGTTATTGAAGTTTTCTTACATATAGGATATCTCCTAATGTATGGTTTGTGTAGGTGACTATCAAACTAAGATTGCATTCCCTAAGCACTCACTAGTTTGGCAACACAGCTGTAGATCATTTCAAGAATGTCTATCTGCCTTGCTAGTCCTTGGCACTTGGGAATTTTCTTGCGGTCACCTTTTTCTGTGGTTTCACCCACTCCTTTCTCTTTGCATTTTTTCTATTTATTTCTTCTTTCTACCTCTGAATATGCTTAGGTCACTTGTATTAAAACACAAACTAATGCTTCCTTTACCATGTAAAACACATTCAAAAAGTAGTCCATGCTTGTTGCTGTCACTTCTTAACCACCGTCTTATTGGCTATTTTTCTATAATATAACATCTAGCTTGTACCCCCTGCCCACCACTCCCCCATGTCACATTGTCAACAAAAAGCCTAATGTCCTAATTTCAATTTAATGGATTTTACTCAGCTTTTATCTTCTTTGCACTGGCCTGACAGTTCCTTTTTTTCCCCAAGTCTTTTGTATCCTCTGAGATGCTGTCGAAACTTCAGCTGGTATTTATTGGATGTGCGTTATGAGCTAGAGTTAGACTCTGCTAGGTTTGTGAGCATTATCTTTCTTCTAAGGACTGTCATCTGACCTTGTGTGTTTCTCATACCTTCATCCATTCTCTTCCATGTCATCTCTTTTACTCCTGTGTTACTCTTTACGTCTTCCCTACAGATTGATCTTTAAATCTTTTTCTTTGTCCTCAACCATTTTTATTTTTATTTTTTTGAGACAGAGTCTCACTGTGTCATCCAGCCTGGAGTGCAGTGGTGTAATTTTGACTCATTGCAACCTGCACCTCCCGGGCTTAAGTGATCCTCCCACCTCAGTCCCCCAAGTAGCTGGGACTACAGTTGCATGCCATCATGCCCAGCTAATTTTTGTATTTTCAGTAGAAATGGAATTTCACCATGTTGCCCAGGCTGGTCTTGAACTCCTGAGCTCAAGTGATCCACCCTCCTTGGCCTCCCAAAGTGCTGGGATTATAGGCATGAGCCACCACACCCGGCCAGACTAATATATTAATCTCACTTCTGTAACAACCAAAACTGCCTCCATTACCTTCTACAGAACAAAATTGAGAGCCATTGGCATGTGTTTTAGGATATTCCAGAATACGTATCCATTCTGCGGTTTCCAGTCTTGCTTGCCATTGCTCTATTATATGTGCTTTATGCTCTAGTCTAGCTGGACTGCTTTAATGTTGCCAGAACACTCTTCATGTTTTACCTGCTTGGAGTGCTTTCTCACATTGTTGTACTTCTCTATTATGCTTCCCTACTTATCTTCATCTGTGAAGCTCCTATACATTTTCCAAGTCCAAGCTGCCCTAAATATTGTAACAAGGTGAACCTTCCTGATTCTGAACTCCCATTCTCTTTTGTAACATTTACGTATTGCTTGCCATGTTCTGTCTGGAATTCTAATTGTGATTCATGTTCAAAATACGTTCTTGAACATAACGGGCTTCCTGATAAATACTTCTTATATCCAGGTTTAAGTTCACTTTCAGTGCTGCCATACTGTTCCAGTGTTTTGGTTTGTTTGTTTTATGGAAAACAGCTACTTTTTATTTTATTAAAGCTTTGAGTTCTGTAATCATTCAGTTCTGTTTTTGAGATTGGTTGTTTGACCCAATTCTAGGTGCTCAGATTTTTGCTGTGTGTATTAGATATCTGCTCTACGTAATGAATTAACCCAAAACTTGGTGTTTTAGCACAATAAACTTTATTATCTTGCGGTTGTGAGGGTTAGAAATTTGTGAGTGGTTTAGCTGGGTGGTTCTGTCTCAGGCTTCCTCATAATGTTGGAGTCCAAGGTATTGACCAGGGCAGTAGACATCTGAGGCTTGATGGGGACTGTAAGATTCATTTTCAATATGGCTCCCTCACATGGCTCAGGAGGCCTTAGTTCCTTGTCATATGGGCCTTTCCATAGGGCTCCCTTAGTGTACTTGTGATATGACAATTGGCTTTCTTCAGAGTGAATGATCCATAGATAAGCAAGGTGGAGATAATTTCTTTTATGAGGTAGCCTCAGAAGTCATATACTGTTGTTTCTGCGACATGCTAGTCATAAGAAGTGAGTTATTAACTCTGGACACCACTGAAGGGGAATGGAATTTAGCTTTACTGTTTGAGGGAGGATTGCCAAGTAATTTGTGAATATATTTTAAAACGCCACTCCACATGATTATATGTTATTAGGAGACCGATGACAGGTAAATTTCACTGAGTTTTTAAAATTGTTGCTGTATTTTTTCTATGTTAAAGAAATTCTAAGTTCTGAAGTAACATAGATACTGGTAATATGGTTTTTATGTTTTGTTAAAGATTTATGTATCCTTAATTTATCTACCAATTGAGATTATTTTAAAGGGTTATTTTTTGAAAATCTTAAAAGCTTTTATAATTTTGTTTCTCTTTTCAGGGCACCAACATATCATTGAATTATTCCCAACTTTGTCCTATTGTTTTTCTTTCTGACTCCCTATTTTAAGAAAATATGTTTTGCATGCTAATTATAGAAATGTGTTTATTTAAATAAATGGCTTATTTTTTCCTCTCAGCCGATTTGAATAGGATGCACAGACAAAATATAGATGCCTACCATAACCCAGATGCAAGAACATATGAAGATAAAAGGGCTGTTGTATCTCTAGACCCAAATTTAGCCACTTCAAATGCTGAGAACCTAGAAGATGCTGCAAATAAAAGCTCAGGTTTTTAATCACTTTTTTTTTTTTTTTTTTTTTTTTTAACAATTCTGAAATTGTTCAGTAACATTTATGTTCTTTGACTAAGTTCTTCTTACTGGGATCTTGAGAACTTGACTGCTCTGATACAGGAAGTGTAACACACGATTCATAAAATACCTTTTCTTCATAGTTACTTTGAAAAAAGGGTGAATGGGGAAAGGTTACTTCTTACTACTGTGTTTCTTCTCAGCTTTGTAACTTGCTATGTATCCTTTAGCTGCTGCTAACATTTTTATTTTGCTAGTGGGGGACATTTCTTAAAATCAGACACTCTTTTTACACACATACACTATTTGCATCTTATATCCATAGCTGTTTGAATTAGTGAAAAACTGTCATTGTGATATGATAAATTGTACAGGGAAATTCATTTTTTGCTTGTTTTAGTAATTATTTACCCTCCCTTGTAAAACAACAGTATACAAAGAAATGAAGCAATGTGTGTGTTTTTTTTTTTTTTTTTTTTTTTTTTTGAGACAGGGTCTCACTTTGTTACCCAGGCTGGAGTGCAGTGGCATAATCTCAGCTCACTGCAGCCTCCATCTCTGGGTTCAAGCAGTTCTCTACCTCAGCCTCCCACGTAGCTGGGATTACAGGTGCCTGCCACCACCCCTGGCTAATTTTTGTATTTTTAGTAGAGGTGAGGTTTCACCATCTTGACCAGGCTAGTCTTGAACTCCTGACCTTGTGATCCATCCGCCTCCACCTCCCAAAGTGTTGGGGTTACAGGCAGGAGCCACCGCCTGGTTACATGCCTCTTAACTACTTATCTTTGATTTACTATTAATACCCTTTAATCAAAAATTCTGTAAGATGAAAATTATTCAGTATCTTTTTTATGACATACCAGGAAAAATTGTCAAGTATATGTTAAATTGTGTTATATATTTAAAAATAAAGTTTAATATACCACCTCACACTATATTTTGATGCCTATAAAACTGGCCATTTATTCATTACAAAATTTGACTTTGTGCTTTCACAGAACTTTTGATTTTAGACTAGAAAAGAACTTTTCATTAGGAAGTTCTAAAATATTTGTGACTGATCATTCAGTCTTTTTTGTTGTTGACCCTTATTTTTGGCTAAACAGATAAGCAAAATGGGGAGCTGTGATTAGAGTCATACCCCTGCATCTTTCAAGGCTTTGATGGTGGCACACGTATCTGTAGCCTTTTTGAACACTTTAATAAGAGATGGATTATTTACTGTTTTCATGGGAAACTTGTACAGTGTTTTCTTATTATGAGAAAATGCTTTATTTGTTCTACAATAGATTTTATTGGATCCAGTTTTGATTTTTAGAGCACTAAAATTGGAACCTTTGATTTTGACAATATTATTGATTTGGCTCTTTTAATTTGTAATAGTGTGTGGTAAGAACATCAAAACACCTTTTCATATTATTGCTGCTAAGAGAGAATTTTGACTTATTTCTGATATTTTTCTCATTTGCTGCTGCTTCTAGTAGTCTGTATTGAGATCTCAGTGCCATAAAGAGTCTTTTTCTACCCTTTTTTTCCATACGTGGTATTGTTTGTAGTTCTGGCTCAGCCTAGAACTTTCTCTATCTTAGTAATAACACTTTTTAGCCATCTAGCTTTGCACACCAAGCAAAAACACCAGAAAATCAATAGTTTCCATGACCCCTTCCCAAAAGCATAAGCCTGATGATTAAACATGCACAGCAAAATTTGTTGCCTATAACCTTTCTGTACCACTGCCAGGTTTTTATGCTGGTATTGTTACTAGGATGTTCTGTTTAAGAATTGAATTTAAAAAACCATAAAATGTTTAAAACTTCCCTTTTTTGTGAATTGAAATTCCCTAAGTTAGACTTTCCTTCCCTAAGAATTAATTAATTGGCTGGGCGCAGTGGCTCATGCCTGTAATCCCATCACTTTGGGAGGCCCCGAGGCGGGTGGATCATGAGGTCAAGAGATTGAGACCATCCTGGCCTATGTGGTGAAACCCCGTCTCTACTAAAAATACAAAAATTAGCTGGGCATGATGGCACGCGCCTGTAATCCCAGCTACTTCGTAGGCTGAGGCAGGAGAATTGCTTGAACCTGGGAATAGGAGGTTGCAGTGAGCTGAGATCATGCCACCGTACTCCAGCCTGGTGACAGAGCGAGACTCTATCTCAAAGAACAAAAGAAAGAATTAATTAATCTAAAATAAACTTTCTCAATGCAAGAAATGATTCAAATCTACCTAATTTTGTGCTATGCCATATATATGTATATGAGTGCGTGTGTGTGTATGTATGTACACACAGACATATCTTTGCATATATGTAGCATTTGATATTTTAAAAGCCTGAAGGAACTTGAATATAGCTGAAAATTGAATGTTACAACATGTGTTTAAGTTTCCTTATCATCTAATATTTTATCTTCATTAGGTTTGTTTCTGATGCCCTTTATAATGTTCATTATTTTTTCTTTTACTTTATGGTTTTTAGATGAGCTGTGGCTTATGAAGTCTAATACGAATATGGCTTAAATTTTTTTTTTTGGCTTATTATCATGCCAAGATACATTTCTGCTTTCTTTGTATATAGCAAGTGTTTCGCTGTGGTTTTCCTTTTATAGTTTATTCATTTCTAAAAGGACTTCTCTTGTCTGTCTCTAATAATATTTCTTCTCTAATGCCCCAAAGGTTTAGAACAGGAGTGAGCATCATGGTGAAACATGCTACTCAAGTTTGTTTCCACCACAGCATAACATTTAAAATAGCCTTCAAGGTGTTTTCAGTAGGAAAATTTTCTAGTGGAAAAAAGTATTCATAATGTTTAAGTATTGGTTTGGCTTTCTGCCAGTCTGTTCAAATAAGCATTAAAAAATTTAAATACAAAAGCAAAATAGACCTGAGTGGTAGCTGAACTGCAAAGCAGTTTGCCTATACAAAACTACAATGCGAGAAATACATGCTTTAGGCTGGGCGCAGTGGCTCACGCCTGTAATCCCAGCACTGTTGAAGGCCAAGGTGGGCGGGTCATCTGAGGTCAGGAGTTAAGAGACCAGCCTGGCCAACATGACGAAATCCTGTCTCTACTAAAAATACAAAAAAAAAAATTAGCCAGGCATGGTGGCACACGCCTGTAGTCCCAGCTACTCGGGAGGCTGAAGCAGGAGAATCACTTGAGCCCGGGAGGCAGAGGTTGCAGTGAGCGGAGATCATGCCACTGCACTCCTGCCTGGGTGACAGAGCAAGACTCTGTCTGAAAAATAAAGAAAAAAGAAATACATGCTTTAGTTTAATGGTATAAAGAATGAGTCAGAAACTCAATATAAAAAGTTATATGAGGCTTAAATTTAAATGTCATTTTTTTTCCTGTCTGCATTCAAAGAGACTCTAAGGGTATAATTGTTTTTCGAATTGCTTTTATGAAATAATTTTTTTTCATTCCAAGAATATATGATACTATTTATAGGTAATATATAATAAAAAATTTTTGTTCATGTTTATATCTCATTAATTTGATAGTTTTAAAAATAAAAACTATTACAACAAGACACATTCTAATTTGTTAAATATGTTTTTTAAAGCTGACTTTCTGTTCTGTCATTTAAACTGTTGGGAAGAATTTTGAAATTACTGATTTTTAAAAACAATTTTATATGTTATTAAGCAATATTCTTAAGTAAAGGATATTCACATACTGAAGAATATAAATATGTACTTTTTTTCTCTCCATAAATTCTATTTTAAAGCCTTTGTTGCAATGAGGGTTGTTTAAGCTGTTAGCTTTTATGTTTACTTTGTATCTTTCAGGTATTATTTGATTTTGTTAACTGTTAATTTTATTTTGGTTTTACCATTTTTCTTTCTCTTACTACTGTTCACCTGATCTTCAGATTCTAATCTCAACCTTCCTCTTCTGATTTTAATCTCTGGACTTTTTTTTAAAAAAAATGAATTTATTAGCAAACTGTTCATTCTTTAACTGTTACATTTTCTAAGCATTGGCTAATAGTATGTTTTTGCAAAATGTTTCTTTCAAGGTCATATGCAAACACAGAGCTCTCCTTTTGCTCGGGGAAATGTATTTGGTGAGCCTCCAACTGAACTTCAGATTAGACAGCAAGAATTATACAAGAATTTTCTTCGTTTTCAGGTGAAATGCTATTTGATCAAAGTTTCATGAGATTTTAATAAACAAAACTTGCAAAGATTTTCTCCAGGATAAATACTAAATTCTAAAATGCCATACTTTTATCTAAAATATCTAATTTATGTCAGATCAGATACCAGTAGTACAAAAGTTATTATTTCATTTCCTTGTTTCAAGGAAATAAGCAGATGTATTAAGTATAGTAGTTGACTTAATCTTTATTTTATTAAATCATTAATTTGTTTTATTTTTTTGAGATGGAGTCTTGTTCTGTCTATCCAGGCTAGGGTGTAGTGGTGAGATCTTGGCTCACTGCAACCTCCGCCTCCTGGCTTTAAGTGATTCTCCTGCCTCAGCCTCCCAAGTAGATGGGACTACAGGTGCCTGCCACCACACCTGGCTAATTTTTTGTATTTTTAGTAGAGACAGGGTTTCACCATGTTAGCCAGGATGGTCTTGATCTCCTGATCTGCCCGCCTTGGCCTCTCAAAGTGCTGGGATTATAGGCATAAGCCACCGCACCCAACCAATTTTCGTATTTTTAATAGAGACAGGATTTCACCATCTTGGCCAGACTGGTCTTGAACTACTGACCTCAAATGATCTGCCCACTTTGGTACCCCAAAGTGCTGGGATTACAGGTATGAGCCACCACGTCCAGCCTAAATCATTAATTTTAAATCTAAGAAGGCTGAGATTTCAAAAACTGACTTACTAAAATATTCATCTATTAGGCAGAGAATGCATCTTTCTAGATATTTGTAAGTTATTAGAAAATCAATATATTTTTTCCAAATGATTTGATATTCTTGACTTATTACAGATTGTAAATAAATAAAAATTAGATTTAAGATAATCACAGTTTACAGTTATTTGCCCCATTTATGTATATAAGTAAGTAGCATTTAACATAGTAGAAATGCCCAGACTATTCCCAAAGGAAGACACTTGAACATCCGTTGTTTATGAAGCAAACAGACTTATTCCTATACTGGGTGTACCCTGGGCTGAGTCCTAGGGGTGGAGCCTGAGATGAATGTGAGATATTTGCCCATGAGGGACTCACAGTTTCTTATTTCCTTAAGTCCCTCCCCTTCACACTCACACTTAGATACCAGTGTCAGATTAATCTTATGGCCTGGGTAATCCTCCTTTGATACGACTTTTCACCTGCTATTCTTTACTCAAAATCTGGTGGTAGCTTTCCTTTGCCTACAGAAATTATCTCAACTCTTGAACCTAACATTTAAGGTTATGTAATCTAACCCCAAACTCTTAAACAGATGCCCTCAAACATATCTTCTTTTTAATCCTAATTATTATTGACTCTTAAATAAGGCAGTTACTTAATGGATATAGCCTTTAAGGATGACTGATATTAGGCTGAGTGTGGTGGCTCACACCTGTAATGCCAGCAGTTTGGGAGGCCAAGGTGGGCAGATCTCTTGAGCACAGGAATTTGAGACTAGCCTGGGCAACATGATGAAACCCCATTTCTACAAAAAATTAGCCAGGCATGGTAGTGTGTGCCTGTCACCCCAGCTACTCGGGAGGCTGAGGTGGGAGAATTGCTTGAGCCCAGGAGGCAGAGGTTGCAGTGAGCCAAGATATGCCACTTTACTCCTGCCTGGGCGACAGAGTGAAAAAAGGATGATTGATGTGATATCACTGTTTAAGGTACAATAACAGGATTAAAAAGACTGGAAGCAGGGACATTTTACTAGCGTGGGTGACAGTGGAAATTGATGGAAAGTCCTTTTTAAGGTTCAACAGAAACAATATAGATGTTGAATATGAGAGACTGGTATCAGAGGTCCCAATATTTTGCACTCAAGTCAGGTAGCAGCAAGTTGAGAGTTTGGAGTCCCTGTTGAAGGTAAAGGACTGTGTGGTATATTGACCATGACAGCAGGTCAAAATTTACCTCCTCTAATGCTTAGCAGTTCTTACCATGGTCTAAGGTAGAATTCAGCCAAAAAAATCTTACAATTGTATAGCCTTTTATTGTTCGTAAGATCCTTTTACATATAGTATCTCATCAAACCTCAGATTTCTCTGAGGGGTGTTTTATTATCTCTGTTTAATAACATACAACTAATACACAGACTAACAGGCTTGCCCAGGGTGTCAGAGCTAGCAAATTGTGATGCCATTGCTTGAATCCAAGTCTCCAGACTTTAAGTGTAATATCTGTGGATATCACACTTCTATTTATAGGATTCACTAGGAAGTCTTTACCTTTAGAAAAGCTATGGTAATGGGGGAAGCTTTAACTATTTTAGTTTCAACCTTCAGTTCTTCCACCCTGTCAACCTTCAATTTATCTGTGAATAGATTGCTTTCAGATGATGGTTTTTAAATTTTTCTTTCAGCAGCCACTTAAAAATCTCTTCTCCCACCTCAGACAAAACCTAACATGTAATTCTAAGAAAATGTAAAATAGATCAATGATATTTATTATTACTATCAAAAATATAATGTCAGATAAAAAGTATACAAAACTTTTGTTAAAACAAATATTATGAAATGTTCAAATCTGTGCACAAAGATGTTATGTAAGAAAAGCTTTAGCCTGAGGTTTGTACAGGTAAGTTCTACAGTTAGCTCAAGTTAATGCATCAGAAGTCTTCATGCTGTTAACATTTGGTGAATATTAATAACACCTGTGAATGTTTGACATTTTTGATCACAGCTTTAAAAATAATTAACAAATAAAATATTTTTAAGAACTCTGAAGCAATTTTGTGTTATGTAATTGGAAAACCATGACAAGAAGATACCTTTCCCTGCTTTCCAGACCAGAAAGCTGTTGAACAACTGTCTAGCATTCCTGTTGGCACTGAACTTTGGCTCCATTAGGTGTATGATCCATTAATAGCTTAAAAATTAGAATTCTTTGATTTTGATGGAGAAGTGACCCCTGTGACAATGTGATTTTTTTTTTTCCCGTGGGGTAGGAAGAAGGGGGAACTGAGTATTGAATATGAAATTTTGATGAATTATAAATGATGTTTTCTTTAGGCGTGTTGGACTTGAAGAAGTGATTGGATGCAAATTGCTAACTAAAAGTACTAAATATTAGGCTTGTGCATATTTAATCATGTTGTGAGAAAGAAGTGTTGGAAAAAGCCCTAGTATATAAAATCATAGGATGTGTTAGAAGATTAAAGTTCTTTTTTTTTTGGCAGAGTCTCACTCTGTCGCCCATGCTGGAGTACAGTGGCGCAATCTCAGCTCACTGCAACCTCCATCTCCTGGTTTCAAGTGATTCTCCCATCTCAGCCTCCTGAGTAGCTGGGATTACAGGGACGTATCACCACGCCTGGCTAATTTTTGTATTTTTAGTAGAGATAGGGTTACACCATATTGGCCAGGCTGGTTTCGAACTCCTGACCTCAGGTGAGCCACTGTGCCCAGCCAGATTAAAGTTCTTGTAGCTCACTTAGCAGCACTAGATAGAGCAACCTTGAAGCTAGAGGAAGTACAGACAAGAAAAACAAAAATATGCTGAGTTGTATGATCCATACCTAAGGGTAACTAAAATCTGTTGATAACCTTAAACCAGAGACATGAATACCTGGTTCCAGTGCTGCCATTCTTCCCTGCCTCATTCACTGGGGGTGTGGACTGTCTCTCTCTTAGAGCCTTCTTTCCTTCAAATCTTAGGCTCTAGATTTCCTTCAAATCTTAGGCTCTAGAGTACTCAACACTGCAGACTCCAGGTAGCATTCAAGATGAAACTTAATTATGAGTCCTTGTGACCTAAATCCTCCTCCACCTAATAGTTTTAGTTCTTTCTCCATTAACCTCTATAGTTAGGAAAGAACAAAGGGCATTTGGGAGAAGCGGCTCTTGCATTAAAAAATGATTGAATACTAAAATACTAATTTCACTGTTATTTTAGAATAATAATCAATTCCAAGAATTTTGACATATAATAGCAGCAATCACTATAAAATAATATAATCATGAATTAGTTGCTTAGAACCTTCTATATAGGAGAAACTTTTATGTTCCTTACATTGTTTCACTTTAATTCTTTTAGCACTCCTTTGAGATGTAGGCATTAATAACTGTTTACCAGAAAAAAGAGAAAACTGAGGACAAGCAAGTTTCTTAAGGTCACACAGTCTGTTTGGTGGAACTGGAATTTAACTCAAAGCTTTTAACAGTACAGTAAATCATGTAGCCTCCCTGAAAATACAGGATACTAAAAAATTTAGGAACATGCAAAAAGAGGGTACAAATGTTGAGTTTGTATGCTATCAGAAAAAAAAATAAGTGATATTCTAACTTTTTAATAGTTTTACAAGAGAAATAACTAGGTTTAATTTTTTAGATTGAGGAAAAGAAACAAAGAGAGGAAGCAGAGCGAGAGAGACTGAGAATTGCCGAAGAAAAAGAAGAAAGACGGCTTGCAGAACAGAGGGCACGAATTCAGCAGGAGTATGAAGAGGAACAGGAAAAGAAAAGGGAGAAAGAGGAGGAGGTACATCTCTTTTCCCTATTGTATTTTACTACTTAGTCTGAAGGTGAAATCTTTATTTTGACTTGAAAAGGTATTTGTTACTTATAAAGGAGAACAGTGTTGGAGTACATTTAGAAAATATGAGATCACTATCCATTCATTGGATATTATTTTATTAAGGTGAAAGGGTAATTTAAGAAAGGAGATAAGTGATGACTTTAAAAAAATAGATGTAGGCTGACTGAAGACTTTATAAAAGATGCCTAATATTTTATTTTTAAGCAGACAGCTTGTGTTAAAGAACACCGTATCATGTCATCTATATCTTTATCTCATTTTATCAGAAAAATAAGGCAGCACATTTTTGAATGTACTGTAGAAGGAATATACGGAATGCATATTTTTCTATTTTAAAGCAAAGGCTAAAAAATGAAGAGCATATTCGGTTAGCTGAAGAAAGACAAAAAGAAGCAGAAAGAAAGAAGAAAGAAGAAGAAGAAAAATATAACCTGCAACTTCAGCACTACTATGAAAGAGATAATTTGACTGGGGAAGAAACAAAGGTAAGTTTCAGACAAAAATGTCAATCAAACCCACAGTTTAACCCACTTTCACTGTGAGAGTTGTGTAGTCGTTAGAAAAGGGGAAAAAGAGGAGGAGGTGCCTTTGTTCCTGTTCTGTCTTAGTGTGTAATCTGGGCACAATGTACTGAACTTTCTATATGAGCTACTGTCACTGTGCTTTGTTGGTATTTTCTGTCCATTGAAAGTAATGAATTTACTTACTTCAGCCATTCTTAATCTCGTTCCCATGGTGTATGTGGTGCCACCTAAGAATATGGTATGCAGACATTACAACATGAACTGTTTGTTATAGTTCATGACAAGACTAATACAGAAGTTGAGAGTGGTTTTTATATATATATGTGTATATATATATTCTTTCAAGCAATTCTCCTGCCTCAGCCTCTCAAGTAGCTAGGACTACAGGCACACACCGTCATGCCCAGCTAATTTTTGTATTTTTAGTAGAGACGGGGTTTCACCATGTTGGTCAGATTGGTCTCAGACTCCTGACCTCAGGTGATCTGCCCACCTCTGCCTCCCAAAGTGCTGAGATTACAGGAGTGAGCCCCCACGCCCGGCCTTCTTTCTTTTTTTTTAAGAGACCAAGTCTTGCTATGTTGCCTAGGCCGATCTCAAATTTTTGGGCTCAAGTTGTCTTCCTGCCTCAGCCTCCCAAAGTGGTAGAATTGCAGGCATGAGCCACCGCACCCTGCCTCACAGATAATTTTTTATTGTAAAATTCATCATTTAAGAATGAAAGAGGCTGGGCGTGGTGGCTCACACCTGTAATCCCAACGCTCTGGGAAGTCAAGGCGGGCGGATCACTTGAGACCAGAAGATCGAGACCAGCCTGGGCAACATGGTGAAACCCCATCTCTACTAACAAATACAAAAATTAGCCGGGCGTGGTGGCGGGCACCTGTAGTCCCAGCTACTGAGGAGACTGAGGCAGGAGAATCGGTTGAACTTGGGAGGCAGAGGTTGCAGTGAGCTGTGATCGCACCACGGCACTTCAGCCTGGGTGACAAAGCGAGACTCCATCTCAAAAAAAAAAAAAAGAATTAAAGAGAATTGTTAGTTTCCCATAATTATATTTCTTGCAATTTCTTATGTTTTTTAAAAATGTTGTTTTTTTAGCAATATATACTTTTATGATGTTACAATTTAATTGTAAAGTACCATAAAGTTTTAAATCAGCTTTATCCCATTTAGTGCATTTGCCTTCCTGAAATTAATATTGCTATCGTTTTTTTATTTAGGTATGTCTGATGTATATTTTTGTCTATTCCTTCAGTTTTACCTTTGTGTCACCATATTTTTCATTTAGTTAGCTTCTATATTTAGTTTGTTGAATTTTAAAAATCCTAATCTGAGTTATAAGTTTATATTTATTTATAGTTAAATATAAAATATTTATTTATTTATTTATTTATTTAGAGACAGAGTCTCGCTCTGTCACCCAGGCTGGAGTGCAGTGGTGCAGTCTCGGCCCACTGCAACTTCCACCTCCCAGGTTCAAGTGAATCTCCTGCCTCAGCCTCCCCAGTAGCTGGAATTACAGGTTCAAACTATCACACCTGGCTAATTTTTATTAGAGACAGGGTTTCACCATGTTGACCAGGCTGGTCTTGAACTCCTCTCCTTAGGTGACTTGCCTGCTTGGCCTCCCGAAGTGTTGGGATTATAGACATGAGCCACTGCACCCGGCCTTATCTTTTAAAATAGGGATATCTAAATCCATTTATGTTTATCAAAACTAATGTCTTTGATTGCATTAATTGCATTTCTGACTTTGAGAGCTTTTTGGTCTTTTATTATATGTACTATGGCTTGTTTGCTGCATCCTCTACAGGGCTTTAGAAGGTCTATGTTGTATTTACAATGAAGTTTTTGGACTATAAGGTTTAATACACTATAAACTGAAATGTAGAACCCCATTGTGATCTTGAAAAGTCCCTCATCCATGATGCTGTTAGTGATTAGATCTAGATCTTAGAGATTGATTTGTATTGTTTTCCAGAAGAAGGATTTTGTTATTTAATTTTTTTGTATTGTCATGGTATCTACTTATTATTAAAGATGATTTAGTTTTGTTATATTTTTTCTTTTTTGTTGCTTTACTTGAGTTTGTTGATTTTTTAAAATCCTAATCTGACAATCATACTGTTTTAATAAAGATGTCTAAATCCATTTATGTTTATCATAACCAACATGTTTGATCTTACGTAATTGAATTTCTGACTTTTGTAAAAAACGTTTTATTAAATAAAAGCAATAACAATCTAAACTTCTTAGATAACTTTCTTAACTCTAAGGGGGGTGTGTGTGTGTGTGTGTGTATATGTGTGAGTGTGACGAAGCAATTATGCTCTTAAATTTTTAAAAATTTTCAGCGCTTGAGACAGCCTTCTCCTATAGTTCCTGCCCTTCAGAACAAAATTGCAAGCAAACTCCGAAGACCTCCTTCAGTTGACAGCATCATACGTTCCTTTATTCATGTATGTACTTTCATTTTTATTTGTTCATCCTAGCTCAGTTATTTTGGATTGGGGGATTGAATGAAATTTTCTTTTTCGTTATATTTGGATAGGTTAAATTTTTTCAGATCTGAAATACAGGTGGTATCTACAGTAATTTGCTTGCTGCTTCGATTGTAACTGATAGTGCTTGGTGCCCTAAAGTTTCTTTTGACAAACGATAATTTAGCCCCTCAAGCTAGCTAGTTGTAGATATGTTCATGAAGTCTGTTATACTTTAGATTGAACTACAAGGAAAACATGGAAAATGTTCTAAGATTGATCCTCAAGTTGATGCTTGAAGAATATGCAGGAATTTGCCTTGAAGAGGAGGGTGAGGGATTTTCAGTTTTTGGAAAGTCGTGGAGAGCAATGTAAGCTCATGGCACATGTGGAGAATCTTCCATGGTGTGGTCTGGCCTGATGATGCCTGTGCATTAAGGCAGCAGAGGAGGTGGAGGTCAGAACATGTGTGGCATGCTGTATGGAGTGCTAAGAACTTTGATTTTGTTCCATAGGCTCGTAGATTCCAGACAGGCTAATTACCAGAATAGGTAAAGAAATGTGTCAGAAGAACATGTTTCTGAATCCCACCCTTGGAGATTCTGATTTAGTACGTCTGTGGTAGATAATGCATGGGAATTCATTGTAATATTTAAGTAGGGGAATGACATGGCCACTTTTGTATAATGTTTTTTCAGGCAATGGTGTGGAGATAAGTTTTGGAGGTGGGGCAAGACTAAACATGGAGATAAGATACTTTTGCAGAAGTCAAGATGTGAGACTGAGGACCCAAACAAAGGCAGTGACACCAAGAACTGAGAAGGTGTGACAGCTTTATGATACATTTAAGAGACATAGTAGTACTATTTGTTGAGTGTGTGGTGGGTAGGAGTCTATGATAACTTTCAAGTTTTTGGTGAGGGTTGTATAGAGTAGGCAGTTGAAAATATGAATTGTGGCAGCAGAATGAGTTCTGGACTCGATTTGTAGTTCTGGACATCATCAACATATTGGTGCTTGTTAAATTAGTACCATTGTCTATGATGAGTGTCTACAAGAGAAGTAAAGGAGGCTGAGAATAGAATACTGGGGAATTACCAACATTTGAGAAGCAGGGAAAGGAACGGAGAGAGGGTGAGAGAGGATGGCAGTGGCGGCAGTTGCGACTGGCCAAGTAGAATGCCCACTGAATATGTCACTTGGGGGTCACTTCATGACTTTGGTGAGGGCAGTATTGTTGGAGTGATGGGTGTGAGAAAGCAAAGGCCATAGCTGTGTGTTGAGAAGTGAATGAGAATAGGCAGTAGACCCAAAAGTACTGCATTTACTGTTCTTTAAGGAAGCTCAGCTGTGAAAGGAAGGACAGAATGGACAGGAGACAGTGAGCAATGAAGGGTGAGGTAAAATTTTTTTTTAAGAAAGGGAGAGGCTTTTACACATAGGCTGAGAGGAAAGTGCTTGGAGAGAGGAAGTTGGAAAAAAATAATCGGAGGAGAATGGGAGTCAATTATCAGGTACAGAGTACAGATGAATGGATTCTCTTTGGGTAGAGGCAAGGACACTTCCATTGTGATGAGAAGGAAGAACAGATATACATGGTAGATATACTCTAGAATGGATATAAGTTTTGGAGGTAGGATAGTGTGGAGTTTGGTTTCCTTTACATATAAATCCTTCAAAAAATTACTCCCTTCAAGCTTCTATGTAGGGAAGACATACTGAGCATGTCTTTGTCATTATTGTTAAACAGGAAAGTTCCATGTCCAGGGCACAGTCACCCCCGGTACCTGCCAGGAAAAATCAGCTCCGTGCAGAAGGTAGAGTTAACTACTAAACCTGTTACCTAGAATATTTCACTTTTTAACGTTTCATTTTGAAATAATAATAAACTCATAGAAAACTGCAGAAACAGTATAGAGAGATAGGTGCTGTGTACCCTTTCTCCAACTTTCCCCTGGGGTGACATCTTAGGTAGTACAGTCTCATAGCCAGGAAGTGGACATTGGTGTGCTCCACAGACCATCAGATTTTACCATTTTTTACATGCATTTATGTATGTGTATTTCTGTGCATTTTTATCATGCACAATTTGTGCGAATACCACTGCAATCAAGATACAGAACTGTTCCATCACCATAAAGGAACTTCCTTGTGCCTCTCCTTTATAGTTGCCCTCCCACAAGAATATCACTTCTAAAATTCCTATATTATAAAAAATGTACTTATGGGTCCTAATGACATTCATAATTATGATCTGTGTATGTGTGTATATATAAAATGTTAAAATATCTTTCATAAAATTGTCTCTGAGCAGTTTCACTTTATTATTAGTCAGGTTGTGTTTTAATGTTTAGTCTTTTGTTCTTATTCCTGTCATGTTTTACTTATCAATGGGAATTTGCAGAGGAGAAAAAAAATGTAATTATGGAATTATCAGAAATGAGAAAACAACTTCGTAGTGAAGAGAGGCGTCTACAAGAGCGATTGCTACACATGGACAGTGATGATGAAATTCCTATCAGGCAAGTTTAGAATTGCACTTTTTGTTTTCTCTTGAGTTCTTTTACTTCACCTATGCAGTAATTTTGCAGTTTGGGAACAGGACTAATTCATCTTACTTAGAATCTCCTTACTTTCCTTTTCTTTGTCTTTTACAAAATCCGTTGTAGAAATTTAGTTCTCAAGGGGATTCATGTTGTAGGAATAGAAATTTCTGGGTTGGAATAATTACAGACAGTAGTTGCATTTTAGAACTGTTTTTTATATTTTCCATTAATAACGTAGCTTTCTGAAATACTTTTTTTCAACAAAATCACTTACAGGCTACCAAACATTTCTGATCATTTTTGCCAGGAGTCATAAATTTTTAAAGCAGTGTTCTTCAAACTTCAGTTTGCACTGTTTTAGTAGGTTGTAAAATCAACATAGTGGGTAACTACCACAATTTCTTTCTTTCTCTTTTTGAAAATAAACTTTCTATTTTGGGATAATTTTGACTATAAAAAAGTTGCAGGCTGGGTGCGGTTGCTCACACCTGTAATCCCAGCACTTTGGGAGGCCAAGGCGGGCGGATCACGAGGTCAGGAGATCGAGACCATCCTGGCTAACATGGCGAAACCCCGTCTCTACTAAAAATACAAAAAATTAACTGGGTGTGGTGGCATGCGCCTGTAGTCCCAGCTACTTAGGAGGCTGAGGCAGGAGAATGGCATGAACCCAGGAGGTGGAGGTTGCAGTGAGCCCAGATCACACCACTGCACTCCAGCCTAGGCGACAAGAGTGAGACTCCGTCTCACAAAAAAAAAAGAAAAAGTTGCAAACAATACATAGCGTTTCTGTACACCCTTCATCTGGTTTTCCCTATTGTTAACGTCTTGTATTACCATGGTATGTTTGTCACAACTCAGAGGCTGACATTAAAACATTACTATGAACTAAATTTGAGACTCTTTGGTGGATTTCTCCAGTTTTCTACTAATGTTCTTCTTCTGTTCATGGGCCCCATACAAGATGTACCACGTTGCATTTAGTTGTCATGTCTCCCAGTCTCCTCGGGTCTGGGACAGTTTCCCAGTCTTCTCTTATTTTTCTTGTGAAAGTCTACATGGGCACTGGCCAGGTATCCTGTAGAATGCCTCCTTCTCTAGTCTGGATTTGTCTGATGTTTTCTGATTATTAGACTGGGATTAAGAGTTTCTGGAAAGAAGAGCACAGGCACTGTTCTGACATCACATTGTATCAGGGGTACATGATATCCACATGATACTTCTGGAAATGTTAACCTTGGTTAAAGTAGTGTTTGCCAGGATTCTCCACTAGAAAGTTAACTATTCTTTGGTCACAAATCACTAAATCTAGCACACCTGCAAGAGTGAGAAAGAGGTGGAATTAAGCTTCATCTCTTGGAGCAGGAGGTTACCCACATATAGTTTTTAGAATTCTTCCATAAGAAAGACTTGTCTCTTCTTCTTCCATTTATTTATTTATTCAGTCATTTATTTATTACTGTCATCTCATGTATATTTATCTTACACTTTGGGTTATAAGTAAGTGCTACATTATTTTATTTCACAAATTGTTCCAACTTTGGCCATTTGGAGCTCTTTCAGGTTGGCTCCTGTGTCTCTTTGACATGTCCCCATCCTTTCATTTTTTGAAGACTTCTTTCCAGATGCCTCAGGATCATCTTGTATTTCCCCTACCCCATCCCTAGAATCAGCTATTTCTCCAATGAACCCTGGTTCCTTTTGGAGAATGTGTTTAGAAACCAGATAAGCTGGGTCTGTTTATTGCTGGGTGTCACTGCTTCTAGGCCCTCTGGATAATATATGTATGTATACTAAGTCATAAATATAAACATATCTATAATTGTTCCTATATCTATTTGTATATATATTAAGTTCATACCGATGTCTCTGACTCTAATCCAGTATGTGGTAGGATTTTAACGTAGCATGTTAATTTGCCTAATTACGCTTTGTTTAGATTTTTGTTTGTATTCTCTAGGAATATTGAAACAAGGTAAACAAGGTGAGGAAATTTCAAGATATAGATTGGCTAGATAATGAAATGTTATTCCAAGGTGGTAATTTTCAGTGATTCGGTAATTCTCCCATAGTAGGTCAATAAGTTCTAAACAATCGAGAGGTAGTGTTTTTTTTTTCTATATTTACTTTTACAGTGTTATAAATGCCTTAACTGTGCAGCTTTCCATTTTCCAAACATGCGTATTTAATTCAGTTTAATGTTTTTTTTTGACATTTTATTAATTTTTCATTAGTAAATTCTTTTGGTAAACCAATATGATTTAAGAAAGAGTACTCAAGCAGTCCCTCAATTTTCTCACTTGAAAATTATACATGATAATTTCTACCCCTTGAGAGTCTAGTGAAGAATAAATAAATGTATGCATTTGAAATAAATAAGTATATGTCTTTGTGACTCTTAAGTTCTAACTTAAGTTATAAAACATGTTACATTTATCATCATTTAGCAAGAATTGGTTAAATACATTTACTTTGGAATAATTTTAATATATATTCTGATTAAAGACATCTCAGAGTTGGTTCTTTATTGCAATTTCATGAATATTTGTACAAAAGGAATCTCGTATTCACTAAATAATTTGCCAAATTATCCAGCTCCTATCATGTGCTAGGCTCAAAACAAATGTGATGTAGCTCACATGTGAAGATTTAATAACCTATTTCTTAACTTACCAGTGTATTTAACTATTAGCATTAATGGAAACTAGACAGCAGTCCAATTTAATGGTCTCTTAGACATCTTTTTAGTATTTTGCATTGTAATAAATCTCCATAGAGTTCCTTTCACCTTAGGTATTAGAGGTCTCTGTCAGCCTTGACCAGGGTCCTTTATGGCCCCAGTGAATGCTCCCCTGCAAAAAGGAAACTCCAGTAGAGCAGGGGTATTGTCTGTAGGGATCCCAGCTATCTTGTCTTGGTGCTTAGGGAAGATTTAATGATAAAGAAATGATGGGAGGAGTCTGACTAAGCCTCATAATGACCATACTCCATTTTCAAAAATAGAGGAGACCTAGTGCTGAGTGAAGCAGCAGTAAAGTATTTTTTTTTTTTTTTTTCAGGACTAGAAACACCATCCCTCTCTTATCACTCCCTCAAGCCCTGGCAGAAAACTCCCTTACTACCTGCTATCTATTAATTTCCTAGGTACCCCAGGAATCAGTTAACTAGTTAGGGTATCAAGTTCCTTGTAAAGTCCATTGTAAAGTTAATGTTGGGTCCTCTGAATAATACCCATATTGAACTACATATTAGTACCATATTTCTATTTTTATTTTTATTTTTTTGAGACGGAGTCTCGCTCTGTCACCCAGGCTGGAGTGCAATGGCACGATCTTTGGCTCACTACAACCTCCCGGGTTCAGGTGTTTCTCCTGCCTCAGCCTCCTGAGTGGCTAGGATTACAAGTACCCACCCCCACGCCTGGCTAATTTTTGTATTTTTAGTAGAAACATGGTTTCACCATGTTGGTCAGGTTGGTCTCAACCTCCTGACCTCAGGTGATCCACCTGCCTCGGCCTCCCAAAGTGCTAGGATTACAGCTGTGAGCCACTGTGCCTGGGCAGTACCATATTTCTTTTTCTTTTTTTGGAGACAGAGTCTCTTTCTGTCACCCAGGCTGGAGTGCAGTGGCATGATCTTGGCTCCCAGCAACCTCTGCCTCCTGATTCAAGCAATTCTAGTGCCTCAGCCTCCCAAGTAGGTGGGACTACAGGTGCAGGCTACCACACCTGGCTAATTTTTGTATTTTTTAGTAGAGATGGGGTTTTTTTCCATATTGCCCAGGCTGGTCTCAAACTCCTGAGCTCAAGCAATACGTCTGCTTCCCAAAGTGCTGGGATTATAGGCGTGAGCCAGAGGGCCCTGCCTATTACCATATTTCTATGTGTGATTTCTGTTTTAGGTTGAGGGGAAGGTAATTTATTGATTATCTAATGCATGTCAGGTACTATACTTGGTACTTAACAGTATAAAATTTATCTTAATTCTGACCCGATATCGTGGCTCACCCCTGTAATCCCAGCACTTTGGGAGGCTGAGGCGGCGGATAACCTGATGTCAGGAGTTCAAGACCAGTGTGGCCAACGTGGCAAAATCCTGTCTCTACTAAAAATACAAAAAAAAAAAAAAAAAAAAAAAACTGAAGCCGAGTGTGGTAATGCGTGCCTATAAGACCCAGCTACTTGGGAGGCTGAGGCAGGAGAATTGCTTGAACTGGGAAGTGGAGGTTGCAGTGAGCTGAGATTGTGCCACTGCACTCCAGCCTGGGCAAGAGAGCAAGACTCTTTCAAAAAAAAAAAATTATCTTAATTCTGTTGTTCACAATAAGACTATAAGGGGTAGGCATCTGCATTTTACAGATGATGAAATTGAGGTCAAACTGCTAATAAATAACAGAGCTGGTCTGAATCTCAGTTTCTCTGACCTTAGAGACTGTGATCTTCATACTCCATGAACATTTTATTTTTTCCATGAACATTTTAAAGTAAAGCTGAATCATTCTATTCTTGTAATAAGGTATCTTGGCATCTGATGATTTTGAAAAATTTCAACGGCGTCATAAATATGCTATATTTTAAGGTAAATCGAACTAATAATAGAGCTATCCGAATAATTTTTATTTTTTTTAGACAGAGTCTTGCTGTGTCGCCCAGGCTGGAGTGCACTGGCACGATCTTGGCTCACTGCAAGCTCCACCTCCTGGGTTCACGCCATTCTCCTGCCTCAGCCTCCTGAGTAGCTGGGACTACAGGCGTGTGCCACCACGCCCCGCTAATTTTTTGTATTTTTTAGTAGAGACAGGGTTTCACTGTGTTAGCCAGGGTGGTGTTGATCTCCTGACCTCGTGATCCACCCACCTCGGCCTCCCAAAGTGCTGGGATTATAGGCGTGAGCCACCATGCCCGGCCAATTTTTTTTTTAAGAGATGGAGGGCCAGGTGCGGTGGCTCACACATGCCTGTAATCCCAGCAATCTGGGAGGCCGAGATCACGAGGTCAAGAGATAGAGACCATCTTGGCCAACATGGTGAAGTCCCATCTCTACTAAAAATACAAAAAAATTTGCTGGGCCTAGTGGTCCAGCTCCTGTAGTCCCAGCTATTCAGGAGGCTGAGGAAGGAGAATTGCTTGAACCTGGGAGGCGAAGTTGCAGTGAGCCAAGATCATGCCACTGCACTCCAGCCTGGCAACAGAGCAAGACTCAGTCTCAAAAAAAAAAAAAAAGAGACAGGGTCTCCCTCTGTTGTCCAGGCTGGAGTGCAGTGGCATGATCACAGCTTATTGCAGCCTTGGCCTCCTGGGCTCAATCAATCCTCTCGTCTCAGCAGTAGCCAGGACTACAGGCACACACCATCATGCTTGACTTTTTTTTTTTTTTTTTTTTGAGATAGAATCTCGCTCTGTTACCCAAGCTGGAGTGCAGTGGCGTGATCTCGGCTCACCGCAGCTGCCTCCTCCCTGGTTCAAGCAGTTCTCATGCATCAGCCTCCTGAGTAGGTGGTAGTACAGGCACACACTATCATGCCCAATTAATTTTTGTATTTTTAGTAGAGACAGGGTTTCATCATTTTGGCCAGGCTGGTCTCAAACTGCTGACCTCAGGTGATTTGCCTGCCTTGGCCTCCCAAAGTGCTGGGATCACAGGTGTGAGCCCCCATGCCTGGCCAACCTTTTTTTTTTTTGAGACGGAATCTTGCTCTGTCGCCCAGGCCAGAGTGCAGTGGTGTGATCTCAGGTCACTGCAGTCTCCACCTCCTGGGTTCAAGTGAGTCTGCTGCCTCAGCCTCCCGAGTAGCTGGGACTACAGGCGTGCGCTATCACATCCAGCTAATTTTTGTATTTTTAGTAGACACGGGGTTTCTCCACATTGGCCAGTCTGGTCTTGAACTCCTGACCTCAGGTGATCCACCTGTCTTGGCCTCCCAAA